>NC_137907.1:10999609-11312609 GCF_963455335.1 Martes martes
TTCTCCTACCCTGAAGGTGGGACACCAGGCCAACAGCAAGGTTTCTTGGATGGGGATGGAGGAGTTCAGATTTCTGCATCAGGTTCCCTCCTGTCCAGTGATTGGAGATAAGGTCTAGGTTCTGAATCCTGAACACCCAGCTTGGTAAGAGATGACAGCCTAAGGTCATGGCCGGTCTGATGTGATGGGTGTCTGTCGGGATGTCAGGGCTCAGGCAGTGTCAGGCAGAGCACGGATGCCCATGGCAACCCCGAGAATTGGAGTGCAGTAGAGCGGCGTGCAGGTGGATCCTAATTGGGTGTTTCTGGGTAGTCGCCTAGGGCAAAGTTTTTCTTCTGGTGGGAAGGCAGACTGCTGTATTGTGGCTCCAGAATTCCCAATCTGGAGGTCTTGGTGGCCAGGAATGTGAGGACGGAAGTCTGAGAACAAAAGCTAGGGTGAGATTTCGGGCGAGGGCACTCTGCAGAGGCTGAAATGAGATCTCCTGCATCTGGAGACAGGGCGAGGATCCGACATTGGCTCAGGTTGGAGACTGTGTCCATTATGGCCCCATCAGTAGGTGGGGCCTTCCCGAAGCCATGGAGGTTTTCCCATGCTGGGAGTTGTGAGATGCTCCAAACCGCAAGGATTCCTACTGTGGGACAGTCGAGTCCTGTGAGATGGCACCAGGACGCCTGATACAGAAAGACTGCTGTGCAGGGTACTAAGGATGGATGCCTGGGCATCCCACCTCACATTCCCATTGTCTCCTAGCGACAAGGCAGGTTCGATTGCTGGCTCTGGGGGAGCTACGCAGGGCGCTGAGTGGAAATGGACTCTCCTGAGGATGGGTCATAATGTAGGTTTGTGTCCATGGAGACCTAGGAATGTGGCAGTGCCTCTGGGGCCCGGAAGGATTCTCCGAACTTTAGGATTGGACACAGCTCCAAAGAGTAAGTTTCCCCTGTGGAGATGAGAGGTGTTCTGATGGGTGCCTCAGGAAACGTCCGTTTGCTGGTATTGGTTTTCAAGCCTCTGAGGAGAGACGCCTGGAAACCAACCAAAGGGTTCAGATGAAGGCCTAACAGACTGTCCGGTTCCATGTTCTGTCTCTGGGGACATCCGTCTGCTTTTCTGAGTGGAGGGAGTTGCTCAGCTTGTGTGAGATCACCCCTGTGTGTCCAGGGCAGCCTACACTCTTGGGATGGCCTCGGGGATCTTGTAGCCTTCTCCTAATCTGTAGGTTTGTGGCCAGTGGAATGGGCAGAGTTTCCTTGGAGAGGGCAGGCACAGTCCTGCGCTGTGGCCCCAGGGGCCCCAGCGTTGAGGGTGTGTGGGAAAGGGCTGCGGGGCCTGAAGTCTGAAAACTCAAACTCGGCCTAGGTTTGGGGTCGAGGGTATGGCAGGCCTCATCTACCGACTGTGCTGGGAGCTGCTCTGGATTTGAATGAACGGCGAGTGTGCGTCCTTTTCTCAGGCTTCTGTGTCTGGATTTTTTGTCAAGGAGGGCTGTGAAATAGAGGGGTGGCCTCCTGGGCCATGGATGAGCCTCCCTCTCTGGGGATTTGGCCTGGCTTCCAAGAGTTTCAGGTCATTCTGCGGGAAGGGAGGAGTCCTGTACTCTGCCTCAGGTGTCCCTCCCAAAGAGGGATTCCAGAGCAGAGCCCTGAGTACCGGCGACTGGAAAAGCCAAACTCGGGTTAGGATGGGGGCCAAAGAGGCGTGGGAAGCACCCTCTGCGGGCTCTTGGTCCAGCCACGGAGAGACCTGATTTGAGCACGAGGCTAATGGTGAGGTCACAATGCGACTTTGGGCCCAAGGGGACCCTCAAGCATGGGCGTGGCCTCAAGGGGCATGCAGGTTTCTCCTACCCTGAAGGTTGGACACCAGGCCAACAGCAAGGTTTCTTGGATGGGGATGGAGGAGTTCAGATTTCGGCATCAGGTTCCCTCCTGTCCAGTGATTGGAGATAAGGTCTAGGTTCTGAATCCTGAACACCCAGCTTGGGAAGAGATGACAGCCTAAGGTCATGGCCGGTCTGATGTGATGGGTGTCGGTCGGGATGTCAAGGCTCAGGCAGTGTCAGGCAGAGCACGGTTGCCCATGGCAACCTCGAGAATTGGAGTGCAGTAGAGCTGCGTGCAGGTGGATCTTAATTGGGTGTTTCTGGGTAGTCGCCTAGGGCAACGTTTTTCTTCTGGTGGGAAGGCAGACTGCTGTATTGTGGCTCCAGAATTCCCAATCTGGAGGTCTTGGGGGCTAGGAATGTGAGGACGGAAGTCTGAGAACACAAGCTAGGGTGAGATTTCGGGCTAGGGCACTCTGCAGAGGCTGAAATGAGATCTCCTGCATCTGGAGACAGGGCGAAGATCCGACATTGGCTCAGGTTGGAGACTGTGTCCATGATGGCCCCATCAGTAGGTGGGGCCCTCCCGAAGCCTTGGAGGTTTTCCCATGCTGGGAGTTGTGAGATGCTCCAAACCGCAAGGATTCCTACTGTGGGACAGTCGAGTCCTGTGAGATGGCACCAGGACGCCCGATACAGAAAGACTGCAGTGCAGGGTCTAAGGATGGATGCCTGGGCATCCCACCTCACATTCCAATTGTCTCCTAGCGACAAGGCAGGTTCGATTGCTGGCTCTGGGGGAGCTACGCAGGGCGTTGAGTGGAAATGGACTCTCCTGAGGATGTGTCATAATGTGGGTTTGTGTCCATGGAGACCTAGGAATGTGGCAGTGGCTCTGGGCCCGGAAGGATTCTCCGAACTTTAGGATTGGACACAGCTCCAAAGAGTAAGTTTCCCCTGTGGAGATGAGAGGTGTTCTCATGGGTGCCTCAGGAAACCTCCTTTTGCTGGTATTGGAATCCAGGCCTCTGAAGAGAGACGCCTGGAAACCAACCCAAGGGTTCAGATGAAGGCCTAACAGACTGTCCGGTTCCAAGTTCTGTCTCTGGGGACATCCGTCTGCTTTTCTGAGTGGAGGGAGTTGCTCAGCTTGTGTCAGATCACCCCTGTGTGTCCAGGGCAGCCTAGACTCTTGGCATGGCCTCGGGGATCTTGGAGCCTTCTCCTAATCTGTAGGTTTGTGGCCAGTGGAATGGGCAGAGTTTCCTTGGAGAGGGCAGGCACAGTCGTGCGCTGTGGCCCCAGGGGCCCCAGCGTTGAGGGTGTGTGGGCCAGGGCTGCGGGGCCTGAAGTCTGAAAAGACAAACTCGGCTTAGATTTGGGGTCGAGGGTATGGCAGGACCCATCTACCGACCGTGCTGGGAGCTGCTCTGGATTTGAATGAAGGGCTAGTGTGCGTCCTTTTCTCAGGCTTCTGTCTCTGGATTTTGTGAAAAGGAGAGCTGTGGAATGGAGGGGTGGCCTCTTGGGCCATGGATGAGCCTCCCTCTCTGGGGATTTGGCCTGGCTTCCAAGAGTTTCAGGTCATTCTGCGGGAAGGGAGGAGTCCTGTACTGTGCCTCAGGTGTCCCTCCTAAAGAGGGATTCCAGAGCAGAGCCCTGAGTACCGGCGACTGGAAAACCGAAACTCGGTTTAGGATGGGGGCCCAAGGGGCGTGGGAAGCACCCTCTGCGGGCTCTTGGTCCAGCCACGGAGAGACCTGATTTGAGCACGAGGCTTATGGTGAGGGTTCCAATGCATCTTTGTGCCCAAGGCGACCCTCAAGCAAGGGCGTGGTCTCATGGGCCATGCAGGTTTCTCCTACCCTGAAGGTGGGACACCAGGCCAACAGCAAGGTTCTTGGATGGGAATGGAGGAGTTCAGATTTCTGCATCAGGTTCCCTCCTCTCCAGTGATTGGAGATAAGGTCTAGATTCTGAATCCTCAACACACAGCTTGGGAATAGATGACAGCCTAAGGTCATGGCCGGTCTGATGTGATGGGTGTCGGTCGGGATGTCAAGGCTCAGGCAGTGTCAGGCAGAGCACGGGTGCCCATGGCAACCTCGAGAAATGGAGTGCAGTAGAGGTGCGTGCAGGTAGATCCTAATTGGGTGTTTCTGGGTAGTCGCCTAGGGCAACGTTTTTCTTCTGGTGGGAAGGCAGACTGCTGTATTGTGGCTCCAGAATTCCCAATCTGGAGGTCTTGGGGGCTAGGAATGTGAGGACGGAAGTCTGAGAACACAAGCTAGGGTGAGATTTCGGGCGAGGGCACTCTGCAGAGGCTGAAATGAGATCTCCTGCATCTGGAGACAGGGCGAGGATCCGACATTGGCTCAGGTTGGAGACTGTGTCCATTATGGCCCCATCAGGAAGTGGGGGCCCTCCCGAAGCCATGGAGGTTTTCCCATGCTGGGAGTTGTGAGATGCTCCAAACCGCAAGGATTCCTACTGTCGAGTCCTACTGGCAGAGTTTCCTTTGAGAGGGCAGGCACAGTCGTGCGCTGTGGCCCCAGGGGCCCCAGCGTTGAGGGTGTGTGGGACAGGGCTGCGGGGCCTGAAGTCTGAAAACTCAAACTCGGCTTAGGTTTGCGGTCGAGGGTATGGCAGGCCCCGCTCTGGATTTGACTGAAGGGCGAGTGTGCGTCCTTTTCTCAGGCTTCTGTCTCTGGATTTTGTGTCAAGGAGGGCTGTGAAATGGAGGGGTGGCCTCCTGGGCCATGGATGAGCCTCCCTCTCTGGGGATTTGGCCTGGCTTCCAAGAGTTTCAGGTCATTCTGCGGGAAGGGAGGAGTCCTGTACTCTGCCTCAGGTGTCCCTCCCAAAGAGGGATTCCAGAGCAGAGCCCTGAGTACCGGCGACTGGAAAACCCAAACTCGGGTTAGGATGTCGGCCCAAGGGGCGTGGGAAGCACCCTCTGCGGGCTCTTGGTCCAGCCACGAGAGACCTGATTTGAGCACGAGGCTTATGGTGAGGGTCACAATGCGTCTTTGGGCCCCAGGCGACCCTCAAGCATGGGCGTGGCCTCATGGGGCATGCAGGTTTCTCCTACCCTGAAGGTGGGACACCAGGCCAACAGCAAGGTTTCTTGGATGGGGATGGAGGAGTTCAGATTTCTGCATCAGGTTCCTTCCTGTCCAGTGATTGGAGATAAGGTCTAGGTTCTGAATCCTGAACACCCAGCTTGGTAAGAGATGACAGCCTAAGGTCATGGCCGGTCTGATGTGATGGGTGTCTGTCGGGATGTCAGGGCTCAGGCAGTGTTCAGGCAGAGCACGGATGCCCATGGCAACCCCGAGAATTGGAGTGCAGTAGAGCGGCGTGCAGGTGGATCCTAATTGGGTGTTTCTGGGTAGTCGCCTAGGGCAAAGTTTTTCTTCTGGTGGGAAGGCAGACTGCTGTATTGTGGCTCCAGAATTCCCAATCTGGAGGTCTTGGTGGCCAGGAATGTGAGGACGGAAGTCTGAGAACACAAGCTAGGGTGAGATTTCGGGCGAGGGCACTCTGCAGAGGCTGAAATGAGATCTCCTGCATCTGGAGACAGGGCGAGGATCCGACATTGGCTCAGGTTGGAGACTGTGTCCATTATGGCCCCTTCAGTAGGTGGGGCCCTCCCGAATCCATGGAGGTTTTCCCATGCTGGGAGTTGTGAGATGCTCCAAACCGCAAGGATTCCTTCTGTGGGACAGTCGAGTCCTGTGAGATGGCAACAGGACGCCCGATACAGAAAGACTGCTGTGCAGGGTACTAAGGATGGATGCCTGGGCATCCCACCTCACATTCCCATTGTCTCCTAGCGACAAGGCAGGTTCGATTGCTGGCTCTGGGGGAGCTACGCAGGGCGCTGAGTGGAAATGGACTCTCCTGAGGATGGGTCATAATGTAGGTTTGTGTCCATGGAGACCTAGGAATGTGGCAGTGCCTCTGGGGCCCGGAAGGATTCTCCGAACTTTAGGATTGGACACAGCTCCAAAGAGTAAGTTTCCCCTGTGGAGATGAGAGGTGTTCTGATGGGTGCCTCAGGAAACGTCCGTTTGCTGGTATTGGTTTTCAAGCCTCTGAGGAGAGACGCCTGGAAACCAACCAAAGGGTTCAGATGAAGGCCTAACAGACTGTCCGGTTCCATGTTCTGTCTCTGGGGACATCCGTCTGCTTTTCTGAGTGGAGGGAGTTGCTCAGCTTGTGTGAGATCACCCCTGTGTGTCCAGGGCAGCCTACACTCTTGGGATGGCCTCGGGGATCTTGGAGCCTTCTCCTAATCTGTAGGTTTGTGGCCAGTGGAATGGGCAGAGTTTCCTTGGAGAGGGCAGGCACAGTCCTGCGCTGTGGCCCCAGGGGCCCCAGCGTTGAGGGTGTGTGGGAAAGGGCTGTGGGGCCTGAAGTCTGAAAACTCAAACTCGGCTTAGGTTTGGGGTCGAGGATATGGCAGGCCCCATCTACCGACCGTGCTGGGAGCTGCTCTGGATTTGAATGAAGGGCTAGTGTGCGTCCTTTTCTCAGGCTTCTGTCTCTGGATTTGGTGTCAAGGAGGGCTGTGGAATGGAGGGGTGGGCTCCTGGGCCATGGATGAGCCTCCCTCTCTGGGGATTTGGCCTGGCTTCCAAGAGTTTCAGGTCATTCTGCGGGAAGGGAGGAGTCCTGTACTCTGCCTCAGGTGTCCCTCCCAAAGAGGGATTCCAGAGCAGAGCCCTGAGTACCGGCGACTGGAAAACCGAAACTCGGGTTAGGATGGGGGTCCCAGGGGCGTGGGAAGCACCCTCTGCGGGCTCTTGGTCCAGCCACGGAGAGACCTGATTTGAGCACGAGGCTTATGGTGAGGGTTCCAATGCATCTTTGTGCCCAAGGCGACGCTTAAGCAAGGGCGTGGTCTCATGGGCCATGCAGGTTTCTCCTACCCTGAAGGTGGGACACCAGGCCAACAGCAAGGTTTCTTGGATGGCGATGGAGGAGTTCAGAATTCTGCATCAGGTTCCCTCCTGTCCAGTGATTGGAGATAAGGTCTAGGTTCTGAATCCTCAACACCCAGCTTGGGAATAGATGACAGCCTAAGGTCATGGCCGGTCTGATGTGATGGGTGTCTGTCGGGATGTCAAGGCTCAGGCAGTGTCAGGCAGAGCACGGGTGCCCATGGCAACCTCGAGAAATGGAGTGCAGTAGAGGTGCGTGCAGGTAGATCCTAATTGGGTGTTTCTGGGTAGTCGCCTAGGGCAACGTTTTTCTTCTGGTGGGAAGGCAGACTGCTGTATTGTGGCTCCAGAATTCCCAATCTGGAGGTCTTGGGGGCTAGGAATGTGAGGACGGAAGTCTGAGAACACAAGCTAGGGTGAGATTTCGGGCGAGGGCACTCTGCAGAGGCTGAAATGAGATCTCCTGCATCTGGAGACAGGGCGAGGATCCGACATTGGCTCAGGTTGGAGACTGTGTCCATTATGGCCCCATCAGGAAGTGGGGGCCCTCCCGAAGCCATGGAGGTTTTCCCATGCTGGGAGTTGTGAGATGCTCCAAACTGCAAGGATTCCTACTGTCGAGTCCTACTGGCAGAGTTTCCTTGGAGAGGGCAGGCACAGTCGTGCGCTGTGGCCCCAGGGGCCCCAGCGTTGAGGGTGTGTGGGACAGGGCTGCGGGGCCTGAAGTCTGAAAACTCAAACTCGGCTTAGGTTTGGGGTCGAGGGTATGGCAGGCCCCATCTACCGACCGTGCTGGGAGCTGCTCTGGATTTGACTGAAGGGCGAGTGTGCGTCCTTTTCTCAGGCTTCTGTCTCTGGATTTGGTGTCAAGGAGGGCTGTGAAATGGAGGGGTGCCCTCCTGGGCCATGGATGAGCCTCCCTCTCTGGGGATTTGGCCTGGCTTCCAAGAGTTTCAGGTCATTCTGCGGGAAGGGAGGAGTCCTGTACTCTGCCTCAGGTGTCCCTCCCAAAGAGGGATTCCAGAGCAGAGCCCTGAGTACCGGCGACTGGAAAACCCAAACTCGGTTTAGGATGTCGGCCCAAGGGGCGTGGGAAGCACCCTCTGCGGGGTCTTGGTCCAGCCACGAGAGACCTGATTTGAGCACGAGGCTTATGGTGAGGGTCACAATGCGTCTTTGGGCCCCAGGCGACCCTCAAGCATGGGCGTGGCCTCATGGGGCATGCAGGTTTCTCCTACCCTGAAGGTGGGACACCAGGCCAACAGCAAGGTTTCTTGGATGGGGATGGAGGAGTTCAGATTTCTGCATCAGGTTCCCTCCTGTCCAGTGATTGGAGATAAGGTCTAGGTTCTGAATCCTGAACACCCAGCTTGGTAAGAGATGACAGCCTAAGGTCATGGCCGGTCTGATGTGATGGGTGTCTGTCGGGATGTCAGGGCTCAGGCAGTGTCAGGCAGAGCACGGATGCCCATGGCAACCCCGAGAATTGGAGTGCAGTAGAGCGGCGTGCAGGTGGATCCTAATTGGGTGTTTCTGGGTAGTCGCCTAGGGCAAAGTTTTTCTTCTGGTGGGAAGGCAGACTGCTGTATTGTGGCTCCAGAATTCCCAATCTGGAGGTCTTGGTGGCCAGGAATGTGAGGACGGAAGTCTGAGAACACAAGCTAGGGTGAGATTTCGGGCGAGGGCACTCTGCAGAGGCTGAAATGAGATCTCCTGCATCTGGAGACAGGGCGAGGATCCGACATTGGCTCAGGTTGGAGACTGTGTCCATTATGGCCCCATCAGTAGGTGGGGCCCTCCCGAAGCCATGGAGGTTTTCCCATGCTGGGAGTTGTGAGATGCTCCAAACCGCAAGGATTCCTACTGTGGGACAGTCGAGTCCTGTGAGATGGCACCAGGACGCCCGATACAGAAAGACTGCTGTGCAGGGTACTAAGGATGGATGCCTGGGCATCCCACCTCACATTCCCATTGTCTCCTAGCGACAAGGCAGGTTCGATTGCTGGCTCTGGGGGAGGTACGCAGGGCGCTGAGTGGAAATGGACTCTCCTGAGGATGGGTCATAATGTAGGTTTGTGTCCATGGAGACCTAGGAATGTGGCAGTGCCTCTGGGGCCCGGAAGGATTCCCCGAACTTTAGGATTGGACACAGCTCCAAAGAGTAAGTTTCCCCTGTGGAGATGAGAGGTGTTCTGATGGGTGCCTCAGGAAACGTCCGTTTGCTGCTATTGGTTTTCAAGCCTCTGAGGAGAGACGCCTGGAAACCAACCATAGGGTTCAGATGAAGGCCTAACAGACTGTCCGGTTCCATGTTCTGTCTCTGGGGACATCCGTCTGCTTTTCTGAGTGGAGGGAGTTGCTCAGCTTGTGTGAGATCACCCCTGTGTGTCCAGGGCAGCCTACACTCTTGGGATGGCCTCGGGGATCTTGGAGCCTTCTCCTAATCTGTAGGTTTGTGGCCAGTGGAATGGGCAGAGTTTCCTTGGAGAGGGCAGGCACAGTCCTGCGCTGTGGCCCCAGGGGCCCCAGCGTTGAGGGTGTGTGGGAAAGGGCTGCGGGGCCTGAAGTCTGAAAACTCAAACTCGGCTTAGGTTTGGGGTCGAGGATATGGCAGGCCCCATCTACCGACCGTGCTGGGAGCTGCTCTGGATTTGAATGAAGGGCGAGTGTGCGTCCTTTTCTCAGGCTTCTGTCTCTGGATTTGGTGTCAAGGAGGGCTGTGGAATGGAGGGGTGGGCTCCTGGGCCATGGATGAGCCTCCCTCTCTGGGGATTTGGCCTGGCTTCCAAGAGTTTCAGGTCATTCTGCGGGAAGGGAGGAGTCCTGTACTCTGCCTCAGGTGTCCCTCCCAAAGAGGGATTCCAGAGCAGAGCCCTGAGTACCGGCGACTGGAAAACCGAAACTCGGGTTAGGATGGGGGTCCCAGGGGCGTGGGAAGCACCCTCTGCGGGCTCTTGGTCCAGCCACGGAGAGACCTGATTTGAGCACGAGGCTTATGGTGAGGGTTCCAATGCATCTTTGTGCCCAAGGCGACGCTTAAGCAAGGGCGTGGTCTCATGGGCCATGCAGGTTTCTCCTACCCTGAAGGTGGGACACCAGGCCAACAGCAAGGTTTCTTGGATGGCGATGGAGGAGTTCAGATTTCTGCATCAGGTTCCCTCCTGTCCAGTGATTGGAGATAAGGTCTAGGTTCTGAATCCTCAACACCCAGCTTGGGAATAGATGACAGCCTAAGGTCATGGCCGGTCTGATGTGATGGGTGTCTGTCGGGATGTCAAGGCTCAGGCAGTGTCAGGCAGAGCACGGGTGCCCATGGCAACCTCGAGAAATGGAGTGCAGTAGAGGTGCGTGCAGGTAGATCCTAATTGGGTGTTTCTGGGTAGTCGCCTAGGGCAACGTTTTTCTTCTGGTGGGAAGGCAGACTGCTGTATTGTGGCTCCAGAATTCCCAATCTGGAGGTCTTGGGGGCTAGGAATGTGAGGACGGAAGTCTGAGAACACAAGCTAGGGTGAGATTTCGGGCGAGGGCACTCTGCAGAGGCTGAAATGAGATCTCCTGCATCTGGAGACAGGGCGAGGATCCGACATTGGCTCAGGTTGGAGACTGTGTCCATTATGGCCCCATCAGGAAGTGGGGGCCCTCCCGAAGCCATGGAGGTTTTCCCATGCTGGGAGTTGTGAGATGCTCCAAACTGCAAGGATTCCTACTGTCGAGTCCTACTGGCAGAGTTTCCTTGGAGAGGGCAGGCACAGTCGTGCGCTGTGGCTCCAGGGGCCCCAGCGTTGAGGGTGTGTGGGACAGGGCTGCGGGGCCTGAAGTCTGAAAACTCAAACTCGGCTTAGGTTTGGGGTCGAGGGTATGGCAGGCCCCATCTACCGACCGTGCTGGGAGCTGCTCTGGATTTGACTGAAGGGCGAGTGTGCGTCCTTTTCTCAGGCTTCTGTCTCTGGATTTGGTGTCAAGGAGGGCTGTGAAATGGAGGGGTGCCCTCCTGGGCCATGGATGAGCCTCCCTCTCTGGGGATTTGGCCTGGCTTCCAAGAGTTTCAGGTCATTCTGCGGGAAGGGAGGAGTCCTGTACTCTGCCTCAGGTGTCCCTCCCAAAGAGGGATTCCAGAGCAGAGCCCTGAGTACCGGCGACTGGAAAACCCAAACTCGGTTTAGGATGTCGGCCCAAGGGGCGTGGGAAGCACCCTCTGCGGGGTCTTGGTCCAGCCACGAGAGACCTGATTTGAGCACGAGGCTTATGGTGAGGGTCACAATGCGTCTTTGGGCCCCAGGCGACCCTCAAGCATGGGCGTGGCCTCATGGGGCATGCAGGTTTCTCCTACCCTGAAGGTGGGACACCAGGCCAACAGCAAGGTTTCTTGGATGGGGATGGAGGAGTTCAGATTTCTGCATCAGGTTCCCTCCTGTCCAGTGATTGGAGATAAGGTCTAGGTTCTGAATCCTGAACACCCAGCTTGGTAAGAGATGACAGCCTAAGGTCATGGCCGGTCTGATGTGATGGGTGTCTGTCGGGATGTCAGGGCTCAGGCAGTGTCAGGCAGAGCACGGATGCCCATGGCAACCCCGAGAATTGGAGTGCAGTAGAGCGGCGTGCAGGTGGATCCTAATTGGGTGTTTCTGGGTAGTCGCCTAGGGCAAAGTTTTTCTTCTGGTGGGAAGGCAGACTGCTGTATTGTGGCTCCAGAATTCCCAATCTGGAGGTCTTGGTGGCCAGGAATGTGAGGACGGAAGTCTGAGAACAAAAGCTAGGGTGAGATTTCGGGCGAGGGCACTCTGCAGAGGCTGAAATGAGATCTCCTGCATCTGGAGACAGGGCGAGGATCCGACATTGGCTCAGGTTGGAGACTGTGTCCATTATGGCCCCATCAGTAGGTGGGGCCCTCCCGAAGCCATGGAGGTTTTCCCATGCTGGGAGTTGTGAGATGCTCCAAACCGCAAGGATTCCTACTGTGGGACAGTCGAGTCCTGTGAGATGGCACCAGGACGCCCGATACAGAAAGACTGCTGTGCAGGGTACTAAGGATGGATGCCTGGTCATCCCACCTCACATTCCCATTGTCTCCTAGCGACAAGGCAGGTTCGATTGCTGGCTCTGGGGGAGGTACGCAGGGCACTGAGTGGAAATGGACTCTCCTGAGGATGGGTCATAATGTAGGTTTGTGTCCATGGAGACCTAGGAATGTGGCAGTGCCTCTGGGGCCCGGAAGGATTCTCCGAACTTTAGGATTGGACACAGCTCCAAAGAGTAAGTTTCCCCTGTGGAGATGAGAGGTGTTCTGATGGGTGCCTCAGGAAACGTCCGTTTGCTGCTATTGGTTTTCAAGCCTCTGAGGAGAGACGCCTGGAAACCAACCATAGGGTTCAGATGAAGGCCTAACAGACTGTCCGGTTCCATGTTCTGTCTCTGGGGACATCCGTCTGCTTTTCTGAGTGGACTGAGTTGCTCAGCTTGTGTCAGATCACCCCTGTGTGTCCAGGGCAGCCTACACTCTTGGGATGGCCTCGGGGATCTTGGAGCCTTCTCCTAATCTGTAGGTTTGTGGCCAGTGGAATGGGCAGAGTTTCCTTGGAGAGGGCAGGCACAGTCCTGCGCTGTGGCCCCAGGGGCCCCAGCGTTGAGGGTGTGTGTGAAAGGGCTGCGGGGCCTGAAGTCTGAAAACTCAAACTCGGCTTAGGTTTGGGGTCGAGGATATGGCAGGCCCCATCTACCGACCGTGCTGGGAGCTGCTCTGGATTTGAATGAAGGGCGAGTGTGCGTCCTTTTCTCAGGCTTCTGTCTCTGGATTTGGTGTCAAGGAGGGCTGTGGAATGGAGGGGTGGCCTCCTGGGCCATGGATGAGCCTCCCTCTCTGGGGATTTGGCCTGGCTTCCAAGAGTTTCAGGTCATTCTGCGGGAAGGGAGGAGTCCTGTACTCTGCCTCAGGTGTCCCTCCCAAAGAGGGATTCCAGAGCAGAGCCCTGAGTACCGGCGACTGGAAAACCGAAACTCGGGTTAGGATGGGGGTCCCAGGGGCGTGGGAAGCACCCTCTGCGGGCTCTTGGTCCAGCCACGGAGAGACCTGATTTGAGCACGAGGCTTATGGTGAGGGTCACAATGCGTCATTGTGCCCAAGGCGACCCACAAGCATGCGCGTGGCCTCATGGGGCATGCAGGTTTCTCCTACCCTGAAGGTGGGACACCAGGCCAACAGCAAGGTTTCTTGGATGGGGATGGAGGAGTTCAGATTTCTGCATCAGGTTCCCTCCTGTCCAGTGATTGGAGATAAGGTCTAGGTTCTGAATCCTGAACACCCAGCTTGGGAAGAGATGACAGCCTAAGGTCATGGCCGGTCTGATGTGATGGGTGTCGGTCGGGATGTCAGGGCTCAGGCAGTGTCAGGCAGAGCACGGGTGCCCATGGCAACCTCGAGAATTGGAGTGCAGTAGAGCTGCGTGCAGGTGGATCTTAATTGGGTGTTTCTGGGTAGTCGCCTAGGGCAACGTTTTTCTTCTGGTGGGAAGGCAGACTGCTGTATTGTGGCTCCAGAATTCCCAATCTGGAGGTCTTGGGGGCTAGGAATGTGAGGACGGAAGTCTGAGAACACAAGCTAGGGTGAGATTTCGGGCGAGGGCACTCTGCAGAGGCTGAAATGAGATCTCCTGCATCTGGAGACAGGGCGAAGATCCGACATTGGCTCAGGTTGGAGACTGTGTCCATGATGGCCCCATCAGTAGGTGGGGCCCTCCCGAAGCCTTGGAGGTTTTCCCATGCTGGGAGTTGTGAGATGCTCCAAACCGCAAGGATTCCTACTGTGGGACAGTCGAGTCCTGTGAGATGGCACCAGGACGCCCGATACAGAAAGACTGCAGTGCAGGGTGCTAAGGATGGATGCCTGGGCACCCCACCTCACATTCCAATTGTCTCCTAGCGACAAGGCAGGTTCGATTGCTGGCTCTGGGGGAGCTACGCAGGGCGTTGAGTGGAAATGGACTCTCCTGAGGATGTGTCATAATGTGGGTTTGTGTCCATGGAGACCTAGGAATGTGGCAGTGGCTCTGGGGCCCGGAAGGATTCTCCGAACTTTAGGATTGGACACAGCTCCAAAGAGTAAGTTTCCCCTGTGGAGATGAGAGGTGTTCTGATGGGTGCCTCAGGAAACCTCCGTTTTCTGGTATTGGAATCCAGGCCTCTGAGGAGAGACGCCTGGAAACCAACCCAAGGGTTCAGATGAAGGCCTAACAGACTGTCCGGTTCCAAGTTCTGTCTCTGGGGACATCCGTCTGCTTTTCTGAGTGGAGGCTGTTGCTCAGCTTGTGTCAGATCACCCCTGTGTGTCCAGGGCAGCCTAGACTCTTGGCATGGCCTCGGGGATCTTGGAGCCTTCTCCTAATCTGTAGGTTTGTGGCCAGTGGAATGGGCAGAGTTTCCTTGGAGAGGGCAGGCACAGTCGTGCGCTGTGGCCCCAGGGGCCCCAGCGTTGAGGGTGTGTGGGACAGGGCTGCGGGGCCTGAAGTCTGAAAAGACAAACTCGGCTTAGGTTTGGGGTCTAGGGTATGGCAGGCCCCATCTACCGACCGTGCTGGGAGCTGCTCTGGATTTGAATGAAGGGCTAGTGTGCGTCCTTTTCTCAGGCTTCTGTCTCTGGATTTTGTGAAAAGGAGAGCTGTGGAATGGAGGGGTGGCCTCCTGGGCCATGGATGAGCCTCCCTCTCTGGGGATTTGGCCTGGCTTCCAAGAGTTTCAGGTCATTCTGCGGGAAGGGAGGAGTCCTGTACTCTGCCTCAGGTGTCCCTCCCAAAGAGGGATTCCAGAGCAGAGCCCTGAGTACCGGCGACTGGAAAACCCAAACTCGGGTTAGGATGTCGGCCCAAGGGGCGTGGGAAGCACCCTCTGCGGGCTCTTGGTCCAGCCACGAGAGACCTGATTTGAGCACGAGGCTTATGGTGAGGGTCACAATGCGTCTTTGGGCCCAAGGCGACCCTCAAGCATGGGCGTGGCCTCATGGGGCATGCAGGTTTCTCCTACCCTGAAGGTGGGACACCAGGCCAACAGCAAGGTTTCTTGGATGGGGATGGAGGAGTTCAGATTTCTGCATCAGGTTCCCTCCTGTCCAGTGATTGGAGATAAGGTCTAGGTTCTGAATCCTGAACACCCAGCTTGGTAAGAGATGACAGCCTAAGGTCATGGCCGGTCTGATGTGATGGGTGTCTGTCGGGATGTCAGGGCTCAGGCAGTGTCAGGCAGAGCATGGATGCCCATGGCAACCCCGAGAATTGGAGTGCAGTAGAGCGGCGTGCAGGTGGATCCTAATTGGGTGTTTCTGGGTAGTCGCCTAGAGCAAAGTTTTTCTTCTGGTGGGAAGGCAGACTGCTGTATTGTGGCTCCAGAATTCCCAATCTGGAGGTCTTGGTGGCCAGGAATGTGAGGACGGAAGTCTGAGAACACAAGCTAGGGTGAGATTTCGGGCGAGGGCACTCTGCAGAGGCTGAAATGAGATCTCCTGCATCTGGAGACAGGGCGAGGATCCGACATTGGCTCAGGTTGGAGACTGTGTCCATTATGGCCCCATCAGTAGGTGGGGGCCCTCCCGAAGCCTTGGAGGTTTTCCCATGCTGGGAGTTGTGAGATGCTCCAAACCGCAAGGATTCCTACTGTGGGACAGTCGAGTCCTGTCAGATGGCACCAGGACGCCCGATACAGAAAGACTGCTGTGCAGGGTACTAAGGATGGATGCCTGGGCATCCCACCTCACATTCCCATTGTCTCCTAGCGACAAGGCAGGTTCGATTGCTGGCTCTGGGGGAGGTACGCAGGGCGCTGAGTGGAAATGGACTCTCCTGAGGATGGGTCATAATGTAGGTTTGTGTCCATGGAGACCTAGGAATGTGGCAGTGCCTCTGAGGCCCGGAAGGATTCTCCGAACTTTAGGATTGGACACAGCTCCAAAGAGTAAGTTTCCCCTGTGGAGATGAGAGGTGTTCTGCTGGGTGCCTCAGGAAACCTCCGTTTGCTGGTATTGGAATCCAGGCCTCTGAGGAGAGACGCCTGGAAACCAACCAAAGGGTTCAGAGGAAGGCCTAACAGACTGTCCGGTTCCATCTTGTGTCTCTGGGGACATCCGTCTGCTTTTCGGAGTGGAGGGAGTTGCTCAGCTTGTGTCAGATCACCCCTGTGTGTCCAGGGCAGCCTACACTCTTGGGATGGCCTCGGGGATCTTGGAGCATTCTCCTAATCTGTAGGTTTGTGGCCAGTGGAATGGGCAGAATTTCCTTGGAGAGGGCAGGCACAGTCCTGCGCTGTGGCCCCAGGGGCCCCAGCGTTGAGGGTGTGTGGGCCAGGGCTGCGGGGCCTGAAGTCTGAAAACTCAAACTCGGCTTAGGTTTGGGGTCGAGGATATGGCAGGCCCCATCTACCGACCGTGCTGGGAGCTGCTCTGGATTTGAATGAAGGGCGAGTGTGCGTCCTTTTCTCAGGCTTCTGTCTCTGGATTTGGTGTCAAGGAGGGCTGTGGAATGGAGGGGTGGGCTCCTGGGCCATGGATGAGCCTCCCTCTCTGGGGATTTGGCCTGGCTTCCAAGAGTTTCAGGTCATTCTGCGGGAAGGGAGGAGTCCTGTACTCTGCCTCAGGTGTCCCTCCCAAAGAGGGATTCCAGAGCAGAGCCCTGAGTACCGGCGACTGGAAAACCGAAACTCGGGTTAGGATGGGGGTCCCAGGGGCGTGGGAAGCACCCTCTGCGGGCTCTTGGTCCAGCCACGGAGAGACCTGATTTGAGCACGAGGCTTATGGTGAGGGTCACAATGCGTCATTGTGCCCAAGGCGACCCACAAGCATGGGCGTGGCCTCATGGGGCATGCAGGTTTCTCCTACCCTGAAGGTGGGACACCAGGCCAACAGCAAGGTTTCTTGGATGGGGATGGAGGAGTTCAGATTTCTGCATCAGGTTCCCTCCTGTCCAGTGATTGGAGATAAGGTCTAGGTTCTGAATCCTGAACACCCAGCTTGGGAAGAGATGACAGCCTAAGGTCATGGCCGGTCTGATGTGATGGGTGTCGGTCGGGATGTCAGGGCTCAGGCAGTGTCAGGCAGAGCACGGGTGCCCATGGCAACCTCGAGAATTGGAGTGCAGTAGAGCTGCGTGCAGGTGGATCTTAATTGGGTGTTTCTGGGTAGTCGCCTAGGGCAACGTTTTTCTTCTGGTGGGAAGGCAGACTGCTGTATTGTGGCTCCAGAATTCCCAATCTGGAGGTCTTGGGGGCTAGGAATGTGAGGACGGAAGTCTGAGAACACAAGCTAGGGTGAGATTTCGGGCGAGGGCACTCTGCAGAGGCTGAAATGAGATCTCCTGCATCTGGAGACAGGGCGAAGATCCGACATTGTCTCAGGTTGGAGACTGTGTCCATGATGGCCCCATCAGTAGGTGGGGCCCTCCCGAAGCCTTGGAGGTTTTCCCATGCTGGGAGTTGTGAGATGCTCCAAACCGCAAGGATTCCTACTGTGGGACAGTCGAGTCCTGTGAGATGGCACCAGGACGCCCGATACAGAAAGACTGCAGTGCAGGGTGCTAAGGATGGATGCCTGGGCACCCCACCTCACATTCCAATTGTCTCCTAGCGACAAGGCAGGTTCGATTGCTGGCTCTGGGGGAGCTACGCAGGGCGTTGAGTGGAAATGGACTCTCCTGAGGATGTGTCATAATGTGGGTTTGTGTCCATGGAGACCTAGGAATGTGGCAGTGGCTCTGGGGCCCGGAAGGATTCTCCGAACTTTAGGATTGGACACAGCTCCAAAGAGTAAGTTTCCCCTGTGGAGATGAGAGGTGTTCTGATGGGTGCCTCAGGAAACCTCCGTTTGCTGGTATTGGTTTTCAAGCCTCTGAGGAGAGATGCCTGGAAACCAACCAAAGGGTTCAGATGAAGGCCTAACAGACTGTCCGGTTCCATGTTCTGTCTCTGGGGACATCCGTCTGCTTTTCTGAGTGGAGGGAGTTGCTCAGCTTGTGTGAGATCACCCCTGTGTGTCCAGGGCAGCCTACACTCTTGGGATGGCCTCGGGGATCTTGGAGCCTTCTCCTAATCTGTAGGTTTGTGGCCAGTGGAATGGGCAGAGTTTCCTTGGAGAGGGCAGGCACAGTCGTGCGCTGTGGCCCCAGGGGCCCCAGCGTTGAGGGTGTGTGGGAAAGGGCTGCGGGGCCTGAAGTCTGAAAACTCAAACTCGGCTTAGGTTTGGGGTCGAGGATATGGCAGGCCCCATCTACCGACCGTGCTGGGAGCTGCTCTGGATTTGAATGAAGGGCGAGTGTGCGTCCTTTTCTCAGGCTTCTGTCTCTGGATTTGGTGTCAAGGACGGCTGTGGAATGGAGAGGTGGGCTCCTGGGCCATGGATGAGACTCCCTCTCTTGGGATTTGCCCTGGCTTCCAAGAGTTTCAGGTCATTCTGCGGGAAGGGAGGAGTCCTGTACTCTGCCTCAGGTGTCCCTCCCAAAGAGGGATTCCAGAGCAGAGCCCTGAGTACCGGCGACTGGAAAACCGAAACTCGGGTTAGGATGGGGGTCCCAGGGGCGTGGGAAGCACCCTCTGCGGGCTCTTGGTCCAGCCACGGAGAGACCTGATTTGAGCACGAGGCTTATGGTGAGGGTCCCAATGCGTCTTTGGGCCCCAGGCGACCCTCAAGCATGGGCGTGGCCTCATGGGGCATGCAGGTTTCTCCTACCCTGAAGGTGGGACACCAGGCCAACAGCAAGGTTTCTTGGATGGGGATGGAGGAGTTCAGATTTCTGCATCAGGTTCCCTCCTGTCCAGTGATTGGAGATAAGGTCTAGGTTCTGAATCCTGAACACCCAGCTTGGTAAGAGATGACAGCCTAAGGTCATGGCCGGTCTGATGTGATGGGTGTCTGTCGGGATGTCAGGGCTCAGGCAGTGTCAGGCAGAGCACGGATGCCCATGGCAACCCCGAGAATTGGAGTGCAGTAGAGCGGCGTGCAGGTGGATCCTAATTGGGTGTTTCTGGGTAGTCGCCTAGGGCAAAGTTTTTCTTCTGGTGGGAAGGCAGACTGCTGTATTGTGGCTCCAGAATTCCCAATCTGGAGGTCTTGGTGGCCAGGAATGTGAGGACGGAAGTCTGAGAACAAAAGCTAGGGTGAGATTTCGGGCGAGGGCACTCTGCAGAGGCTGAAATGAGATCTCCTGCATCTGGAGACAGGGCGAGGATCCGACATTGGCTCAGGTTGGAGACTGTGTCCATTATGGCCCCATCAGTAGGTGGGGCCCTCCCGAAGCCATGGAGGTTTTCCCATGCTGGGAGTTGTGAGATGCTCCAAACCGCAAGGATTCCTACTGTGGGACAGTCGAGTCCTGTGAGATGGCACCAGGACGCCTGATACAGAAAGACTGCTGTGCAGGGTACTAAGGATGGATGCCTGGGCATCCCACCTCACATTCCCATTGTCTCCTAGCGACAAGGCAGGTTCGATTGCTGGCTCTGGGGGAGCTACGCAGGGCGCTGAGTGGAAATGGACTCTCCTGAGGATGGGTCATAATGTAGGTTTGTGTCCATGGAGACCTAGGAATGTGGCAGTGCCTCTGGGGCCCGGAAGGATTCTCCGAACTTTAGGATTGGACACAGCTCCAAAGAGTAAGTTTCCCCTGTGGAGATGAGAGGTGTTCTGATGGGTGCCTCAGGAAACGTCCGTTTGCTGGTATTGGTTTTCAAGCCTCTGAGGAGAGACGCCTGGAAACCAACCAAAGGGTTCCGATGAAGGCCTAACAGACTGTCCGGTTCCATGTTCTGTCTCTGGGGACATCCGTCTGCTTTTCTGAGTGGAGGGAGTTGCTCAGCTTGTGTGAGATCACCCCTGTGTGTCCAGGGCAGCCTACACTCTTGGGATGGCCTCGGGGATCTTGGAGCCTTCTCCTAATCTGTAGGTTTGTGGCCAGTGGAATGGGCAGAGTTTCCTTGGAGAGGGCAGGCACAGTCCTGCGCTGTGGCCCCAGGGGCCCCAGCGTTGAGGGTGTGTGGGAAAGGGCTGCGGGGCCTGAAGTCTGAAAACTCAAACTCGGCCTAGGTTTGGGGTCGAGGGTATGGCAGGCCTCATCTACCGACCGTGCTGGGAGCTGCTCTGGATTTGAATGAAGGGCGAGTGTGCGTCCTTTTCTCAGGCTTCTGTGTCTGGATTTTTTGTCAAGGAGGGCTGTGAAATAGAGGGGTGGCCTCCTGGGCCATGGATGAGCCTCCCTCTCTGGGGATTTGGCCTGGCTTCCAAGAGTTTCAGGTCATTCTGCGGGAAGGGAGGAGTCCTGTACTCTGCCTCAGGTGTCCCTCCCAAAGAGGGATTCCAGAGCAGAGCCCTGAGTACCGGCGACTGGAAAAGCCAAACTCGGGTTAGGATGGGGGCCAAAGAGGCGTGGGAAGCACCCTCTGCGGGCTCTTGGTCCAGCCACGGAGAGACCTGATTTGAGCACGAGGCTAATGGTGAGGTCACAATGCGACTTTGGGCCCAAGGGGACCCTCAAGCATGGGCGTGGCCTCAAGGGGCATGCAGGTTTCTCCTACCCTGAAGGTTGGACACCAGGCCAACAGCAAGGTTTCTTGGATGGGGATGGAGGAGTTCAGATTTCGGCATCAGGTTCCCTCCTGTCCAGTGATTGGAGATAAGGTCTAGGTTCTGAATCCTGAACACCCAGCTTGGGAAGAGATGACAGCCTAAGGTCATGGCCGGTCTGATGTGATGGGTGTCGGTCGGGATGTCAGGGCTCAGGCAGTGTCAGGCAGAGCACGGGTGCCCATGGCAACCTCGAGAATTGGAGTGCAGTAGAGCTGCGTGCAGGTGGATCTTAATTGGGTGTTTCTGGGTAGTCGCCTAGGGCAACGTTTTTCTTCTGGTGGGAAGGCAGACTGCTGTATTGTGGCTCCAGAATTCCCAATCTGGAGGTCTTGGGGGCTAGGAATGTGAGGACGGAAGTCTGAGAACACAAGCTAGGGTGAGATTTCGGGCTAGGGCACTCTGCAGAGGCTGAAATGAGATCTCCTGCATCTGGAGACAGGGCGAAGATCCGACATTGGCTCAGGTTGGAGACTGTGTCCATGATGGCCCCATCAGTAGGTGGGGCCCTCCCGAAGCCTTGGAGGTTTTCCCATGCTGGGAGTTGTGAGATGCTCCAAACCGCAAGGATTCCTACTGTGGGACAGTCGAGTCCTGTGAGATGGCACCAGGACGCCCGATACAGAAAGACTGCAGTGCAGGGTCTAAGGATGGATGCCTGGGCATCCCACCTCACATTCCAATTGTCTCCTAGCGACAAGGCAGGTTCGATTGCTGGCTCTGGGGGAGCTACGCAGGGCGTTGAGTGGAAATGGACTCTCCTGAGGATGTGTCATAATGTGGGTTTGTGTCCATGGAGACCTAGGAATGTGGCAGTGGCTCTGGGGCCCGGAAGGATTCTCCGAACTTTAGGATTGGACACAGCTCCAAAGAGTAAGTTTCCTCTGTGGAGATGAGAGGTGTTCTGATGGGTGCCTCAGGAAACCTCCTTTTGCTGGTATTGGAATCCAGGCCTCTGAAGAGAGACGCCTGGAAACCAACCCAAGGGTTCAGATGAAGGCCTAACAGACTGTTCTGTTCCAAGTTCTGTCTCTGGGGACATCCGTCTGCTTTTCTGAGTGGAGGGAGTTGCTCACCTTGTGTCAGATCACCCCTGTGTGTCCAGGGCAGCCTAGACTCTTGGCATGGCCTCGGGGATCTTGGAGCCTTCTCCTAATCTGTAGGTTTGTGGCCAGTGGAATGGGCAGAGTTTCCTTGGAGAGGGCAGGCACAGTCGTGCGCTGTGGCCCCAGGGGCCCCAGCGTTGAGGGTGTGTGGGCCAGGGCTGCGGGGCCTGAAGTCTGAAAAGACAAACTCGGCTTAGATTTGGGGTCGAGGGTATGGCAGGACCCATCTACCGACCGTGCTGGGAGCTGCTCTGGATTTGAATGAAGGGCTAGTGTGCGTCCTTTTCTCAGGCTTCTGTCTCTGGATTTTGTGAAAAGGAGAGCTGTGGAATGGAGGGGTGGCCTCTTGGGCCATGGATGAGCCTCCCTCTCTGGGGATTTGGCCTGGCTTCCAAGAGTTTCAGGTCATTCTGCGGGAAGGGAGGAGTCCTGTACTGTGCCTCAGGTGTCCCTCCTAAAGAGGGATTCCAGAGCAGAGCCCTGAGTACCGGCGACTGGAAAACCGAAACTCGGTTTAGGATGGGGGCCCAAGGGGCGTGGGAAGCACCCTCTGCGGGCTCTTGGTCCAGCCACGGAGAGACCTGATTTGAGCACGAGGCTTATGGTGAGGGTTCCAATGCATCTTTGTGCCCAAGGCGACCCTCAAGCAAGGGCGTGGTCTCATGGGCCATGCAGGTTTCTCCTACCCTGAAGGTGGGACACCAGGCCAACAGCAAGGTTCTTGGATGGGAATGGAGGAGTTCAGATTTCTGCATCAGTTTCCCTCCTCTCCAGTGATTGGAGATAAGGTCTAGGTTCTGAATCCTCAACACACAGCTTGGGAATAGATGACAGCCTAAGGTCATGGCCGGTCTGATGTGATGGGTGTCGGTCGGGATGTCAAGGCTCAGGCAGTGTCAGGCAGAGCACGGGTGCCCATGGCAACCTCGAGAAATGGAGTGCAGTAGAGGTGCGTGCAGGTAGATCCTAATTGGGTGTTTCTGGGTAGTCGCCTAGGGCAACGTTTTTCTTCTGGTGGGAAGGCAGACTGCTGTATTGTGGCTCCAGAATTCCCAATCTGGAGGTCTTGGGGGCTAGGAATGTGAGGACGGAAGTCTGAGAACACAAGCTAGGGTGAGATTTCGGGCGAGGGCACTCTGCAGAGGCTGAAATGAGATCTCCTGCATCTGGAGACAGGGCGAGGATCCGACATTGGCTCAGGTTGGAGACTGTGTCCATTATGGCCCCATCAGGAAGTGGGGGCCCTCCCGAAGCCATGGAGGTTTTCCCATGCTGGGAGTTGTGAGATGCTCCAAACCGCAAGGATTCCTACTGTCGAGTCCTACTGGCAGAGTTTCCTTTGAGAGGGCAGGCACAGTCGTGCGCTGTGGCCCCAGGGGCCCCAGCGTTGAGGGTGTGTGGGACAGGGCTGCGGGGCCTGAAGTCTGAAAACTCAAACTCGGCTTAGGTTTGCGGTCGAGGGTATGGCAGGCCCCGCTCTGGATTTGACTGAAGGGCGAGTGTGCGTCCTTTTCTCAGGCTTCTGTCTCTGGATTTTGTGTCAAGGAGGGCTGTGAAATGGAGGGGTGGCCTCCTGGGCCATGGATGAGCCTCCCTCTCTGGGGATTTGGCCTGGCTTCCAAGAGTTTCAGGTCATTCTGCGGGAAGGGAGGAGTCCTGTACTCTGCCTCAGGTGTCCCTCCCAAAGAGGGATTCCAGAGCAGAGCCCTGAGTACCGGCGACTGGAAAACCCAAACTCGGGTTAGGATGTCGGCCCAAGGGGCGTGGGAAGCACCCTCTGCGGGCTCTTGGTCCAGCCACGAGAGACCTGATTTGAGCACGAGGCTTATGGTGAGGGTCACAATGCGTCTTTGGGCCCCAGGCGACCCTCAAGCATGGGCGTGGCCTCATGGGGCATGCAGGTTTCTCCTACCCTGAAGGTGGGACACCAGGCCAACAGCAAGGTTTCTTGGATGGGGATGGAGGAGTTCAGATTTCTGCATCAGGTTCCTTCCTGTCCAGTGATTGGAGATAAGGTCTAGGTTCTGAATCCTGAACACCCAGCTTGGTAAGAGATGACAGCCTAAGGTCATGGCCGGTCTGATGTGATGGGTGTCTGTCGGGATGTCAGGGCTCAGGCAGTGTTCAGGCAGAGCACGGATGCCCATGGCAACCCCGAGAATTGGAGTGCAGTAGAGCGGCGTGCAGGTGGATCCTAATTGGGTGTTTCTGGGTAGTCGCCTAGGGCAACGTTTTTCTTCTGGTGGGAAGGCAGACTGCTGTATTGTGGCTCCAGAATTCCCAATCTGGAGGTCTTGGTGGCCAGGAATGTGAGGACGGAAGTCTGAGAACACAAGCTAGGGTGAGATTTCGGGCGAGGGCACTCTGCAGAGGCTGAAATGAGATCTCCTGCATCTGGAGACAGGGCGAGGATCCGACATTGGCTCAGGTTGGAGACTGTGTCCATTATGGCCCCTTCAGTAGGTGGGGCCCTCCCGAATCCATGGAGGTTTTCCCATGCTGGGAGTTGTGAGATGCTCCAAACCGCAAGGATTCCTTCTGTGGGACAGTCGAGTCCTGTGAGATGGCAACAGGACGCCCGATACAGAAAGACTGCTGTGCAGGGTACTAAGGATGGATGCCTGGGCATCCCACCTCACATTCCCATTGTCTCCTAGCGACAAGGCAGGTTCGATTGCTGGCTCTGGGGGAGCTACGCAGGGCGCTGAGTGGAAATGGACTCTCCTGAGGATGGGTCATAATGTAGGTTTGTGTCCATGGAGACCTAGGAATGTGGCAGTGCCTCTGGGGCCCGGAAGGATTCTCCGAACTTTAGGATTGGACACAGCTCCAAAGAGTAAGTTTCCCCTGTGGAGATGAGAGGTCTTCTGATGGGTGCCTCAGGAAACGTCCGTTTGCTGGTATTGGTTTTCAAGCCTCTGAGGAGAGACGCCTGGAAACCAACCAAAGGGTTCAGATGAAGGCCTAACAGACTGTCCGGTTCCATGTTCTGTCTCTGGGGACATCCGTCTGCTTTTCTGAGTGGAGGGAGTTGCTCAGCTTGTGTGAGATCACCCCTGTGTGTCCAGGGCAGCCTACACTCTTGGGATGGCCTCGGGGATCTTGGAGCCTTCTCCTAATCTGTAGGTTTGTGGCCAGTGGAATGGGCAGAGTTTCCTTGGAGAGGGCAGGCACAGTCCTGCGCTGTGGCCCCAGGGGCCCCAGCGTTGAGGGTGTGTGTGAAAGGGCTGCGGGGCCTGAAGTCTGAAAACTCAAACTCGGCTTAGGTTTGGGGTCGAGGATATGGCAGGCCCCATCTACCGACCGTGCTGGGAGCTGCTCTGGATTTGAATGAAGGGCGAGTGTGCGTCCTTTTCTCAGGCTTCTGTCTCTGGATTTGGTGTCAAGGAGGGCTGTGGAATGGAGGGGTGGGCTCCTGGGCCATGGATGAGCCTCCCTCTCTGGGGATTTGGCCTGGCTTCCAAGAGTTTCAGGTCATTCTGCGGGAAGGGAGGAGTCCTGTACTCTGCCTCAGGTGTCCCTCCCAAAGAGGGATTCCAGAGCAGAGCCCTGAGTACCGGCGACTGGAAAACCGAAACTCGGGTTAGGATGGGGGTCCCAGGGGCGTGGGAAGCACCCTCTGCGGGCTCTTGGTCCAGCCACGGAGAGACCTGATTTGAGCACGAGGCTTATGGTGAGGGTTCCAATGCATCTTTGTGCCCAAGGCGACGCTTAAGCAAGGGCGTGGTCTCATGGGCCATGCAGGTTTCTCCTACCCTGAAGGTGGGACACCAGGCCAACAGCAAGGTTTCTTGGATGGCGATGGAGGAGTTCAGATTTCTGCATCAGGTTCCCTCCTGTCCAGTGATTGGAGATAAGGTCTAGGTTCTGAATCCTCAACACCCAGCTTGGGAATAGATGACAGCCTAAGGTCATGGCCGGTCTGATGTGATGGGTGTCTGTCGGGATGTCAAGGCTCAGGCAGTGTCAGGCAGAGCACGGGTGCCCATGGCAACCTCGAGAAATGGAGTGCAGTAGAGGTGCGTGCAGGTAGATCCTAATTGGGTGTTTCTGGGTAGTCGCCTAGGGCAACGTTTTTCTTCTGGTGGGAAGGCAGACTGCTGTATTGTGGCTCCAGAATTCCCAATCTGGAGGTCTTGGGGGCTAGGAATGTGAGGACGGAAGTCTGAGAACACAAGCTAGGGTGAGATTTCGGGCGAGGGCACTCTGCAGAGGCTGAAATGAGATCTCCTGCATCTGGAGACAGGGCGAGGATCCGACATTGGCTCAGGTTGGAGACTGTGTCCATTATGGCCCCATCAGGAAGTGGGGGCCCTCCCGAAGCCATGGAGGTTTTCCCATGCTGGGAGTTGTGAGATGCTCCAAACTGCAAGGATTCCTACTGTCGAGTCCTACTGGCAGAGTTTCCTTGGAGAGGGCAGGCACAGTCGTGCGCTGTGGCCCCAGGGGCCCCAGCGTTGAGGGTGTGTGGGACAGGGCTGCGGGGCCTGAAGTCTGAAAACTGAAACTCGGCTTAGGTTTGGGGTCGAGGGTATGGCAGGCCCCATCTACCGACCGTGCTGGGAGCTGCTCTGGATTTGACTGAAGGGCGAGTGTGCGTCCTTTTCTCAGGCTTCTGTCTCTGGATTTGGTGTCAAGGAGGGCTGTGAAATGGAGGGGTGCCCTCCTGGGCCATGGATGAGCCTCCCTCTCTGGGGATTTGGCCTGGCTTCCAAGAGTTTCAGGTCATTCTGCGGGAAGGGAGGAGTCCTGTACTCTGCCTCAGGTGTCCCTCCCAAAGAGGGATTCCAGAGCAGAGCCCTGAGTACCGGCGACTGGAAAACCCAAACTCGGGTTAGGATGTCGGCCCAAGGGGCGTGGGAAGCACCCTCTGCGGGGTCTTGGTCCAGCCACGAGAGACCTGATTTGAGCACGAGGCTTATGGTGAGGGTCACAATGCGTCTTTGGGCCCCAGGCGACCCACAAGCATGGGCGTGGCCTCATGGGGCATGCAGGTTTCTCCTACCCTGAAGGTGGGACACCAGGCCAACAGCAAGGTTTCTTGGATGGGGATGGAGGAGTTCAGATTTCTGCATCAGGTTCCCTCCTGTCCAGTGATTGGAGATAAGGTCTAGGTTCTGAATCCTGAACACCCAGCTTGGTAAGAGATGACAGCCTAAGGTCATGGCCGGTCTGATGTGATGGGTGTCTGTCGGGATGTCAGGGCTCAGGCAGTGTCAGGCAGAGCACGGATGCCCATGGCAACCCCGAGAATTGGAGTGCAGTAGAGCGGCGTGCAGGTGGATCCTAATTGGGTGTTTCTGGGTAGTCGCCTAGGGCAAAGTTTTTCTTCTGGTGGGAAGGCAGACTGCTGTATTGTGGCTCCAGAATTCCCAATCTGGAGGTCTTGGTGGCCAGGAATGTGAGGACGGAAGTCTGAGAACAAAAGCTAGGGTGAGATTTCGGGCGAGGGCACTCTGCAGAGGCTGAAATGAGATCTCCTGCATCTGGAGACAGGGCGAGGATCCGACATTGGCTCAGGTTGGAGACTGTGTCCATTATGGCCCCATCAGTAGGTGGGGCCCTCCCGAAGCCATGGAGGTTTTCCCATGCTGGGAGTTGTGAGATGCTCCAAACCGCAAGGATTCCTACTGTGGGACAGTCGAGTCCTGTGAGATGGCACCAGGACGCCCGATACAGAAAGACTGCTGTGCAGGGTACTAAGGATGGATGCCTGGGCATCCCACCTCACATTCCCATTGTCTCCTAGCGACAAGGCAGGTTCGATTGCTGGCTCTGGGGGAGGTACGCAGGGCGCTGAGTGGAAATGGACTCTCCTGAGGATGGGTCATAATGTAGGTTTGTGTCCATGGAGACCTAGGAATGTGGCAGTGCCTCTGGGGCCCGGAAGGATTCTCCGAACTTTAGGATTGGACACAGCTCCAAAGAGTAAGTTTCCCCTGTGGAGATGAGAGGTGTTCTGATGGGTGCCTCAGGAAACGTCCGTTTGCTGCTATTGGTTTTCAAGCCTCTGAGGAGAGACGCCTGGAAACCAACCATAGGGTTCAGATGAAGGCCTAACAGACTGTCCGGTTCCATGTTCTGTCTCTGGGGACATCCGTCTGCTTTTCTGAGTGGACTGAGTTGCTCAGCTTGTGTCAGATCACCCCTGTGTGTCCAGGGCAGCCTACACTCTTGGGATGGCCTCGGGGATCTTGGAGCCTTCTCCTAATCTGTAGGTTTGTGGCCAGTGGAATGGGCAGAGTTTCCTTGGAGAGGGCAGGCACAGTCGTGCGCTGTGGCCCCAGGGGCCCCAGCGTTGAGGGTGTGTGTGAAAGGGCTGCGGGGCCTGAAGTCTGAAAACTCAAACTCGGCTTAGGTTTGGGGTCGAGGATATGGCAGGCCCCATCTACCGACCGTGCTGGGAGCTGCTCTGGATTTGAATGAAGGGCGAGTGTGCGTCCTTTTCTCAGGCTTCTGTCTCTGGATTTGGTGTCAAGGAGGGCTGTGGAATGGAGGGGTGGCCTCCTGGGCCATGGATGAGACTCCCTCTCTGGGGATTTGGCCTGGCTTCCAAGAGTTTCAGGTCATTCTGCGGGAAGGGAGGAGTCCTGTACTCTGCCTCAGGTGTCCCTCCCAAAGAGGGATTCCAGAGCAGAGCCCTGAGTACCGGCGACTGGAAAACCCAAACTCGGGTTAGGATGGGGGTCCCAGGGGCGTGGGAAGCACCCTCTGCGGGCTCTTGGTCCAGCCACGGAGAGACCTGATTTGAGCACGAGGCTTATGGTGAGGGTCACAATGCGTCATTGTGCCCAAGGCGACCCACAAGCATGGGCGTGGCCTCATGGGGCATGCAGGTTTCTCCTACCCTGAAGGTGGGACACCAGGCCAACAGCAAGGTTTCTTGGATGGGGATGGAGGAGTTCAGATTTCGGCATCAGGTTCCCTCCTGTCCAGTGATTGGAGATAAGGTCTAGGTTCTGAATCCTGAACACCCAGCTTGGGAAGAGATGACAGCCTAAGGTCATGGCCGGTCTGATGTGATGGGTGTCGGTCGGGATGTCAGGGCTCAGGCAGTGTCAGGCAGAGCACGGGTGCCCATGGCAACCTCGAGAATTGGAGTGCAGTAGAGCTGCGTGCAGGTGGATCTTAATTGGGTGTTTCTGGGTAGTCGCCTAGGGCAACGTTTTTCTTCTGGTGGGAAGGCAGACTGCTGTATTGTGGCTCCAGAATTCCCAATCTGGAGGTCTTGGGGGCTAGGAATGTGAGGACGGAAGTCTGAGAACACAAGCTAGGGTGAGATTTCGGGCGAGGGCACTCTGCAGAGGCTGAAATGAGATCTCCTGCATCTGGAGACAGGGCGAGGATCCGACATTGGCTCAGGTTGGAGACTGTGTCCATTATGGCCCCATCAGGAAGTGGGGGCCCTCCCGAAGCCATGGAGGTTTTCCCATGCTGGGAGTTGTGAGATGCTCCAAACTGCAAGGATTCCTACTGTCGAGTCCTACTGGCAGAGTTTCCTTGGAGAGGGCAGGCACAGTCGTGCGCTGTGGCCCCAGGGGCCCCAGCGTTGAGGGTGTGTGGGACAGGGCTGCGGGGCCTGAAGTCTGAAAACTGAAACTCGGCTTAGGTTTGGGGTCGAGGGTATGGCAGGCCCCATCTACCGACCGTGCTGGGAGCTGCTCTGGATTTGACTGAAGGGCGAGTGTGCGTCCTTTTCTCAGGCTTCTGTCTCTGGATTTGGTGTCAAGGAGGGCTGTGAAATGGAGGGGTGCCCTCCTGGGCCATGGATGAGCCTCCCTCTCTGGGGATTTGGCCTGGCTTCCAAGAGTTTCAGGTCATTCTGCGGGAAGGGAGGAGTCCTGTACTCTGCCTCAGGTGTCCCTCCCAAAGAGGGATTCCAGAGCAGAGCCCTGAGTACCGGCGACTGGAAAACCCAAACTCGGTTTAGGATGTCGGCCCAAGGGGCGTGGGAAGCACCCTCTGCGGGGTCTTGGTCCAGCCACGAGAGACCTGATTTGAGCACGAGGCTTATGGTGAGGGTCACAATGCGTCTTTGGGCCCCAGGCGACCCTCAAGCATGGGCGTGGCCTCATGGGGCATGCAGGTTTCTCCTACCCTGAAGGTGGGACACCAGGCCAACAGCAAGGTTTCTTGGATGGGGATGGAGGAGTTCAGATTTCTGCATCAGGTTCCCTCCTGTCCAGTGATTGGAGATAAGGTCTAGGTTCTGAATCCTGAACACCCAGCTTGGTAAGAGATGACAGCCTAAGGTCATGGCCGGTCTGATGTGATGGGTGTCTGTCGGGATGTCAGGGCTCAGGCAGTGTCAGGCAGAGCACGGATGCCCATGGCAACCCCGAGAATTGGAGTGCAGTAGAGCGGCGTGCAGGTGGATCCTAATTGGGTGTTTCTGGGTAGTCGCCTAGGGCAAAGTTTTTCTTCTGGTGGGAAGGCAGACTGCTGTATTGTGGCTCCAGAATTCCCAATCTGGAGGTCTTGGTGGCCAGGAATGTGAGGACGGAAGTCTGAGAACACAAGCTAGGGTGAGATTTCGGGCGAGGGCACTCTGCAGAGGCTGAAATGAGATCTCCTGCATCTGGAGACAGGGCGAGGATCCGACATTGGCTCAGGTTGGAGACTGTGTCCATTATGGCCCCATCAGTAGGTGGGGCCCTCCCGAAGCCATGGAGGTTTTCCCATGCTGGGAGTTGTGAGATGCTCCAAACCGCAAGGATTCCTACTGTGGGACAGTCGAGTCCTGTGAGATGGCACCAGGACGCCCGATACAGAAAGACTGCTGTGCAGGGTACTAAGGATGGATGCCTGGGCATCCCACCTCACATTCCCATTGTCTCCTAGCGACAAGGCAGGTTCGATTGCTGGCTCTGGGGGAGGTACGCAGGGCGCTGAGTGGAAATGGACTCTCCTGAGGATGGGTCATAATGTAGGTTTGTGTCCATGGAGACCTAGGAATGTGGCAGTGCCTCTGGGGCCCGGAAGGATTCTCCGAACTTTAGGATTGGACACAGCTCCAAAGAGTAAGTTTCCCCTGTGGAGATGAGAGGTGTTCTGATGGGTGCCTCAGGAAACGTCCGTTTGCTGCTATTGGTTTTCAAGCCTCTGAGGAGAGACGCCTGGAAACCAACCATAGGGTTCAGATGAAGGCCTAACAGACTGTCCGGTTCCATGTTCTGTCTCTGGGGACATCCGTCTGCTTTTCTGAGTGGACTGAGTTGCTCAGCTTGTGTCAGATCACCCCTGTGTGTCCAGGGCAGCCTACACTCTTGGGATGGCCTCGGGGATCTTGGAGCCTTCTCCTAATCTGTAGGTTTGTGGCCAGTGGAATGGGCAGAGTTTCCTTGGAGAGGGCAGGCACAGTCCTGCGCTGTGGCCCCAGGGGCCCCAGCGTTGAGGGTGTGTGGGAAAGGGCTGCGGGGCCTGCAGTCTGAAAACTCAAACTCGGCTTAGGTTTGGGGTCGAGGATATGGCAGGCCCCATCTACCGACCGTGCTGGGAGCTGCTCTGGATTTGAATGAAGGGCGAGTGTGCGTCCTTTTCTCAGGCTTCTGTCTCTGGATTTGGTGTCAAGGAGGGCTGTGGAATGGAGGGGTGGGCTCCTGGGCCATGGATGAGCCTCCCTCTCTGGGGATTTGGCCTGGCTTCCAAGAGTTTCAGGTCATTCTGCGGGAAGGGAGGAGTCCTGTACTCTGCCTCAGGTGTCCCTCCCAAAGAGGGATTCCAGAGCAGAGCCCTGAGTACCGGCGACTGGAAAACCGAAACTCGGGTTAGGATGGGGGTCCCAGGGGCGTGGGAAGCACCCTCTGCGGGCTCTTGGTCCAGCCACGGAGAGACCTGATTTGAGCACGAGGCTTATGGTGAGGGTTCCAATGCATCTTTGTGCCCAAGGCGACGCTTAAGCAAGGGCGTGGTCTCATGGGCCATGCAGGTTTCTCCTACCCTGAAGGTGGGACACCAGGCCAACAGCAAGGTTTCTTGGATGGCGATGGAGGAGTTCAGATTTCTGCATCAGGTTCCCTCCTGTCCAGTGATTGGAGATAAGGTCTAGGTTCTGAATCCTCAACACCCAGCTTGGGAATAGATGACAGCCTAAGGTCATGGCCGGTCTGATGTGATGGGTGTCTGTCGGGATGTCAAGGCTCAGGCAGTGTCAGGCAGAGCACGGGTGCCCATGGCAACCTCGAGAAATGGAGTGCAGTAGAGGTGCGTGCAGGTAGATCCTAATTGGGTGTTTCTGGGTAGTCGCCTAGGGCAACGTTTTTCTTCTGGTGGGAAGGCAGACTGCTGTATTGTGGCTCCAGAATTCCCAATCTGGAGGTCTTGGGGGCTAGGAATGTGAGGACGGAAGTCTGAGAACACAAGCTAGGGTGAGATTTCGGGCGAGGGCACTCTGCAGAGGCTGAAATGAGATCTCCTGCATCTGGAGACAGGGCGAGGATCCGACATTGGCTCAGGTTGGAGACTGTGTCCATTATGGCCCCATCAGGAAGTGGGGGCCCTCCCGAAGCCATGGAGGTTTTCCCATGCTGGGAGTTGTGAGATGCTCCAAACTGCAAGGATTCCTACTGTCGAGTCCTACTGGCAGAGTTTCCTTGGAGAGGGCAGGCACAGTCGTGCGCTGTGGCCCCAGGGGCCCCAGCGTTGAGGGTGTGTGGGACAGGGCTGCGGGGCCTGAAGTCTGAAAACTGAAACTCGGCTTAGGTTTGGGGTCGAGGGTATGGCAGGCCCCATCTACCGACCGTGCTGGGAGCTGCTCTGGATTTGACTGAAGGGCGAGTGTGCGTCCTTTTCTCAGGCTTCTGTCTCTGGATTTGGTGTCAAGGAGGGCTGTGAAATGGAGGGGTGCCCTCCTGGGCCATGGATGAGCCTCCCTCTCTGGGGATTTGGCCTGGCTTCCAAGAGTTTCAGGTCATTCTGCGGGAAGGGAGGAGTCCTGTACTCTGCCTCAGGTGTCCCTCCCAAAGAGGGATTCCAGAGCAGAGCCCTGAGTACCGGCGACTGGAAAACCCAAACTCGGTTTAGGATGTCGGCCCAAGGGGCGTGGGAAGCACCCTCTGCGGGGTCTTGGTCCAGCCACGAGAGACCTGATTTGAGCACGAGGCTTATGGTGAGGGTCACAATGCGTCTTTGGGCCCCAGGCGACCCTCAAGCATGGGCGTGGCCTCATGGGGCATGCAGGTTTCTCCTACCCTGAAGGTGGGACACCAGGCCAACAGCAAGGTTTCTTGGATGGGGATGGAGGAGTTCAGATTTCTGCATCAGGTTCCCTCCTGTCCAGTGATTGGAGATAAGGTCTAGGTTCTGAATCCTGAACACCCAGCTTGGTAAGAGATGACAGCCTAAGGTCATGGCCGGTCTGATGTGATGGGTGTCTGTCGGGATGTCAGGGCTCAGGCAGTGTCAGGCAGAGCACGGATGCCCATGGCAACCCCGAGAATTGGAGTGCAGTAGAGCGGCGTGCAGGTGGATCCTAATTGGGTGTTTCTGGGTAGTCGCCTAGGGCAAAGTTTTTCTTCTGGTGGGAAGGCAGACTGCTGTATTGTGGCTCCAGAATTCCCAATCTGGAGGTCTTGGTGGCCAGGAATGTGAGGACGGAAGTCTGAGAACAAAAGCTAGGGTGAGATTTCGGGCGAGGGCACTCTGCAGAGGCTGAAATGAGATCTCCTGCATCTGGAGACAGGGCGAGGATCCGACATTGGCTCAGGTTGGAGACTGTGTCCATTATGGCCCCATCAGTAGGTGGGGCCCTCCCGAAGCCATGGAGGTTTTCCCATGCTGGGAGTTGTGAGATGCTCCAAACCGCAAGGATTCCTACTGTGGGACAGTCGAGTCCTGTGAGATGGCACCAGGACGCCCGATACAGAAAGACTGCTGTGCAGGGTACTAAGGATGGATGCCTGGGCATCCCACCTCACATTCCCATTGTCTCCTAGCGACAAGGCAGGTTCGATTGCTGGCTCTGGGGGAGGTACGCAGGGCGCTGAGTGGAAATGGACTCTCCTGAGGATGGGTCATAATGTAGGTTTGTGTCCATGGAGACCTAGGAATGTGGCAGTGCCTCTGGGGCCCGGAAGGATTCTCCGAACTTTAGGATTGGACACAGCTCCAAAGAGTAAGTTTCCCCTGTGGAGATGAGAGGTGTTCTGATGGGTGCCTCAGGAAACGTCCGTTTGCTGCTATTGGTTTTCAAGCCTCTGAGGAGAGACGCCTGGAAACCAACCATAGGGTTCAGATGAAGGCCTAACAGACTGTCCGGTTCCATGTTCTGTCTCTGGGGACATCCGTCTGCTTTTCTGAGTGGACTGAGTTGCTCAGCTTGTGTCAGATCACCCCTGTGTGTCCAGGGCAGCCTACACTCTTGGGATGGCCTCGGGGATCTTGGAGCCTTCTCCTAATCTGTAGGTTTGTGGCCAGTGGAATGGGCAGAGTTTCCTTGGAGAGGGCAGGCACAGTCGTGCGCTGTGGCCCCAGGGGCCCCAGCGTTGAGGGTGTGTGTGAAAGGGCTGCGGGGCCTGAAGTCTGAAAACTCAAACTCGGCTTAGGTTTGGGGTCGAGGATATGGCAGGCCCCATCTACCGACCGTGCTGGGAGCTGCTCTGGATTTGAATGAAGGGCGAGTGTGCGTCCTTTTCTCAGGCTTCTGTCTCTGGATTTGGTGTCAAGGAGGGCTGTGGAATGGAGGGGTGGGCTCCTGGGCCATGGATGAGCCTCCCTCTCTGGGGATTTGGCCTGGCTTCCAAGAGTTTCAGGTCATTCTGCGGGAAGGGAGGAGTCCTGTACTCTGCCTCAGGTGTCCCTCCCAAAGAGGGATTCCAGAGCAGAGCCCTGAGTACCGGCGACTGGAAAACCGAAACTCGGGTTAGGATGGGGGTCCCAGGGGCGTGGGAAGCACCCTCTGCGGGCTCTTGGTCCAGCCACGGAGAGACCTGATTTGAGCACGAGGCTTATGGTGAGGGTCACAATGCGTCATTGTGCCCAAGGCGACCCACAAGCATGGGCGTGGCCTCATGGGGCATGCAGGTTTCTCCTACCCTGAAGGTGGGACACCAGGCCAACAGCAAGGTTTCTTGGATGGGGATGGAGGAGTTCAGATTTCGGCATCAGGTTCCCTCCTGTCCAGTGATTGGAGATAAGGTCTAGGTTCTGAATCCTGAACACCCAGCTTGGGAAGAGATGACAGCCTAAGGTCATGGCCGGTCTGATGTGATGGGTGTCGGTCGGGATGTCAGGGCTCAGGCAGTGTCAGGCAGAGCACGGGTGCCCATGGCAACCTCGAGAATTGGAGTGCAGTAGAGCTGCGTGCAGGTGGATCTTAATTGGGTGTTTCTGGGTAGTCGCCTAGGGCAACGTTTTTCTTCTGGTGGGAAGGCAGACTGTTGTATTGTGGCTCCAGAATTCCCAATCTGGAGGTCTTGGGGGCTAGGAATGTGAGGACGGAAGTCTGAGAACACAAGCTAGGGTGAGATTTCGGGCGAGGGCACTCTGCAGAGGCTGAAATGAGATCTCCTGCATCTGGAGACAGGGCGAAGATCCGACATTGGCTCAGGTTGGAGACTGTGTCCATGATGGCCCCATCAGTAGGTGGGGCCCTCCCGAAGCCTTGGAGGTTTTCCCATGCTGGGAGTTGTGAGATGCTCCAAACCGCAAGGATTCCTACTGTGGGACAGTCGAGTCCTGTGAGATGGCACCAGGACGCCCGATACAGAAAGACTGCAGTGCAGGGTGCTAAGGATGGATGCCTGGGCACCCCACCTCACATTCCAATTGTCTCCTAGCGACAAGGCAGGTTCGATTGCTGGCTCTGGGGGAGCTACGCAGGGCGTTGAGTGGAAATGGACTCTCCTGAGGATGTGTCATAATGTGGGTTTGTGTCCATGGAGACCTAGGAATGTGGCAGTGGCTCTGGGGCCCGGAAGGATTCTCCGAACTTTAGGATTGGACACAGCTCCAAAGAGTAAGTTTCCCCTGTGGAGATGAGAGGTGTTCTGATGGGTGCCTCAGGAAACCTCCGTTTTCTGGTATTGGAATCCAGGCCTCTGAGGAGAGACGCCTGGAAACCAACCCAAGGGTTCAGATGAAGGCCTAACAGACTGTCCGGTTCCAAGTTCTGTCTCTGGGGACATCCGTCTGCTTTTCTGAGTGGAGGCTGTTGCTCAGCTTGTGTCAGATCACCCCTGTGTGTCCAGGGCAGCCTAGACTCTTGGCATGGCCTCGGGGATCTTGGAGCCTTCTCCTAATCTGTAGGTTTGTGGCCAGTGGAATGGGCAGAGTTTCCTTGGAGAGGGCAGGCACAGTCGTGCGCTGTGGCCCCAGGGGCCCCAGCGTTGAGGGTGTGTGGGACAGGGCTGCGGGGCCTGAAGTCTGAAAAGACAAACTCGGCTTAGGTTTGGGGTCTAGGGTATGGCAGGCCCCATCTACCGACCGTGCTGGGAGCTGCTCTGGATTTGAATGAAGGGCTAGTGTGCGTCCTTTTCTCAGGCTTCTGTCTCTGGATTTTGTGAAAAGGAGAGCTGTGGAATGGAGGGGTGGCCTCCTGGGCCATGGATGAGCCTCCCTCTCTGGGGATTTGGCCTGGCTTCCAAGAGTTTCAGGTCATTCTGCGGGAAGGGAGGAGTCCTGTACTCTGCCTCAGGTGTCCCTCCCAAAGAGGGATTCCAGAGCAGAGCCCTGAGTACCGGCGACTGGAAAACCCAAACTCGGTTTAGGATGTCGGCCCAAGGGGCGTGGGAAGCACCCTCTGCGGGCTCTTGGTCCAGCCACGAGAGACCTGATTTGAGCACGAGGCTTATGGTGAGGGTCACAATGCGTCTTTGGGCCCAAGGCGACCCTCAAGCATGGGCGTGGCCTCATGGGGCATGCAGGTTTCTCCTACCCTGAAGGTGGGACACCAGGCCAACAGCAAGGTTTCTTGGATGGGGATGGAGGAGTTCAGATTTCTGCATCAGGTTCCCTCCTGTCCAGTGATTGGAGATAAGGTCTAGGTTCTGAATCCTGAACACCCAGCTTGGTAAGAGATGACAGCCTAAGGTCATGGCCGGTCTGATGTGATGGGTGTCTGTCGGGATGTCAGGGCTCAGGCAGTGTCAGGCAGAGCACGGATGCCCATGGCAACCCCGAGAATTGGAGTGCAGTAGAGCGGCGTGCAGGTGGATCCTAATTGGGTGTTTCTGGGTAGTCGCCTAGGGCAAAGTTTTTCTTCTGGTGGGAAGGCAGACTGCTGTATTGTGGCTCCAGAATTCCCAATCTGGAGGTCTTGGTGGCCAGGAATGTGAGGACGGAAGTCTGAGAACACAAGCTAGGGTGAGATTTCGGGCGAGGGCACTCTGCAGAGGCTGAAATGAGATCTCCTGCATCTGGAGACAGGGCGAGGATCCGACATTGGCTCAGGTTGGAGACTGTGTCCATTATGGCCCCATCAGTAGGTGGGGGCCCTCCCGAAGCCTTGGAGGTTTTCCCATGCTGGGAGTTGTGAGATGCTCCAAACCGCAAGGATTCCTACTGTGGGACAGTCGAGTCCTGTCAGATGGCACCAGGACGCCCGATACAGAAAGACTGCTGTGCAGGGTACTAAGGATGGATGCCTGGGCATCCCACCTCACATTCCCATTGTCTCCTAGCGACAAGGCAGGTTCGATTGCTGGCTCTGGGGGAGGTACGCAGGGCGCTGAGTGGAAATGGACTCTCCTGAGGATGGGTCATAATGTAGGTTTGTGTCCATGGAGACCTAGGAATGTGGCAGTGCCTCTGAGGCCCGGAAGGATTCTCCGAACTTTAGGATTGGACACAGCTCCAAAGAGTAAGTTTCCCCTGTGGAGATGAGAGGTGTTCTGCTGGGTGCCTCAGGAAACCTCCGTTTGCTGGTATTGGAATCCAGGCCTCTGAGGAGAGACGCCTGGAAACCAACCAAAGGGTTCAGAGGAAGGCCTAACAGACTGTCCGGTTCCATCTTGTGTCTCTGGGGACATCCGTCTGCTTTTCGGAGTGGAGGGAGTTGCTCAGCTTGTGTCAGATCACCCCTGTGTGTCCAGGGCAGCCTACACTCTTGGGATGGCCTCGGGGATCTTGGAGCATTCTCCTAATCTGTAGGTTTGTGGCCAGTGGAATGGGCAGAATTTCCTTGGAGAGGGCAGGCACAGTCCTGCGCTGTGGCCCCAGGGGCCCCAGCGTTGAGGGTGTGTGGGCCAGGGCTGCGGGGCCTGAAGTCTGAAAACTCAAACTCGGCTTAGGTTTGGGGTCGAGGATATGGCAGGCCCCATCTACCGACCGTGCTGGGAGCTGCTCTGGATTTGAATGAAGGGCGAGTGTGCGTCCTTTTCTCAGGCTTCTGTCTCTGGATTTGGTGTCAAGGAGGGCTGTGGAATGGAGGGGTGGGCTCCTGGGCCATGGATGAGCCTCCCTCTCTGGGGATTTGGCCTGGCTTCCAAGAGTTTCAGGTCATTCTGCGGGAAGGGAGGAGTCCTGTACTCTGCCTCAGGTGTCCCTCCCAAAGAGGGATTCCAGAGCAGAGCCCTGAGTACCGGCGACTGGAAAACCGAAACTCGGGTTAGGATGGGGGTCCCAGGGGCGTGGGAAGCACCCTCTGCGGGCTCTTGGTCCAGCCACGGAGAGACCTGATTTGAGCACGAGGCTTATGGTGAGGGTCACAATGCGTCATTGTGCCCAAGGCGACCCACAAGCATGGGCGTGGCCTCATGGGGCATGCAGGTTTCTCCTACCCTGAAGGTGGGACACCAGGCCAACAGCAAGGTTTCTTGGATGGGGATGGAGGAGTTCAGATTTCTGCATCAGGTTCCCTCCTGTCCAGTGATTGGAGATAAGGTCTAGGTTCTGAATCCTGAACACCCAGCTTGGGAAGAGATGACAGCCTAAGGTCATGGCCGGTCTGATGTGATGGGTGTCGGTCGGGATGTCAGGGCTCAGGCAGTGTCAGGCAGAGCACGGGTGCCCATGGCAACCTCGAGAATTGGAGTGCAGTAGAGCTGCGTGCAGGTGGATCCTAATTGGGTGTTTCTGGGTAGTCGCCTAGGGCAACGTTTTTCTTCTGGTGGGAAGGCAGACTGCTGTATTGTGGCTCCAGAATTCCCAATCTGGAGGTCTTGGGGGCTAGGAATGTGAGGACGGAAGTCTGAGAACACAAGCTAGGGTGAGATTTCGGGCGAGGGCACTCTGCAGAGGCTGAAATGAGATCTCCTGCATCTGGAGACAGGGCGAAGATCCGACATTGGCTCAGGTTGGAGACTGTGTCCATGATGGCCCCATCAGTAGGTGGGGCCCTCCCGAAGCCTTGGAGGTTTTCCCATGCTGGGAGTTGTGAGATGCTCCAAACCGCAAGGATTCCTACTGTGGGACAGTCGAGTCCTGTGAGATGGCACCAGGACGCCCGATACAGAAAGACTGCAGTGCAGGGTGCTAAGGATGGATGCCTGGGCACCCCACCTCACATTCCCATTGTCTCCTAGCGACAAGGCAGGTTCGATTGCTGGCTCTGGGGGAGCTACGCAGGGCGTTGAGTGGAAATGGACTCTCCTGAGGATGTGTCATAATGTGGGTTTGTGTCCATGGAGACCTAGGAATGTGGCAGTGGCTCTGGGGCCCGGAAGGATTCTCCGAACTTTAGGATTGGACACAGCTCCAAAGAGTAAGTTTCCCCTGTGGAGATGAGAGGTGTTCTGATGGGTGCCTCAGGAAACCTCCGTTTTCTGGTATTGGAATCCAGGCCTCTGAGGAGAGACGCCTGGAAACCAACCCAAGGGTTCAGATGAAGGCCTAACAGACTGTCCGGTTCCAAGTTCTGTCTCTGGGGACATCCGTCTGCTTTTCTGAGTGGAGGCTGTTGCTCAGCTTGTGTCAGATCACCCCTGTGTGTCCAGGGCAGCCTAGACTCTTGGCATGGCCTCGGGGATCTTGGAGCCTTCTCCTAATCTGTAGGTTTGTGGCCAGTGGAATGGGCAGAGTTTCCTTGGAGAGGGCAGGCACAGTCGTGCGCTGTGGCCCCAGGGGCCCCAGCGTTGAGGGTGTGTGGGACAGGGCTGCGGGGCCTGAAGTCTGAAAAGACAAACTCGGCTTAGGTTTGGGGTCTAGGGTATGGCCGGCCCCATCTACCGACCGTGCTGGGAGCTGCTCTGGATTTGAATGAAGGGCTAGTGTGCGTCCTTTTCTCAGGCTTCTGTCTCTGGATTTTGTGAAAAGGAGAGCTGTGGAATGGAGGGGTGGCCTCCTGGGCCATGGATGAGCCTCCCTCTCTGGGGATTTGGCCTGGCTTCCAAGAGTTTCAGGTCATTCTGCGGGAAGGGAGGAGTCCTGTACTCTGCCTCAGGTGTCCCTCCCAAAGAGGGATTCCAGAGCAGAGCCCTGAGTACCGGCGACTGGAAAACCCAAACTCGGGTTAGGATGTCGGCCCAAGGGGCGTGGGAAGCACCCTCTGCGGGCTCTTGGTCCAGCCACGAGAGACCTGATTTGAGCACGAGGCTTATGGTGAGGGTCACAATGCGTCTTTGGGCCCAAGGCGACCCTCAAGCATGGGCGTGGCCTCATGGGGCATGCAGGTTTCTCCTACCCTGAAGGTGGGACACGAGGCCAACAGCAAGGTTTCTTGGATGGGGATGGAGGAGTTCAGATTTCTGCATCAGGTTCCCTCCTGTCCAGTGATTGGAGATAAGGTCTAGGTTCTGAATCCTGAACACCCAGCTTGGTAAGAGATGACAGCCTAAGGTCATGGCCGGTCTGATGTGATGGGTGTCTGTCGGGATGTCAGGGCTCAGGCAGTGTCAGGCAGAGCACGGATGCCCATGGCAACCCCGAGAATTGGAGTGCAGTAGAGCGGCGTGCAGGTGGATCCTAATTGGGTGTTTCTGGGTAGTCGCCTAGGGCAAAGTTTTTCTTCTGGTGGGAAGGCAGACTGCTGTATTGTGGCTCCAGAATTCCCAATCTGGAGGTCTTGGTGGCCAGGAATGTGAGGACGGAAGTCTGAGAACACAAGCTAGGGTGAGATTTCGGGCGAGGGCACTCTGCAGAGGCTGAAATGAGATCTCCTGCATCTGGAGACAGGGCGAGGATCCGACATTGGCTCAGGTTGGAGACTGTGTCCATTATGGCCCCATCAGTAGGTGGGGGCCCTCCCGAAGCCTTGGAGGTTTTCCCATGCTGGGAGTTGTGAGATGCTCCAAACCGCAAGGATTCCTACTGTGGGACAGTCGAGTCCTGTGAGATGGCACCAGGACGCCCGATACAGAAAGACTGCTGTGCAGGGTACTAAGGATGGATGCCTGGGCATCCCACCTCACATTCCCATTGTCTCCTAGCGACAAGGCAGGTTCGATTGCTGGCTCTGGGGGAGCTACGCAGGGCGCTGAGTGGAAATGGACTCTCCTGAGGATGGGTCATAATGTAGGTTTGTGTCCATGGAGACCTAGGAATGTGGCAGTGCCTCTGAGGCCCGGAAGGATTCTCCGAACTTTAGGATTGGACACAGCTCCAAAGAGTAAGTTTCCCCTGTGGAGATGAGAGGTGTTCTGCTGGGTGCCTCAGGAAACCTCCGTTTTCTGGTATTGGAATCCAGGCCTCTGAGGAGAGACGCCTGGAAACCAACCAAAGGGTTCAGAGGAAGGCCTAACAGACTGTCCGGTTCCATCTTGTGTCTCTGGGGACATCCGTCTGCTTTTCGGAGTGGAGGGAGTTGCTCAGCTTGTGTGAGATCACCCCTGTGTGTCCAGGGCAGCCTACACTCTTGGGATGGCCTCGGGGATCTTGGAGCCTTCTCCTAATCTGTAGGTTTGTGGCCAGTGGAATGGGCAGAGTTTCCTTGGAGAGGGCAGGCACAGTCCTGCGCTGTGGCCCCAGGGGCCCCAGCGTTGAGGGTGTGTGGGCCAGGGCTGCGGGGCCTGAAGTCTGAAAAGACAAACTCGGCTTAGGTTTGGGGTCGAGGATATGGCAGGCCCCATCTACCGACCGTGCTGGGAGCTGCTCTGGATTTGAATGAAGGGCGAGTGTGCGTCCTTTTCTCAGGCTTCTGTCTCTGGATTTGGTGTCAAGGAGGGCTGTGGAATGGAGGGGTGGGCTCCTGGGCCATGGATGAGCCTCCCTCTCTGGGGATTTGGCCTGGCTTCCAAGAGTTTCAGGTCATTCTGCGGGAAGGGAGGAGTCCTGTACTCTGCCTCAGGTGTCCCTCCCAAAGAGGGATTCCAGAGCAGAGCCCTGAGTACCGGCGACTGGAAAACCGAAACTCGGGTTAGGATGGGGGTCCCAGGGGCGTGGGAAGCACCCTCTGCGGGCTCTTGGTCCAGCCACGGAGAGACCTGATTTGAGCACGAGGCTTATGGTGAGGGTCACAATGCGTCATTGTGCCCAAGGCGACCCACAAGCATGCGCGTGGCCTCATGGGGCATGCAGGTTTCTCCTACCCTGAAGGTGGGACACCAGGCCAACAGCAAGGTTTCTTGGATGGGGATGGAGGAGTTCAGATTTCTGCATCAGGTTCCCTCCTGTCCAGTGATTGGAGATAAGGTCTAGGTTCTGAATCCTGAACACCCAGCTTGGGAAGAGATGACAGCCTAAGGTCATGGCCGGTCTGATGTGATGGGTGTCGGTCGGGATGTCAGGGCTCAGGCAGTGTCAGGCAGAGCACGGGTGCCCATGGCAACCTCGAGAATTGGAGTGCAGTAGAGCTGCGTGCAGGTGGATCTTAATTGGGTGTTTCTGGGTAGTCGCCTAGGGCAACGTTTTTCTTCTGGTGGGAAGGCAGACTGCTGTATTGTGGCTCCAGAATTCCCAATCTGGAGGTCTTGGGGGCTAGGAATGTGAGGACGGAAGTCTGAGAACACAAGCTAGGGTGAGATTTCGGGCGAGGGCACTCTGCAGAGGCTGAAATGAGATCTCCTGCATCTGGAGACAGGGCGAAGATCCGACATTGGCTCAGGTTGGAGACTGTGTCCATGATGGCCCCATCAGTAGGTGGGGCCCTCCCGAAGCCTTGGAGGTTTTCCCATGCTGGGAGTTGTGAGATGCTCCAAACCGCAAGGATTCCTACTGTGGGACAGTCGAGTCCTGTGAGATGGCACCAGGACGCCCGATACAGAAAGACTGCAGTGCAGGGTGCTAAGGATGGATGCCTGGGCACCCCACCTCACATTCCAATTGTCTCCTAGCGACAAGGCAGGTTCGATTGCTGGCTCTGGGGGAGCTACGCAGGGCGTTGAGTGGAAATGGACTCTCCTGAGGATGTGTCATAATGTGGGTTTGTGTCCATGGAGACCTAGGAATGTGGCAGTGGCTCTGGGGCCCGGAAGGATTCTCCGAACTTTAGGATTGGACACAGCTCCAAAGAGTAAGTTTCCCCTGTGGAGATGAGAGGTGTTCTGATGGGTGCCTCAGGAAACCTCCGTTTTCTGGTATTGGAATCCAGGCCTCTGAGGAGAGACGCCTGGAAACCAACCCAAGGGTTCAGATGAAGGCCTAACAGACTGTCCGGTTCCAAGTTCTGTCTCTGGGGACATCCGTCTGCTTTTCTGAGTGGAGGCTGTTGCTCAGCTTGTGTCAGATCACCCCTGTGTGTCCAGGGCAGCCTAGACTCTTGGCATGGCCTCGGGGATCTTGGAGCCTTCTCCTAATCTGTAGGTTTGTGGCCAGTGGAATGGGCAGAGTTTCCTTGGAGAGGGCAGGCACAGTCGTGCGCTGTGGCCCCAGGGGCCCCAGCGTTGAGGGTGTGTGGGACAGGGCTGCGGGGCCTGAAGTCTGAAAAGACAAACTCGGCTTAGGTTTGGGGTCTAGGGTATGGCAGGCCCCATCTACCGACCGTGCTGGGAGCTGCTCTGGATTTGAATGAAGGGCGAGTGTGCGTCCTTTTCTCAGGCTTCTGTCTCTGGATTTGGTGTCAAGGAGGGCTGTGGAATGGAGGGGTGGCCTCCTGGGCCATGGATGAGCCTCCCTCTCTGGGGATTTGGCCTGGCTTCCAAGAGTTTCAGGTCATTCTGCGGGAAGGGAGGAGTCCTGTACTCTGCCTCAGGTGTCCCTCCCAAAGAGGGATTCCAGAGCAGAGCCCTGAGTACCGGCGACTGGAAAACCCAAACTCGGGTTAGGATGTCGGCCCAAGGGGCGTGGGAAGCACCCTCTGCGGGCTCTTGGTCCAGCCACGAGAGACCTGATTTGAGCACGAGGCTTATGGTGAGGGTCACAATGCGTCTTTGGGCCCAAGGCGACCCTCAAGCATGGGCGTGGCCTCATGGGGCATGCAGGTTTCTCCTACCCTGAAGGTGGGACACCAGGCCAACAGCAAGGTTTCTTGGATGGGGATGGAGGAGTTCAGATTTCTGCATCAGGTTCCCTCCTGTCCAGTGATTGGAGATAAGGTCTAGGTTCTGAATCCTGAACACCCAGCTTGGTAAGAGATGACAGCCTAAGGTCATGGCCGGTCTGATGTGATGGGTGTCTGTCGGGATGTCAGGGCTCAGGCAGTGTCAGGCAGAGCACGGATGCCCATGGCAACCCCGAGAATTGGAGTGCAGTAGAGCGGCGTGCAGGTGGATCCTAATTGGGTGTTTCTGGGTAGTCGCCTAGGGCAAAGTTTTTCTTCTGGTGGGAAGGCAGACTGCTGTATTGTGGCTCCAGAATTCCCAATCTGGAGGTCTTGGTGGCCAGGAATGTGAGGACGGAAGTCTGAGAACACAAGCTAGGGTGAGATTTCGGGCGAGGGCACTCTGCAGAGGCTGAAATGAGATCTCCTGCATCTGGAGACAGGGCGAGGATCCGACATTGGCTCAGGTTGGAGACTGTGTCCATTATGGCCCCATCAGTAGGTGGGGGCCCTCCCGAAGCCTTGGAGGTTTTCCCATGCTGGGAGTTGTGAGATGCTCCAAACCGCAAGGATTCCTACTGTGGGACAGTCGAGTCCTGTGAGATGGCACCAGGACGCCCGATACAGAAAGACTGCTGTGCAGGGTACTAAGGATGGATGCCTGGGCATCCCACCTCACATTCCCATTGTCTCCTAGCGACAAGGCAGGTTCGATTGCTGGCTCTGGGGGAGCTACGCAGGGCGCTGAGTGGAAATGGACTCTCCTGAGGATGGGTCATAATGTAGGTTTGTGTCCATGGAGACCTAGGAATGTGGCAGTGCCTCTGAGGCCCGGAAGGATTCTCCGAACTTTAGGATTGGACACAGCTCCAAAGAGTAAGTTTCCCCTGTGGAGATGAGAGGTGTTCTGCTGGGTGCCTCAGGAAACCTCCGTTTGCTGGTATTGGAATCCAGGCCTCTGAGGAGAGACGCCTGGAAACCAACCAAAGGGTTCAGAGGAAGGCCTAACAGACTGTCCGGTTCCATCTTGTGTCTCTGGGGACATCCGTCTGCTTTTCGGAGTGGAGGGAGTTGCTCAGCTTGTGTGAGATTACCCCTGTGTGTCCAGGGCAGCCTACACTCTTGGGATGGCCTCGGGGATCTTGGAGCCTTCTCCTAATCTGTAGGTTTGTGGCCAGTGGAATGGGCAGAGTTTCCTTGGAGAGGGCAGGCACAGTCCTGCGCTGTGGCCCCAGGGGCCCCAGCGTTGAGGGTGTGTGGGCCAGGGCTGCGGGGCCTGAAGTCTGAAAAGACAAACTCGGCTTAGGTTTGGGGTCGAGGATATGGCAGGCCCCATCTACCGACCGTGCTGGGAGCTGCTCTGGATTTGAATGAAGGGCGAGTGTGCGTCCTTTTCTCAGGCTTCTGTCTCTGGATTTGGTGTCAAGGAGGGCTGTGGAATGGAGGGGTGGGCTCCTGGGCCATGGATGAGCCTCCCTCTCTGGGGATTTGGCCTGGCTTCCAAGAGTTTCAGGTCATTCTGCGGGAAGGGAGGAGTCCTGTACTCTGCCTCAGGTGTCCCTCCCAAAGAGGGATTCCAGAGCAGAGCCCTGAGTACCGGCGACTGGAAAACCGAAACTCGGGTTAGGATGGGGGTCCCAGGGGCGTGGGAAGCACCCTCTGCGGGCTCTTGGTCCAGCCACGGAGAGACCTGATTTGAGCACGAGGCTTATGGTGAGGGTCACAATGCGTCATTGTGCCCAAGGCGACCCACAAGCATGGGCGTGGCCTCATGGGGCATGCAGGTTTCTCCTACCCTGAAGGTGGGACACCAGGCCAACAGCAAGGTTTCTTGGATGGGGATGGAGGAGTTCAGATTTCTGCATCAGGTTCCCTCCTGTCCAGTGATTGGAGATAAGGTCTAGGTTCTGAATCCTGAACACCCAGCTTGGGAAGAGATGACAGCCTAAGGTCATGGCCGGTCTGATGTGATGGGTGTCGGTCGGGATGTCAGGGCTCAGGCAGTGTCAGGCAGAGCACGGGTGCCCATGGCAACCTCGAGAATTGGAGTGCAGTAGAGCTGCGTGCAGGTGGATCCTAATTGGGTGTTTCTGGGTAGTCGCCTAGGGCAACGTTTTTCTTCTGGTGGGAAGGCAGACTGCTGTATTGTGGCTCCAGAATTCCCAATCTGGAGGTCTTGGGGGCTAGGAATGTGAGGACGGAAGTCTGAGAACACAAGCTAGGGTGAGATTTCGGGCGAGGGCACTCTGCAGAGGCTGAAATGAGATCTCCTGCATCTGGAGACAGGGCGAAGATCCGACATTGGCTCAGGTTGGAGACTGTGTCCATGATGGCCCCATCAGTAGGTGGGGCCCTCCCGAAGCCTTGGAGGTTTTCCCATGCTGGGAGTTGTGAGATGCTCCAAACCGCAAGGATTCCTACTGTGGGACAGTCGAGTCCTGTGAGATGGCACCAGGACGCCCGATACAGAAAGACTGCAGTGCAGGGTGCTAAGGATGGATGCCTGGGCATCCCACCTCACATTCCAATTGTCTCCTAGTGACAAGGCAGGTTCGATTGCTGGCTCTGGGGGAGCTACGCAGGGCGTTGAGTGGAAATGGACTCTCCTGAGGATGTGTCATAATGTGGGTTTGTGTCCATGGAGACCTAGGAATGTGGCAGTGGCTCTGGGGCCCGGAAGGATTCTCCGAACTTTAGGATTGGACACAGCTCCAAAGAGTAAGTTTCCCCTGTGGAGATGAGAGGTGTTCTGATGGGTGCCTCAGGAAACCTCCGTTTTCTGGTATTGGAATCCAGGCCTCTGAGGAGAGACGCCTGGAAACCAACCCAAGGGTTCAGATGAAGGCCTAACAGACTGTCCGGTTCCAAGTTCTGTCTCTGGGGACATCCGTCTGCTTTTCTGAGTGGAGGCTGTTGCTCAGCTTGTGTCAGATCACCCCTGTGTGTCCAGGGCAGCCTAGACTCTTGGCATGGCCTCGGGGATCTTGGAGCCTTCTCCTAATCTGTAGGTTTGTGGCCAGTGGAATGGGCAGAGTTTCCTTGGAGAGGGCAGGCACAGTCGTGCGCTGTGGCCCCAGGGGCCCCAGCGTTGAGGGTGTGTGGGACAGGGCTGCGGGGCCTGAAGTCTGAAAAGACAAACTCGGCTTAGGTTTGGGGTCTAGGGTATGGCAGGCCCCATCTACCGACCGTGCTGGGAGCTGCTCTGGATTTGAATGAAGGGCTAGTGTGCGTCCTTTTCTCAGGCTTCTGTCTCTGGATTTTGTGAAAAGGAGAGCTGTGGAATGGAGGGGTGGCCTCCTGGGCCATGGATGAGCCTCCCTCTCTGGGGATTTGGCCTGGCTTCCAAGAGTTTCAGGTCATTCTGCGGGAAGGGAGGAGTCCTGTACTCTGCCTCAGGTGTCCCTCCCAAAGAGGGATTCCAGAGCAGAGCCCTGAGTACCGGCGACTGGAAAACCCAAACTCGGGTTAGGATGTCGGCCCAAGGGGCGTGGGAAGCACCCTCTGCGGGCTCTTGGTCCAGCCACGAGAGACCTGATTTGAGCACGAGGCTTATGGTGAGGGTCACAATGCGTCTTTGGGCCCAAGGCGACCCTCAAGCATGGGCGTGGCCTCATGGGGCATGCAGGTTTCTCCTACCCTGAAGGTGGGACACCAGGCCAACAGCAAGGTTTCTTGGATGGGGATGGAGGAGTTCAGATTTCTGCATCAGGTTCCCTCCTGTCCAGTGATTGGAGATAAGGTCTAGGTTCTGAATCCTGAACACCCAGCTTGGTAAGAGATGACAGCCTAAGGTCATGGCCGGTCTGATGTGATGGGTGTCTGTCGGGATGTCAGGGCTCAGGCAGTGTCAGGCAGAGCACGGATGCCCATGGCAACCCCGAGAATTGGAGTGCAGTAGAGCGGCGTGCAGGTGGATCCTAATTGGGTGTTTCTGGGTAGTCGCCTAGGGCAAAGTTTTTCTTCTGGTGGGAAGGCAGACTGCTGTATTGTGGCTCCAGAATTCCCAATCTGGAGGTCTTGGTGGCCAGGAATGTGAGGACGGAAGTCTGAGAACACAAGCTAGGGTGAGATTTCGGGCGAGGGCACTCTGCAGAGGCTGAAATGAGATCTCCTGCATCTGGAGACAGGGCGAGGATCCGACATTGGCTCAGGTTGGAGACTGTGTCCATTATGGCCCCATCAGTAGGTGGGGGCCCTCCCGAAGCCTTGGAGGTTTTCCCATGCTGGGAGTTGTGAGATGCTCCAAACCGCAAGGATTCCTACTGTGGGACAGTCGAGTCCTGTGAGATGGCACCAGGACGCCCGATACAGAAAGACTGCTGTGCAGGGTACTAAGGATGGATGCCTGGGCATCCCACCTCACATTCCCATTGTCTCCTAGCGACAAGGCAGGTTCGATTGCTGGCTCTGGGGGAGCTACGCAGGGCGCTGAGTGGAAATGGACTCTCCTGAGGATGGGTCATAATGTAGGTTTGTGTCCATGGAGACCTAGGAATGTGGCAGTGCCTCTGAGGCCCGGAAGGATTCTCCGAACTTTAGGATTGGACACAGCTCCAAAGAGTAAGTTTCCCCTGTGGAGATGAGAGGTGTTCTGATGGGTGCCTCAGGAAACCTCCGTTTGCTGGTATTGGAATCCAGGCCTCTGAGGAGAGACGCCTGGAAACCAACCAAAGGGTTCAGAGGAAGGCCTAACAGACTGTCCGGTTCCATCTTGTGTCTCTGGGGACATCCGTCTGCTTTTCGGAGTGGAGGGAGTTGCTCAGCTTGTGTGAGATTACCCCTGTGTGTCCAGGGCAGCCTACACTCTTGGGATGGCCTCGGGGATCTTGGAGCCTTCTCCTAATCTGTAGGTTTGTGGCCAGTGGAATGGGCAGAGTTTCCTTGGAGAGGGCAGGCACAGTCCTGCGCTGTGGCCCCAGGGGCCCCAGCGTTGAGGGTGTGTGGGCCAGGGCTGCGGGGCCTGAAGTCTGAAAAGACAAACTCGGCTTAGGTTTGGGGTCGAGGATATGGCAGGCCCCATCTACCGACCGTGCTGGGAGCTGCTCTGGATTTGAATGAAGGGCGAGTGTGCGTCCTTTTCTCAGGCTTCTGTCTCTGGATTTGGTGTCAAGGAGGGCTGTGGAATGGAGGGGTGGCCTCCTGGGCCATGGATGAGCCTCCCTCTCTGGGGATTTGGCCTGGCTTCCAAGAGTTTCAGGTCATTCTGCGGGAAGGGAGGAGTCCTGTACTCTGCCTCAGGTGTCCCTCCCAAAGAGGGATTCCAGAGCAGAGCCCTGAGTACCGGCGACTGGAAAACCGAAACTCGGGTTAGGATGGGGGTCCCAGGGGCGTGGGAAGCACCCTCTGCGGGCTCTTGGTCCAGCCACGGAGAGACCTGATTTGAGCACGACGCTTATGGTGAGGGTCACAATGCGTCATTGTGCCCAAGGCGACCCACAAGCATGGGCGTGGCCTCATGGGGCATGCAGGTTTCTCCTACCCTGAAGGTGGGACACCAGGCCAACAGCAAGGTTTCTTGGATGGGGATGGAGGAGTTCAGATTTCTGCATCAGGTTCCCTCCTGTCCAGTGATTGGAGATAAGGTCTAGGTTCTGAATCCTGAACACCCAGCTTGGGAAGAGATGACAGCCTAAGGTCATGGCCGGTCTGATGTGATGGGTGTCGGTCGGGATGTCAGGGCTCAGGCAGTGTCAGGCAGAGCACGGGTGCCCATGGCAACCTCAAGAATTGGAGTGCAGTAGAGCTGCGTGCAGGTGGATCTTAATTGGGTGTTTCTGGGTAGTCGCCTAGGGCAACGTTTTTCTTCTGGTGGGAAGGCAGACTGCTGTATTGTGGCTCCAGAATTCCCAATCTGGAGGTCTTGGGGGCTAGGAATGTGAGGACGGAAGTCTGAGAACACAAGCTAGGGTGAGATTTCGGGCGAGGGCACTCTGCAGAGGCTGAAATGAGATCTCCTGCATCTGGAGACAGGGCGAAGATCCGACATTGGCTCAGGTTGGAGACTGTGTCCATGATGGCCCCATCAGTAGGTGGGGCCCTCCCGAAGCCTTGGAGGTTTTCCCATGCTGGGAGTTGTGAGATGCTCCAAACCGCAAGGATTCCTACTGTGGGACAGTCGAGTCCTGTGAGATGGCACCAGGACGCCCGATACAGAAAGACTGCAGTGCAGGGTGCTAAGGATGGATGCCTGGGCACCCCACCTCACATTCCAATTGTCTCCTAGCGACAAGGCAGGTTCGATTGCTGGCTCTGGGGGAGCTACGCAGGGCGTTGAGTGGAAATGGACTCTCCTGAGGATGTGTCATAATGTGGGTTTGTGTCCATGGAGACCTAGGAATGTGGCAGTGGCTCTGGGGCCCGGAAGGATTCTCCGAACTTTAGGATTGGACACAGCTCCAAAGAGTAAGTTTCCCCTGTGGAGATGAGAGGTGTTCTGATGGGTGCCTCAGGAAACCTCCGTTTTCTGGTATTGGAATCCAGGCCTCTGAGGAGAGACGCCTGGAAACCAACCCAAGGGTTCAGATGAAGGCCTAACAGACTGTCCGGTTCCAAGTTCTGTCTCTGGGGACATCCGTCTGCTTTTCTGAGTGGAGGCTGTTGCTCAGCTTGTGTCAGATCACCCCTGTGTGTCCAGGGCAGCCTAGACTCTTGGCATGGCCTCGGGGATCTTGGAGCCTTCTCCTAATCTGTAGGTTTGTGGCCAGTGGAATGGGCAGAGTTTCCTTGGAGAGGGCAGGCACAGTCGTGCGCTGTGGCCCCAGGGGCCCCAGCGTTGAGGGTGTGTGGGACAGGGCTGCGGGGCCTGAAGTCTGAAAAGACAAACTCGGCTTAGGTTTGGGGTCTAGGGTATGGCAGGCCCCATCTACCGACCGTGCTGGGAGCTGCTCTGGATTTGAATGAAGGGCTAGTGTGCGTCCTTTTCTCAGGCTTCTGTCTCTGGATTTTGTGAAAAGGAGAGCTGTGGAATGGAGGGGTGGCCTCCTGGGCCATGGATGAGCCTCCCTCTCTGGGGATTTGGCCTGGCTTCCAAGAGTTTCAGGTCATTCTGCGGGAAGGGAGGAGTCCTGTACTCTGCCTCAGGTGTCCCTCCCAAAGAGGGATTCCAGAGCAGAGCCCTGAGTACCGGCGACTGGAAAACCCAAACTCGGGTTAGGATGTCGGCCCAAGGGGCGTGGGAAGCACCCTCTGCGGGGTCTTGGTCCAGCCACGAGAGACCTGATTTGAGCACGAGGCTTATGGTGAGGGTCACAATGCGTCTTTGGGCCCAAGGCGACCCTCAAGCATGGGCGTGGCCTCATGGGGCATGCAGGTTTCTCCTACCCTGAAGGTGGGACACCAGGCCAACAGCAAGGTTTCTTGGATGGGGATGGAGGAGTTCAGATTTCTGCATCAGGTTCCCTCCTGTCCAGTGATTGGAGATAAGGTCTAGGTTCTGAATCCTGAACACCCAGCTTGGTAAGAGATGACAGCCTAAGGTCATGGCCGGTCTGATGTGATGGGTGTCTGTCGGGATGTCAGGGCTCAGGCAGTGTCAGGCAGAGCACGGATGCCCATGGCAACCCCGAGAATTGGAGTGCAGTAGAGCGGCGTGCAGGTGGATCCTAATTGGGTGTTTCTGGGTAGTCGCCTAGGGCAAAGTTTTTCTTCTGGTGGGAAGGCAGACTGCTGTATTGTGGCTCCAGAATTCCCAATCTGGAGGTCTTGGTGGCCAGGAATGTGAGGACGGAAGTCTGAGAACACAAGCTAGGGTGAGATTTCGGGCGAGGGCACTCTGCAGAGGCTGAAATGAGATCTCCTGCATCTGGAGACAGGGCGAGGATCCGACATTGGCTCAGGTTGGAGACTGTGTCCATTATGGCCCCATCAGTAGGTGGGGGCCCTCCCGAAGCCTTGGAGGTTTTCCCATGCTGGGAGTTGTGAGATGCTCCAAACCGCAAGGATTCCTACTGTGGGACAGTCGAGTCCTGTGAGATGGCACCAGGACGCCCGATACAGAAAGACTGCTGTGCAGGGTACTAAGGATGGATGCCTGGGCATCCCACCTCACATTCCCATTGTCTCCTAGCGACAAGGCAGGTTCGATTGCTGGCTCTGGGGGAGCTACGCAGGGCGCTGAGTGGAAATGGACTCTCCTGAGGATGGGTCATAATGTAGGTTTGTGTCCATGGAGACCTAGGAATGTGGCAGTGCCTCTGAGGCCCGGAAGGATTCTCCGAACTTTAGGATTGGACACAGCTCCAAAGAGTAAGTTTCCCCTGTGGAGATGAGAGGTGTTCTGATGGGTGCCTCAGGAAACCTCCGTTTGCTGGTATTGGAATCCAGGCCTCTGAGGAGAGACGCCTGGAAACCAACCAAAGGGTTCAGAGGAAGGCCTAACAGACTGTCCGGTTCCATCTTGTGTCTCTGGGGACATCCGTCTGCTTTTCGGAGTGGAGGGAGTTGCTCAGCTTGTGTGAGATCACCCCTGTGTGTCCAGGGCAGCCTACACTCTTGGGATGGCCTCGGGGATCTTGGAGCCTTCTCCTAATCTGTAGGTTTGTGGCCAGTGGAATGGGCAGAGTTTCCTTGGAGAGGGCAGGCACAGTCCTGCGCTGTGGCCCCAGGGGCCCCAGCGTTGAGGGTGTGTGGGCCAGGGCTGCGGGGCCTGAAGTCTGAAAAGACAAACTCGGCTTAGGTTTGGGGTCGAGGATATGGCAGGCCCCATCTACCGACCGTGCTGGGAGCTGCTCTGGATTTGAATGAAGGGCGAGTGTGCGTCCTTTTCTCAGGCTTCTGTCTCTGGATTTGGTGTCAAGGAGGGCTGTGGAATGGAGGGGTGGCCTCCTGGGCCATGGATGAGCCTCCCTCTCTGGGGATTTGGCCTGGCTTCCAAGAGTTTCAGGTCATTCTGCGGGAAGGGAGGAGTCCTGTACTCTGCCTCAGGTGTCCCTCCCAAAGAGGGATTCCAGAGCAGAGCCCTGAGTACCGGCGACTGGAAAACCGAAACTCGGGTTAGGATGGGGGTCCCAGGGGCGTGGGAAGCACCCTCTGCGGGCTCTTGGTCCAGCCACGGAGAGACCTGATTTGAGCACGAGGCTTATGGTGAGGGTCACAATGCGTCATTGTGCCCAAGGCGACCCACAAGCATGTGCGTGGCCTCATGGGGCATGCAGGTTTCTCCTACCCTGAAGGTGGGACACCAGGCCAACAGCAAGGTTTCTTGGATGGGGATGGAGGAGTTCAGATTTCTGCATCAGGTTCCCTCCTGTCCAGTGATTGGAGATAAGGTCTAGGTTCTGAATCCTGAACACCCAGCTTGGGAAGAGATGACAGCCTAAGGTCATGGCCGGTCTGATGTGATGGGTGTCGGTCGGGATGTCAGGGCTCAGGCAGTGTCAGGCAGAGCACGGGTGCCCATGGCAACCTCGAGAATTGGAGTGCAGTAGAGCTGCGTGCAGGTGGATCTTAATTGGGTGTTTCTGGGTAGTCGCCTAGGGCAACGTTTTTCTTCTGGTGGGAAGGCAGACTGCTGTATTGTGGCTCCAGAATTCCCAATCTGGAGGTCTTGGGGGCTAGGAATGTGAGGACGGAAGTCTGAGAACACAAGCTAGGGTGAGATTTCGGGCGAGGGCACTCTGCAGAGGCTGAAATGAGATCTCCTGCATCTGGAGACAGGGCGAAGATCCGACATTGGCTCAGGTTGGAGACTGTGTCCATGATGGCCCCATCAGTAGGTGGGGCCCTCCCGAAGCCTTGGAGGTTTTCCCATGCTGGGAGTTGTGAGATGCTCCAAACCGCAAGGATTCCTACTGTGGGACAGTCGAGTCCTGTGAGATGGCACCAGGACGCCCGATACAGAAAGACTGCAGTGCAGGGTGCTAAGGATGGATGCCTGGGCACCCCACCTCACATTCCCATTGTCTCCTAGCGACAAGGCAGGTTCGATTGCTGGCTCTGGGGGAGCTACGCAGGGCGTTGAGTGGAAATGGACTCTCCTGAGGATGTGTCATAATGTGGGTTTGTGTCCATGGAGACCTAGGAATGTGGCAGTGGCTCTGGGGCCCGGAAGGATTCTCCGAACTTTAGGATTGGACACAGCTCCAAAGAGTAAGTTTCCCCTGTGGAGATGAGAGGTGTTCTGATGGGTGCCTCAGGAAACCTCCGTTTTCTGGTATTGGAATCCAGGCCTCTGAGGAGAGACGCCTGGAAACCAACCCAAGGGTTCAGATGAAGGCCTAACAGACTGTCCGGTTCCAAGTTCTGTCTCTGGGGACATCCGTCTGCTTTTCTGAGTGGAGGCTGTTGCTCAGCTTGTGTCAGATCACCCCTGTGTGTCCAGGGCAGCCTAGACTCTTGGCATGGCCTCGGGGATCTTGGAGCCTTCTCCTAATCTGTAGGTTTGTGGCCAGTGGAATGGGCAGAGTTTCCTTGGAGAGGGCAGGCACAGTCGTGCGCTGTGGCCCCAGGGGCCCCAGCGTTGAGGGTGTGTGGGACAGGGCTGCGGGGCCTGAAGTCTGAAAAGACAAACTCGGCTTAGGTTTGGGGTCTAGGGTATGGCAGGCCCCATCTACCGACCGTGCTGGGAGCTGCTCTGGATTTGAATGAAGGGCTAGTGTGCGTCCTTTTCTCAGGCTTCTGTCTCTGGATTTTGTGAAAAGGAGAGCTGTGGAATGGAGGGGTGGCCTCCTGGGCCATGGATGAGCCTCCCTCTCTGGGGATTTGGCCTGGCTTCCAAGAGTTTCAGGTCATTCTGCGGGAAGGGAGGAGTCCTGTACTCTGCCTCAGGTGTCCCTCCCAAAGAGGGATTCCAGAGCAGAGCCCTGAGTACCGGCGACTGGAAAACCCAAACTCGGGTTAGGATGTCGGCCCAAGGGGCGTGGGAAGCACCCTCTGCGGGCTCTTGGTCCAGCCACGAGAGACCTGATTTGAGCACGAGGCTTATGGTGAGGGTCACAATGCGTCTTTGGGCCCAAGGCGACCCTCAAGCATGGGCGTGGCCTCATGGGGCATGCAGGTTTCTCCTACCCTGAAGGTGGGACACCAGGCCAACAGCAAGGTTTCTTGGATGGGGATGGAGGAGTTCAGATTTCTGCATCAGGTTCCCTCCTGTCCAGTGATTGGAGATAAGGTCTAGGTTCTGAATCCTGAACACCCAGCTTGGTAAGAGATGACAGCCTAAGGTCATGGCCGGTCTGATGTGATGGGTGTCTGTCGGGATGTCAGGGCTCAGGCAGTGTCAGGCAGAGCACGGATGCCCATGGCAACCCCGAGAATTGGAGTGCAGTAGAGCGGCGTGCAGGTGGATCCTAATTGGGTGTTTCTGGGTAGTCGCCTAGGGCAAAGTTTTTCTTCTGGTGGGAAGGCAGACTGCTGTATTGTGGCTCCAGAATTCCCAATCTGGAGGTCTTGGTGGCCAGGAATGTGAGGACGGAAGTCTGAGAACACAAGCTAGGGTGAGATTTCGGGCGAGGGCACTCTGCAGAGGCTGAAATGAGATCTCCTGCATCTGGAGACAGGGCGAGGATCCGACATTGGCTCAGGTTGGAGACTGTGTCCATTATGGCCCCATCAGTAGGTGGGGGCCCTCCCGAAGCCTTGGAGGTTTTCCCATGCTGGGAGTTGTGAGATGCTCCAAACCGCAAGGATTCCTACTGTGGGACAGTCGAGTCCTGTGAGATGGCACCAGGACGCCCGATACAGAAAGACTGCTGTGCAGGGTACTAAGGATGGATGCCTGGGCATCCCACCTCACATTCCCATTGTCTCCTAGCGACAAGGCAGGTTCGATTGCTGGCTCTGGGGGAGCTACGCAGGGCGCTGAGTGGAAATGGACTCTCCTGAGGATGGGTCATAATGTAGGTTTGTGTCCATGGAGACCTAGGAATGTGGCAGTGCCTCTGAGGCCCGGAAGGATTCTCCGAACTTTAGGATTGGACACAGCTCCAAAGAGTAAGTTTCCCCTGTGGAGATGAGAGGTGTTCTGCTGGGTGCCTCAGGAAACCTCCGTTTGCTGGTATTGGAATCCAGGCCTCTGAGGAGAGACGCCTGGAAACCAACCAAAGGGTTCAGAGGAAGGCCTAACAGACTGTCCGGTTCCATCTTGTGTCTCTGGGGACATCCGTCTGCTTTTCGGAGTGGAGGGAGTTGCTCAGCTTGTGTCAGATCACCCCTGTGTGTCCAGGGCAGCCTACACTCTTGGGATGGCCTCGGGGATCTTGGAGCATTCTCCTAATCTGTAGGTTTGTGGCCAGTGGAATGGGCAGAATTTCCTTGGAGAGGGCAGGCACAGTCCTGCGCTGTGGCCCCAGGGGCCCCAGCGTTGAGGGTGTGTGGGCCAGGGCTGCGGGGCCTGAAGTCTGAAAACTCAAACTCGGCTTAGGTTTGGGGTCGAGGATATGGCAGGCCCCATCTACCGACCGTGCTGGGAGCTGCTCTGGATTTGAATGAAGGGCGAGTGTGCGTCCTTTTCTCAGGCTTCTGTCTCTGGATTTGGTGTCAAGGAGGGCTGTGGAATGGAGGGGTGGGCTCCTGGGCCATGGATGAGCCTCCCTCTCTGGGGATTTGGCCTGGCTTCCAAGAGTTTCAGGTCATTCTGCGGGAAGGGAGGAGTCCTGTACTCTGCCTCAGGTGTCCCTCCCAAAGAGGGATTCCAGAGCAGAGCCCTGAGTACCGGCGACTGGAAAACCGAAACTCGGGTTAGGATGGGGGTCCCAGGGGCGTGGGAAGCACCCTCTGCGGGCTCTTGGTCCAGCCACGGAGAGACCTGATTTGAGCACGAGGCTTATGGTGAGGGTCACAATGCGTCATTGTGCCCAAGGCGACCCACAAGCATGGGCGTGGCCTCATGGGGCATGCAGGTTTCTCCTACCCTGAAGGTGGGACACCAGGCCAACAGCAAGGTTTCTTGGATGGGGATGGAGGAGTTCAGATTTCTGCATCAGGTTCCCTCCTGTCCAGTGATTGGAGATAAGGTCTAGGTTCTGAATCCTGAACACCCAGCTTGGGAAGAGATGACAGCCTAAGGTCATGGCCGGTCTGATGTGATGGGTGTCGGTCGGGATGTCAGGGCTCAGGCAGTGTCAGGCAGAGCACGGGTGCCCATGGCAACCTCGAGAATTGGAGTGCAGTAGAGCTGCGTGCAGGTGGATCCTAATTGGGTGTTTCTGGGTAGTCGCCTAGGGCAACGTTTTTCTTCTGGTGGGAAGGCAGACTGCTGTATTGTGGCTCCAGAATTCCCAATCTGGAGGTCTTGGGGGCTAGGAATGTGAGGACGGAAGTCTGAGAACACAAGCTAGGGTGAGATTTCGGGCGAGGGCACTCTGCAGAGGCTGAAATGAGATCTCCTGCATCTGGAGACAGGGCGAAGATCCGACATTGGCTCAGGTTGGAGACTGTGTCCATGATGGCCCCATCAGTAGGTGGGGCCCTCCCGAAGCCTTGGAGGTTTTCCCATGCTGGGAGTTGTGAGATGCTCCAAACCGCAAGGATTCCTACTGTGGGACAGTCGAGTCCTGTGAGATGGCACCAGGACGCCCGATACAGAAAGACTGCAGTGCAGGGTGCTAAGGATGGATGCCTGGGCACCCCACCTCACATTCCCATTGTCTCCTAGCGACAAGGCAGGTTCGATTGCTGGCTCTGGGGGAGCTACGCAGGGCGTTGAGTGGAAATGGACTCTCCTGAGGATGTGTCATAATGTGGGTTTGTGTCCATGGAGACCTAGGAATGTGGCAGTGGCTCTGGGGCCCGGAAGGATTCTCCGAACTTTAGGATTGGACACAGCTCCAAAGAGTAAGTTTCCCCTGTGGAGATGAGAGGTGTTCTGATGGGTGCCTCAGGAAACCTCCGTTTTCTGGTATTGGAATCCAGGCCTCTGAGGAGAGACGCCTGGAAACCAACCCAAGGGTTCAGATGAAGGCCTAACAGACTGTCCGGTTCCAAGTTCTGTCTCTGGGGACATCCGTCTGCTTTTCTGAGTGGAGGCTGTTGCTCAGCTTGTGTCAGATCACCCCTGTGTGTCCAGGGCAGCCTAGACTCTTGGCATGGCCTCGGGGATCTTGGAGCCTTCTCCTAATCTGTAGGTTTGTGGCCAGTGGAATGGGCAGAGTTTCCTTGGAGAGGGCAGGCACAGTCGTGCGCTGTGGCCCCAGGGGCCCCAGCGTTGAGGGTGTGTGGGACAGGGCTGCGGGGCCTGAAGTCTGAAAAGACAAACTCGGCTTAGGTTTGGGGTCTAGGGTATGGCAGGCCCCATCTACCGACCGTGCTGGGAGCTGCTCTGGATTTGAATGAAGGGCTAGTGTGCGTCCTTTTCTCAGGCTTCTGTCTCTGGATTTTGTGAAAAGGAGAGCTGTGGAATGGAGGGGTGGCCTCCTGGGCCATGGATGAGCCTCCCTCTCTGGGGATTTGGCCTGGCTTCCAAGAGTTTCAGGTCATTCTGTGGGAAGGGAGGAGTCCTGTACTCTGCCTCAGGTGTCCCTCCCAAAGAGGGATTCCAGAGCAGAGCCCTGAGTACCGGCGACTGGAAAACCCAAACTCGGGTTAGGATGTCGGCCCAAGGGGCGTGGGAAGCACCCTCTGCGGGCTCTTGGTCCAGCCACGAGAGACCTGATTTGAGCACGAGGCTTATGGTGAGGGTCACAATGCGTCTTTGGGCCCAAGGCGACCCTCAAGCATGGGCGTGGCCTCATGGGGCATGCAGGTTTCTCCTACCCTGAAGGTGGGACACCAGGCCAACAGCAAGGTTTCTTGGATGGGGATGGAGGAGTTCAGATTTCTGCATCAGGTTCCCTCCTGTCCAGTGATTGGAGATAAGGTCTAGGTTCTGAATCCTGAACACCCAGCTTGGTAAGAGATGACAGCCTAAGGTCATGGCCGGTCTGATGTGATGGGTGTCTGTCGGGATGTCAGGGCTCAGGCAGTGTCAGGCAGAGCACGGATGCCCATGGCAACCCCGAGAATTGGAGTGCAGTAGAGCGGCGTGCAGGTGGATCCTAATTGGGTGTTTCTGGGTAGTCGCCTAGGGCAAAGTTTTTCTTCTGGTGGGAAGGCAGACTGCTGTATTGTGGCTCCAGAATTCCCAATCTGGAGGTCTTGGTGGCCAGGAATGTGAGGACGGAAGTCTGAGAACACAAGCTAGGGTGAGATTTCGGGCGAGGGCACTCTGCAGAGGCTGAAATGAGATCTCCTGCATCTGGAGACAGGGCGAGGATCCGACATTGGCTCAGGTTGGAGACTGTGTCCATTATGGCCCCATCAGTAGGTGGGGGCCCTCCCGAAGCCTTGGAGGTTTTCCCATGCTGGGAGTTGTGAGATGCTCCAAACCGCAAGGATTCCTACTGTGGGACAGTCGAGTCCTGTGAGATGGCACCAGGACGCCCGATACAGAAAGACTGCTGTGCAGGGTACTAAGGATGGATGCCTGGGCATCCCACCTCACATTCCCATTGTCTCCTAGCGACAAGGCAGGTTCGATTGCTGGCTCTGGGGGAGCTACGCAGGGCGCTGAGTGGAAATGGACTCTCCTGAGGATGGGTCATAATGTAGGTTTGTGTCCATGGAGACCTAGGAATGTGGCAGTGCCTCTGAGGCCCGGAAGGATTCTCCGAACTTTAGGATTGGACACAGCTCCAAAGAGTAAGTTTCCCCTGTGGAGATGAGAGGTGTTCTGCTGGGTGCCTCAGGAAACCTCCGTTTGCTGGTATTGGAATCCAGGCCTCTGAGGAGAGACGCCTGGAAACCAACCAAAGGGTTCAGAGGAAGGCCTAACAGACTGTCCGGTTCCATCTTGTGTCTCTGGGGACATCCGTCTGCTTTTCGGAGTGGAGGGAGTTGCTCAGCTTGTGTCAGATCACCCCTGTGTGTCCAGGGCAGCCTACACTCTTGGGATGGCCTCGGGGATCTTGGAGCCTTCTCCTAATCTGTAGGTTTGTGGCCAGTGGAATGGGCAGAGTTTCCTTGGAGAGGGCAGGCACAGTCCTGCGCTGTGGCCCCAGGGGCCCCAGCGTTGAGGGTGTGTGGGCCAGGGCTGCGGGGCCTGAAGTCTGAAAACTCAAACTCGGCTTAGGTTTGGGGTCGAGGATATGGCAGGCCCCATCTACCGACCGTGCTGGGAGCTGCTCTGGATTTGAATGAAGGGCGAGTGTGCGTCCTTTTCTCAGGCTTCTGTCTCTGGATTTGGTGTCAAGGAGGGCTGTGGAATGGAGGGGTGGGCTCCTGGGCCATGGATGAGCCTCCCTCTCTGGGGATTTGGCCTGGCTTCCAAGAGTTTCAGGTCATTCTGCGGGAAGGGAGGAGTCCTGTACTCTGCCTCAGGTGTCCCTCCCAAAGAGGGATTCCAGAGCAGAGCCCTGAGTACCGGCGACTGGAAAACCGAAACTCGGGTTAGGATGGGGGTCCCAGGGGCGTGGGAAGCACCCTCTGCGGGCTCTTGGTCCAGCCACGGAGAGACCTGATTTGAGCACGAGGCTTATGGTGAGGGTCACAATGCGTCATTGTGCCCAAGGCGACCCACAAGCATGGGCGTGGCCTCATGGGGCATGCAGGTTTCTCCTACCCTGAAGGTGGGACACCAGGCCAACAGCAAGGTTTCTTGGATGGGGATGGAGGAGTTCAGATTTCTGCATCAGGTTCCCTCCTGTCCAGTGATTGGAGATAAGGTCTAGGTTCTGAATCCTGAACACCCAGCTTGGGAAGAGATGACAGCCTAAGGTCATGGCCGGTCTGATGTGATGGGTGTCGGTCGGGATGTCAGGGCTCAGGCAGTGTCAGGCAGAGCACGGGTGCCCATGGCAACCTCGAGAATTGGAGTGCAGTAGAGCTGCGTGCAGGTGGATCCTAATTGGGTGTTTCTGGGTAGTCGCCTAGGGCAACGTTTTTCTTCTGGTGGGAAGGCAGACTGCTGTATTGTGGCTCCAGAATTCCCAATCTGGAGGTCTTGGGGGCTAGGAATGTGAGGACGGAAGTCTGAGAACACAAGCTAGGGTGAGATTTCGGGCGAGGGCACTCTGCAGAGGCTGAAATGAGATCTCCTGCATCTGGAGACAGGGCGAAGATCCGACATTGGCTCAGGTTGGAGACTGTGTCCATGATGGCCCCATCAGTAGGTGGGGCCCTCCCGAAGCCTTGGAGGTTTTCCCATGCTGGGAGTTGTGAGATGCTCCAAACCGCAAGGATTCCTACTGTGGGACAGTCGAGTCCTGTGAGATGGCACCAGGACGCCCGATACAGAAAGACTGCAGTGCAGGGTGCTAAGGATGGATGCCTGGGCACCCCACCTCACATTCCCATTGTCTCCTAGCGACAAGGCAGGTTCGATTGCTGGCTCTGGGGGAGCTACGCAGGGCGTTGAGTGGAAATGGACTCTCCTGAGGATGTGTCATAATGTGGGTTTGTGTCCATGGAGACCTAGGAATGTGGCAGTGGCTCTGGGGCCCGGAAGGATTCTCCGAACTTTAGGATTGGACACAGCTCCAAAGAGTAAGTTTCCCCTGTGGAGATGAGAGGTGTTCTGATGGGTGCCTCAGGAAACCTCCGTTTTCTGGTATTGGAATCCAGGCCTCTGAGGAGAGACGCCTGGAAACCAACCCAAGGGTTCAGATGAAGGCCTAACAGACTGTCCGGTTCCAAGTTCTGTCTCTGGGGACATCCGTCTGCTTTTCTGAGTGGAGGCTGTTGCTCAGCTTGTGTCAGATCACCCCTGTGTGTCCAGGGCAGCCTAGACTCTTGGCATGGCCTCGGGGATCTTGGAGCCTTCTCCTAATCTGTAGGTTTGTGGCCAGTGGAATGGGCAGAGTTTCCTTGGAGAGGGCAGGCACAGTCGTGCGCTGTGGCCCCAGGGGCCCCAGCGTTGAGGGTGTGTGGGACAGGGCTGCGGGGCCTGAAGTCTGAAAAGACAAACTCGGCTTAGGTTTGGGGTCTAGGGTATGGCAGGCCCCATCTACCGACCGTGCTGGGAGCTGCTCTGGATTTGAATGAAGGGCTAGTGTGCGTCCTTTTCTCAGGCTTCTGTCTCTGGATTTTGTGAAAAGGAGAGCTGTGGAATGGAGGGGTGGCCTCCTGGGCCATGGATGAGCCTCCCTCTCTGGGGATTTGGCCTGGCTTCCAAGAGTTTCAGGTCATTCTGCGGGAAGGGAGGAGTCCTGTACTCTGCCTCAGGTGTCCCTCCCAAAGAGGGATTCCAGAGCAGAGCCCTGAGTACCGGCGACTGGAAAACCCAAACTCGGGTTAGGATGTCGGCCCAAGGGGCGTGGGAAGCACCCTCTGCGGGCTCTTGGTCCAGCCACGAGAGACCTGATTTGAGCACGAGGCTTATGGTGAGGGTCACAATGCGTCTTTGGGCCCAAGGCGACCCTCAAGCATGGGCGTGGCCTCATGGGGCATGCAGGTTTCTCCTACCCTGAAGGTGGGACACCAGGCCAACAGCAAGGTTTCTTGGATGGGGATGGAGGAGTTCAGATTTCTGCATCAGGTTCCCTCCTGTCCAGTGATTGGAGATAAGGTCTAGGTTCTGAATCCTGAACACCCAGCTTGGGAAGAGATGACAGCCTAAGGTCATGGCCGGTCTGATGTGATGGGTGTCTGTCGGGATGTCAGGGCTCAGGCAGTGTCAGGCAGAGCACGGATGCCCATGGCAACCCCGAGAATTGGAGTGCAGTAGAGCGGCGTGCAGGTGGATCCTAATTGGGTGTTTCTGGGTAGTCGCCTAGGGCAAAGTTTTTCTTCTGGTGGGAAGGCAGACTGCTGTATTGTGGCTCCAGAATTCCCAATCTGGAGGTCTTGGTGGCCAGGAATGTGAGGACGGAAGTCTGAGAACACAAGCTAGGGTGAGATTTCGGGCGAGGGCACTCTGCAGAGGCTGAAATGAGATCTCCTGCATCTGGAGACAGGGCGAGGATCCGACATTGGCTCAGGTTGGAGACTGTGTCCATTATGGCCCCATCAGTAGGTGGGGGCCCTCCCGAAGCCTTGGAGGTTTTCCCATGCTGGGAGTTGTGAGATGCTCCAAACCGCAAGGATTCCTACTGTGGGACAGTCGAGTCCTGTGAGATGGCACCAGGACGCCCGATACAGAAAGACTGCTGTGCAGGGTACTAAGGATGGATGCCTGGGCATCCCACCTCACATTCCCATTGTCTCCTAGCGACAAGGCAGGTTCGATTGCTGGCTCTGGGGGAGCTACGCAGGGCGCTGAGTGGAAATGGACTCTCCTGAGGATGGGTCATAATGTAGGTTTGTGTCCATGGAGACCTAGGAATGTGGCAGTGCCTCTGAGGCCCGGAAGGATTCTCCGAACTTTAGGATTGGACACAGCTCCAAAGAGTAAGTTTCCCCTGTGGAGATGAGAGGTGTTCTGCTGGGTGCCTCAGGAAACCTCCGTTTGCTGGTATTGGAATCCAGGCCTCTGAGGAGAGACGCCTGGAAACCAACCAAAGGGTTCAGAGGAAGGCCTAACAGACTGTCCGGTTCCATCTTGTGTCTCTGGGGACATCCGTCTGCTTTTCGGAGTGGAGGGAGTTGCTCAGCTTGTGTGAGATCACCCCTGTGTGTCCAGGGCAGCCTACACTCTTGGGATGGCCTCGGGGATCTTGGAGCCTTCTCCTAATCTGTAGGTTTGTGGCCAGTGGAATGGGCAGAGTTTCCTTGGAGAGGGCAGGCACAGTCCTGCGCTGTGGCCCCAGGGGCCCCAGCGTTGAGGGTGTGTGGGCCAGGGCTGCGGGGCCTGAAGTCTGAAAAGACAAACTCGGCTTAGGTTTGGGGTCGAGGATATGGCAGGCCCCATCTACCGACCGTGCTGGGAGCTGCTCTGGATTTGAATGAAGGGCGAGTGTGCGTCCTTTTCTCAGGCTTCTGTCTCTGGATTTGGTGTCAAGGAGGGCTGTGGAATGGAGGGGTGGCCTCCTGGGCCATGGATGAGCCTCCCTCTCTGGGGATTTGGCCTGGCTTCCAAGAGTTTCAGGTCATTCTGCGGGAAGGGAGGAGTCCTGTACTCTGCCTCAGGTGTCCCTCCCAAAGAGGGATTCCAGAGCAGAGCCCTGAGTACCGGCGACTGGAAAACCGAAACTCGGGTTAGGATGGGGGTCCCAGGGGCGTGGGAAGCACCCTCTGCGGGCTCTTGGTCCAGCCACGGAGAGACCTGATTTGAGCACGAGGCTTATGGTGAGGGTCACAATGCGTCATTGTGCCCAAGGCGACCCACAAGCATGCGCGTGGCCTCATGGGGCATGCAGGTTTCTCCTACCCTGAAGGTGGGACACCAGGCCAACAGCAAGGTTTCTTGGATGGGGATGGAGGAGTTCAGATTTCTGCATCAGGTTCCCTCCTGTCCAGTGATTGGAGATAAGGTCTAGGTTCTGAATCCTGAACACCCAGCTTGGGAAGAGATGACAGCCTAAGGTCATGGCCGGTCTGATGTGATGGGTGTCGGTCGGGATGTCAGGGCTCAGGCAGTGTCAGGCAGAGCACGGGTGCCCATGGCAACCTCGAGAATTGGAGTGCAGTAGAGCTGCGTGCAGGTGGATCTTAATTGGGTGTTTCTGGGTAGTCGCCTAGGGCAACGTTTTTCTTCTGGTGGGAAGGCAGACTGCTGTATTGTGGCTCCAGAATTCCCAATCTGGAGGTCTTGGGGGCTAGGAATGTGAGGACGGAAGTCTGAGAACACAAGCTAGGGTGAGATTTCGGGCGAGGGCACTCTGCAGAGGCTGAAATGAGATCTCCTGCATCTGGAGACAGGGCGAAGATCCGACATTGGCTCAGGTTGGAGACTGTGTCCATGATGGCCCCATCAGTAGGTGGGGCCCTCCCGAAGCCTTGGAGGTTTTCCCATGCTGGGAGTTGTGAGATGCTCCAAACCGCAAGGATTCCTACTGTGGGACAGTCGAGTCCTGTGAGATGGCACCAGGACGCCCGATACAGAAAGACTGCAGTGCAGGGTGCTAAGGATGGATGCCTGGGCACCCCACCTCACATTCCCATTGTCTCCTAGCGACAAGGCAGGTTCGATTGCTGGCTCTGGGGGAGCTACGCAGGGCGTTGAGTGGAAATGGACTCTCCTGAGGATGTGTCATAATGTGGGTTTGTGTCCATGGAGACCTAGGAATGTGGCAGTGGCTCTGGGGCCCGGAAGGATTCTCCGAACTTTAGGATTGGACACAGCTCCAAAGAGTAAGTTTCCCCTGTGGAGATGAGAGGTGTTCTGATGGGTGCCTCAGGAAACCTCCGTTTTCTGGTATTGGAATCCAGGCCTCTGAGGAGAGACGCCTGGAAACCAACCCAAGGGTTCAGATGAAGGCCTAACAGACTGTCCGGTTCCAAGTTCTGTCTCTGGGGACATCCGTCTGCTTTTCTGAGTGGAGGCTGTTGCTCAGCTTGTGTCAGATCACCCCTGTGTGTCCAGGGCAGCCTAGACTCTTGGCATGGCCTCGGGGATCTTGGAGCCTTCTCCTAATCTGTAGGTTTGTGGCCAGTGGAATGGGCAGAGTTTCCTTGGAGAGGGCAGGCACAGTCGTGCGCTGTGGCCCCAGGGGCCCCAGCGTTGAGGGTGTGTGGGACAGGGCTGCGGGGCCTGAAGTCTGAAAAGACAAACTCGGCTTAGGTTTGGGGTCTAGGGTATGGCAGGCCCCATCTACCGACCGTGCTGGGAGCTGCTCTGGATTTGAATGAAGGGCTAGTGTGCGTCCTTTTCTCAGGCTTCTGTCTCTGGATTTTGTGAAAAGGAGAGCTGTGGAATGGAGGGGTGGCCTCCTGGGCCATGGATGAGCCTCCCTCTCTGGGGATTTGGCCTGGCTTCCAAGAGTTTCAGGTCATTCTGCGGGAAGGGAGGAGTCCTGTACTCTGCCTCAGGTGTCCCTCCCAAAGAGGGATTCCAGAGCAGAGCCCTGAGTACCGGCGACTGGAAAACCCAAACTCGGGTTAGGATGTCGGCCCAAGGGGCGTGGGAAGCACCCTCTGCGGGCTCTTGGTCCAGCCACGAGAGACCTGATTTGAGCACGAGGCTTATGGTGAGGGTCACAATGCGTCTTTGGGCCCAAGGCGACCCTCAAGCATGGGCGTGGCCTCATGGGGCATGCAGGTTTCTCCTACCCTGAAGGTGGGACACCAGGCCAACAGCAAGGTTTCTTGGATGGGGATGGAGGAGTTCAGATTTCTGCATCAGGTTCCCTCCTGTCCAGTGATTGGAGATAAGGTCTAGGTTCTGAATCCTGAACACCCAGCTTGGTAAGAGATGACAGCCTAAGGTCATGGCCGGTCTGATGTGATGGGTGTCTGTCGGGATGTCAGGGCTCAGGCAGTGTCAGGCAGAGCACGGATGCCCATGGCAACCCCGAGAATTGGAGTGCAGTAGAGCGGCGTGCAGGTGGATCCTAATTGGGTGTTTCTGGGTAGTCGCCTAGGGCAAAGTTTTTCTTCTGGTGGGAAGGCAGACTGCTGTATTGTGGCTCCAGAATTCCCAATCTGGAGGTCTTGGTGGCCAGGAATGTGAGGACGGAAGTCTGAGAACACAAGCTAGGGTGAGATTTCGGGCGAGGGCACTCTGCAGAGGCTGAAATGAGATCTCCTGCATCTGGAGACAGGGCGAGGATCCGACATTGGCTCAGGTTGGAGACTGTGTCCATTATGGCCCCATCAGTAGGTGGGGGCCCTCCCGAAGCCTTGGAGGTTTTCCCATGCTGGGAGTTGTGAGATGCTCCAAACCGCAAGGATTCCTACTGTGGGACAGTCGAGTCCTGTGAGATGGCACCAGGACGCCCGATACAGAAAGACTGCTGTGCAGGGTACTAAGGATGGATGCCTGGGCATCCCACCTCACATTCCCATTGTCTCCTAGCGACAAGGCAGGTTCGATTGCTGGCTCTGGGGGAGCTACGCAGGGCGCTGAGTGGAAATGGACTCTCCTGAGGATGGGTCATAATGTAGGTTTGTGTCCATGGAGACCTAGGAATGTGGCAGTGCCTCTGAGGCCCGGAAGGATTCTCCGAACTTTAGGATTGGACACAGCTCCAAAGAGTAAGTTTCCCCTGTGGAGATGAGAGGTGTTCTGATGGGTGCCTCAGGAAACCTCCGTTTGCTGGTATTGGAATCCAGGCCTCTGAGGAGAGACGCCTGGAAACCAACCAAAGGGTTCAGAGGAAGGCCTAACAGACTGTCCGGTTCCATCTTGTGTCTCTGGGGACATCCGTCTGCTTTTCGGAGTGGAGGGAGTTGCTCAGCTTGTGTGAGATCACCCCTGTGTGTCCAGGGCAGCCTACACTCTTGGGATGGCCTCGGGGATCTTGGAGCCTTCTCCTAATCTGTAGGTTTGTGGCCAGTGGAATGGGCAGAGTTTCCTTGGAGAGGGCAGGCACAGTCCTGCGCTGTGGCCCCAGGGGCCCCAGCGTTGAGGGTGTGTGGGCCAGGGCTGCGGGGCCTGAAGTCTGAAAACTCAAACTCGGCTTAGGTTTGGGGTCGAGGATATGGCAGGCCCCATCTACCGACCGTGCTGGGAGCTGCTCTGGATTTGAATGAAGGGCGAGTGTGCGTCCTTTTCTCAGGCTTCTGTCTCTGGATTTGGTGTCAAGGAGGGCTGTGGAATGGAGGGGTGGCCTCCTGGGCCATGGATGAGCCTCCCTCTCTGGGGATTTGGCCTGGCTTCCAAGAGTTTCAGGTCATTCTGCGGGAAGGGAGGAGTCCTGTACTCTGCCTCAGGTGTCCCTCCCAAAGAGGGATTCCAGAGCAGAGCCCTGAGTACCGGCGACTGGAAAACCGAAACTCGGGTTAGGATGGGGGTCCCAGGGGCGTGGGAAGCACCCTCTGCGGGCTCTTGGTCCAGCCACGGAGAGACCTGATTTGAGCACGAGGCTTATGGTGAGGGTCACAATGCGTCATTGTGCCCAAGGCGACCCACAAGCATGCGCGTGGCCTCATGGGGCATGCAGGTTTCTCCTACCCTGAAGGTGGGACACCAGGCCAACAGCAAGGTTTCTTGGATGGGGATGGAGGAGTTCAGATTTCTGCATCAGGTTCCCTCCTGTCCAGTGATTGGAGATAAGGTCTAGGTTCTGAATCCTGAACACCCAGCTTGGGAAGAGATGACAGCCTAAGGTCATGGCCGGTCTGATGTGATGGGTGTCGGTCGGGATGTCAGGGCTCAGGCAGTGTCAGGCAGAGCACGGGTGCCCATGGCAACCTCGAGAATTGGAGTGCAGTAGAGCTGCGTGCAGGTGGATCTTAATTGGGTGTTTCTGGGTAGTCGCCTAGGGCAACGTTTTTCTTCTGGTGGGAAGGCAGACTGCTGTATTGTGGCTCCAGAATTCCCAATCTGGAGGTCTTGGGGGCTAGGAATGTGAGGACGGAAGTCTGAGAACACAAGCTAGGGTGAGATTTCGGGCGAGGGCACTCTGCAGAGGCTGAAATGAGATCTCCTGCATCTGGAGACAGGGCGAAGATCCGACATTGGCTCAGGTTGGAGACTGTGTCCATGATGGCCCCATCAGTAGGTGGGGCCCTCCCGAAGCCTTGGAGGTTTTCCCATGCTGGGAGTTGTGAGATGCTCCAAACCGCAAGGATTCCTACTGTGGGACAGTCGAGTCCTGTGAGATGGCACCAGGACGCCCGATACAGAAAGACTGCAGTGCAGGGTGCTAAGGATGGATGCCTGGGCACCCCACCTCACATTCCCATTGTCTCCTAGCGACAAGGCAGGTTCGATTGCTGGCTCTGGGGGAGCTACGCAGGGCGTTGAGTGGAAATGGACTCTCCTGAGGATGTGTCATAATGTGGGTTTGTGTCCATGGAGACCTAGGAATGTGGCAGTGGCTCTGGGGCCCGGAAGGATTCTCCGAACTTTAGGATTGGACACAGCTCCAAAGAGTAAGTTTCCCCTGTGGAGATGAGAGGTGTTCTGATGGGTGCCTCAGGAAACCTCCGTTTTCTGGTATTGGAATCCAGGCCTCTGAGGAGAGACGCCTGGAAACCAACCCAAGGGTTCAGATGAAGGCCTAACAGACTGTCCGGTTCCAAGTTCTGTCTCTGGGGACATCCGTCTGCTTTTCTGAGTGGAGGCTGTTGCTCAGCTTGTGTCAGATCACCCCTGTGTGTCCAGGGCAGCCTAGACTCTTGGCATGGCCTCGGGGATCTTGGAGCCTTCTCCTAATCTGTAGGTTTGTGGCCAGTGGAATGGGCAGAGTTTCCTTGGAGAGGGCAGGCACAGTCGTGCGCTGTGGCCCCAGGGGCCCCAGCGTTGAGGGTGTGTGGGACAGGGCTGCGGGGCCTGAAGTCTGAAAAGACAAACTCGGCTTAGGTTTGGGGTCTAGGGTATGGCAGGCCCCATCTACCGACCGTGCTGGGAGCTGCTCTGGATTTGAATGAAGGGCTAGTGTGCGTCCTTTTCTCAGGCTTCTGTCTCTGGATTTTGTGAAAAGGAGAGCTGTGGAATGGAGGGGTGGCCTCCTGGGCCATGGATGAGCCTCCCTCTCTGGGGATTTGGCCTGGCTTCCAAGAGTTTCAGGTCATTCTGCGGGAAGGGAGGAGTCCTGTACTCTGCCTCAGGTGTCCCTCCCAAAGAGGGATTCCAGAGCAGAGCCCTGAGTACCGGCGACTGGAAAACCCAAACTCGGGTTAGGATGTCGGCCCAAGGGGCGTGGGAAGCACCCTCTGCGGGGTCTTGGTCCAGCCACGAGAGACCTGATTTGAGCACGAGGCTTATGGTGAGGGTCACAATGCGTCTTTGGGCCCAAGGCGACCCTCAAGCATGGGCGTGGCCTCATGGGGCATGCAGGTTTCTCCTACCCTGAAGGTGGGACACCAGGCCAACAGCAAGGTTTCTTGGATGGGGATGGAGGAGTTCAGATTTCTGCATCAGGTTCCCTCCTGTCCAGTGATTGGAGATAAGGTCTAGGTTCTGAATCCTGAACACCCAGCTTGGTAAGAGATGACAGCCTAAGGTCATGGCCGGTCTGATGTGATGGGTGTCTGTCGGGATGTCAGGGCTCAGGCAGTGTCAGGCAGAGCACGGATGCCCATGGCAACCCCGAGAATTGGAGTGCAGTAGAGCGGCGTGCAGGTGGATCCTAATTGGGTGTTTCTGGGTAGTCGCCTAGGGCAAAGTTTTTCTTCTGGTGGGAAGGCAGACTGCTGTATTGTGGCTCCAGAATTCCCAATCTGGAGGTCTTGGTGGCCAGGAATGTGAGGACGGAAGTCTGAGAACACAAGCTAGGGTGAGATTTCGGGCGAGGGCACTCTGCAGAGGCTGAAATGAGATCTCCTGCATCTGGAGACAGGGCGAGGATCCGACATTGGCTCAGGTTGGAGACTGTGTCCATTATGGCCCCATCAGTAGGTGGGGGCCCTCCCGAAGCCTTGGAGGTTTTCCCATGCTGGGAGTTGTGAGATGCTCCAAACCGCAAGGATTCCTACTGTGGGACAGTCGAGTCCTGTGAGATGGCACCAGGACGCCCGATACAGAAAGACTGCTGTGCAGGGTACTAAGGATGGATGCCTGGGCATCCCACCTCACATTCCCATTGTCTCCTAGCGACAAGGCAGGTTCGATTGCTGGCTCTGGGGGAGCTACGCAGGGCGCTGAGTGGAAATGGACTCTCCTGAGGATGGGTCATAATGTAGGTTTGTGTCCATGGAGACCTAGGAATGTGGCAGTGCCTCTGAGGCCCGGAAGGATTCTCCGAACTTTAGGATTGGACACAGCTCCAAAGAGTAAGTTTCCCCTGTGGAGATGAGAGGTGTTCTGATGGGTGCCTCAGGAAACCTCCGTTTGCTGGTATTGGAATCCAGGCCTCTGAGGAGAGAGAGAGACCTGGAAACCAACCAAAGGGTTCAGAGGAAGGCCTAACAGACTGTCCGGTTCCATCTTGTGTCTCTGGGGACATCCGTCTGCTTTTCGGAGTGGAGGGAGTTGCTCAGCTTGTGTCAGATCACCCCTGTGTGTCCAGGGCAGCCTACACTCTTGGGATGGCCTCGGGGATCTTGGAGCCTTCTCCTAATCTGTAGGTTTGTGGCCAGTGGAATGGGCAGAGTTTCCTTGGAGAGGGCAGGCACAGTCCTGCGCTGTGGCCCCAGGGGCCCCAGCGTTGAGGGTGTGTGGGCCAGGGCTGCGGGGCCTGAAGTCTGAAAACTCAAACTCGGCTTAGGTTTGGGGTCGAGGATATGGCAGGCCCCATCTACCGACCGTGCTGGGAGCTGCTCTGGATTTGAATGAAGGGCGAGTGTGCGTCCTTTTCTCAGGCTTCTGTCTCTGGATTTGGTGTCAAGGAGGGCTGTGGAATGGAGGGGTGGCCTCCTGGGCCATGGATGAGCCTCCCTCTCTGGGGATTTGGCCTGGCTTCCAAGAGTTTCAGGTCATTCTGCGGGAAGGGAGGAGTCCTGTACTCTGCCTCAGGTGTCCCTCCCAAAGAGGGATTCCAGAGCAGAGCCCTGAGTACCGGCGACTGGAAAACCGAAACTCGGGTTAGGATGGGGGTCCCAGGGGCGTGGGAAGCACCCTCTGCGGGCTCTTGGTCCAGCCACGGAGAGACCTGATTTGAGCACGAGGCTTATGGTGAGGGTCACAATGCGTCATTGTGCCCAAGGCGACCCACAAGCATGCGCGTGGCCTCATGGGGCATGCAGGTTTCTCCTACCCTGAAGGTGGGACACCAGGCCAACAGCAAGGTTTCTTGGATGGGGATGGAGGAGTTCAGATTTCTGCATCAGGTTCCCTCCTGTCCAGTGATTGGAGATAAGGTCTAGGTTCTGAATCCTGAACACCCAGCTTGGGAAGAGATGACAGCCTAAGGTCATGGCCGGTCTGATGTGATGGGTGTCGGTCGGGATGTCAGGGCTCAGGCAGTGTCAGGCAGAGCACGGGTGCCCATGGCAACCTCGAGAATTGGAGTGCAGTAGAGCTGCGTGCAGGTGGATCTTAATTGGGTGTTTCTGGGTAGTCGCCTAGGGCAACGTTTTTCTTCTGGTGGGAAGGCAGACTGCTGTATTGTGGCTCCAGAATTCCCAATCTGGAGGTCTTGGGGGCTAGGAATGTGAGGACGGAAGTCTGAGAACACAAGCTAGGGTGAGATTTCGGGCGAGGGCACTCTGCAGAGGCTGAAATGAGATCTCCTGCATCTGGAGACAGGGCGAAGATCCGACATTGGCTCAGGTTGGAGACTGTGTCCATGATGGCCCCATCAGTAGGTGGGGCCCTCCCGAAGCCTTGGAGGTTTTCCCATGCTGGGAGTTGTGAGATGCTCCAAACCGCAAGGATTCCTACTGTGGGACAGTCGAGTCCTGTGAGATGGCACCAGGACGCCCGATACAGAAAGACTGCAGTGCAGGGTGCTAAGGATGGATGCCTGGGCACCCCACCTCACATTCCAATTGTCTCCTAGCGACAAGGCAGGTTCGATTGCTGGCTCTGGGGGAGCTACGCAGGGCGTTGAGTGGAAATGGACTCTCCTGAGGATGTGTCATAATGTGGGTTTGTGTCCATGGAGACCTAGGAATGTGGCAGTGGCTCTGGGGCCCGGAAGGATTCTCCGAACTTTAGGATTGGACACAGCTCCAAAGAGTAAGTTTCCCCTGTGGAGATGAGAGGTGTTCTGATGGGTGCCTCAGGAAACCTCCGTTTTCTGGTATTGGAATCCAGGCCTCTGAGGAGAGACGCCTGGAAACCAACCCAAGGGTTCAGATGAAGGCCTAACAGACTGTCCGGTTCCAAGTTCTGTCTCTGGGGACATCCGTCTGCTTTTCTGAGTGGAGGCTGTTGCTCAGCTTGTGTCAGATCACCCCTGTGTGTCCAGGGCAGCCTAGACTCTTGGCATGGCCTCGGGGATCTTGGAGCCTTCTCCTAATCTGTAGGTTTGTGGCCAGTGGAATGGGCAGAGTTTCCTTGGAGAGGGCAGGCACAGTCGTGCGCTGTGGCCCCAGGGGCCCCAGCGTTGAGGGTGTGTGGGACAGGGCTGCGGGGCCTGAAGTCTGAAAAGACAAACTCGGCTTAGGTTTGGGGTCTAGGGTATGGCAGGCCCCATCTACCGACCGTGCTGGGAGCTGCTCTGGATTTGAATGAAGGGCTAGTGTGCGTCCTTTTCTCAGGCTTCTGTCTCTGGATTTTGTGAAAAGGAGAGCTGTGGAATGGAGGGGTGGCCTCCTGGGCCATGGATGAGCCTCCCTCTCTGGGGATTTGGCCTGGCTTCCAAGAGTTTCAGGTCATTCTGCGGGAAGGGAGGAGTCCTGTACTCTGCCTCAGGTGTCCCTCCCAAAGAGGGATTCCAGAGCAGAGCCCTGAGTACCGGCGACTGGAAAACCCAAACTCGGGTTAGGATGTCGGCCCAAGGGGCGTGGGAAGCACCCTCTGCGGGCTCTTGGTCCAGCCACGGAGAGACCTGATTTGAGCACGAGGCTTATGGTGAGGGTCACAATGCGTCTTTGGGCCCAAGGCGACCCTCAAGCATGGGCGTGGCCTCATGGGGCATGCAGGTTTCTCCTACCCTGAAGGTGGGACACCAGGCCAACAGCAAGGTTTCTTGGATGGGGATGGAGGAGTTCAGATTTCTGCATCAGGTTCCCTCCTGTCCAGTGATTGGAGATAAGGTCTAGGTTCTGAATCCTGAACACCCAGCTTGGTAAGAGATGACAGCCTAAGGTCATGGCCGGTCTGATGTGATGGGTGTCTGTCGGGATGTCAGGGCTCAGGCAGTGTCAGGCAGAGCACGGATGCCCATGGCAACCCCGAGAATTGGAGTGCAGTAGAGCGGCGTGCAGGTGGATCCTAATTGGGTGTTTCTGGGTAGTCGCCTAGGGCAAAGTTTTTCTTCTGGTGGGAAGGCAGACTGCTGTATTGTGGCTCCAGAATTCCCAATCTGGAGGTCTTGGTGGCCAGGAATGTGAGGACGGAAGTCTGAGAACACAAGCTAGGGTGAGATTTCGGGCGAGGGCACTCTGCAGAGGCTGAAATGAGATCTCCTGCATCTGGAGACAGGGCGAGGATCCGACATTGGCTCAGGTTGGAGACTGTGTCCATTATGGCCCCATCAGTAGGTGGGGGCCCTCCCGAAGCCTTGGAGGTTTTCCCATGCTGGGAGTTGTGAGATGCTCCAAACCGCAAGGATTCCTACTGTGGGACAGTCGAGTCCTGTGAGATGGCACCAGGACGCCCGATACAGAAAGACTGCTGTGCAGGGTACTAAGGATGGATGCCTGGGCATCCCACCTCACATTCCCATTGTCTCCTAGCGACAAGGCAGGTTCGATTGCTGGCTCTGGGGGAGCTACGCAGGGCGCTGAGTGGAAATGGACTCTCCTGAGGATGGGTCATAATGTAGGTTTGTGTCCATGGAGACCTAGGAATGTGGCAGTGCCTCTGAGGCCCGGAAGGATTCTCCGAACTTTAGGATTGGACACAGCTCCAAAGAGTAAGTTTCCCCTGTGGAGATGAGAGGTGTTCTGATGGGTGCCTCAGGAAACCTCCGTTTGCTGGTATTGGAATCCAGGCCTCTGAGGAGAGACGCCTGGAAACCAACCAAAGGGTTCAGAGGAAGGCCTAACAGACTGTCCGGTTCCATCTTGTGTCTCTGGGGACATCCGTCTGCTTTTCGGAGTGGAGGGAGTTGCTCAGCTTGTGTCAGATCACCCCTGTGTGTCCAGGGCAGCCTACACTCTTGGGATGGCCTCGGGGATCTTGGAGCCTTCTCCTAATCTGTAGGTTTGTGGCCAGTGGAATGGGCAGAGTTTCCTTGGAGAGGGCAGGCACAGTCCTGCGCTGTGGCCCCAGGGGCCCCAGCGTTGAGGGTGTGTGGGCCAGGGCTGCGGGGCCTGAAGTCTGAAAAGACAAACTCGGCTTAGGTTTGGGGTCGAGGATATGGCAGGCCCCATCTACCGACCGTGCTGGGAGCTGCTCTGGATTTGAATGAAGGGCGAGTGTGCGTCCTTTTCTCAGGCTTCTGTCTCTGGATTTGGTGTCAAGGAGGGCTGTGGAATGGAGGGGTGGCCTCCTGGGCCATGGATGAGCCTCCCTCTCTGGGGATTTGGCCTGGCTTCCAAGAGTTTCAGGTCATTCTGCGGGAAGGGAGGAGTCCTGTACTCTGCCTCAGGTGTCCCTCCCAAAGAGGGATTCCAGAGCAGAGCCCTGAGTACCGGCGACTGGAAAACCGAAACTCGGGTTAGGATGGGGGTCCCAGGGGCGTGGGAAGCACCCTCTGCGGGCTCTTGGTCCAGCCACGGAGAGACCTGATTTGAGCACGAGGCTTATGGTGAGGGTCACAATGCGTCATTGTGCCCAAGGCGACCCACAAGCATGCGCGTGGCCTCATGGGGCATGCAGGTTTCTCCTACCCTGAAGGTGGGACACCAGGCCAACAGCAAGGTTTCTTGGATGGGGATGGAGGAGTTCAGATTTCTGCATCAGGTTCCCTCCTGTCCAGTGATTGGAGATAAGGTCTAGGTTCTGAATCCTGAACACCCAGCTTGGGAAGAGATGACAGCCTAAGGTCATGGCCGGTCTGATGTGATGGGTGTCGGTCGGGATGTCAGGGCTCAGGCAGTGTCAGGCAGAGCACGGGTGCCCATGGCAACCTCGAGAATTGGAGTGCAGTAGAGCTGCGTGCAGGTGGATCTTAATTGGGTGTTTCTGGGTAGTCGCCTAGGGCAACGTTTTTCTTCTGGTGGGAAGGCAGACTGCTGTATTGTGGCTCCAGAATTCCCAATCTGGAGGTCTTGGGGGCTAGGAATGTGAGGACGGAAGTCTGAGAACACAAGCTAGGGTGAGATTTCGGGCGAGGGCACTCTGCAGAGGCTGAAATGAGATCTCCTGCATCTGGAGACAGGGCGAAGATCCGACATTGGCTCAGGTTGGAGACTGTGTCCATGATGGCCCCATCAGTAGGTGGGGCCCTCCCGAAGCCTTGGAGGTTTTCCCATGCTGGGAGTTGTGAGATGCTCCAAACCGCAAGGATTCCTACTGTGGGACAGTCGAGTCCTGTGAGATGGCACCAGGACGCCCGATACAGAAAGACTGCAGTGCAGGGTGCTAAGGATGGATGCCTGGGCACCCCACCTCACATTCCAATTGTCTCCTAGCGACAAGGCAGGTTCGATTGCTGGCTCTGGGGGAGCTACGCAGGGCGTTGAGTGGAAATGGACTCTCCTGAGGATGTGTCATAATGTGGGTTTGTGTCCATGGAGACCTAGGAATGTGGCAGTGGCTCTGGGGCCCGGAAGGATTCTCCGAACTTTAGGATAGGACACAGCTCCAAAGAGTAAGTTTCCCCTGTGGAGATGAGAGGTGTTCTGATGGGTGCCTCAGGAAACCTCCGTTTTCTGGTATTGGAATCCAGGCCTCTGAGGAGAGACGCCTGGAAACCAACCCAAGGGTTCAGATGAAGGCCTAACAGACTGTCCGGTTCCAAGTTCTGTCTCTGGGGACATCCGTCTGCTTTTCTGAGTGGAGGCTGTTGCTCAGCTTGTGTCAGATCACCCCTGTGTGTCCAGGGCAGCCTAGACTCTTGGCATGGCCTCGGGGATCTTGGAGCCTTCTCCTAATCTGTAGGTTTGTGGCCAGTGGAATGGGCAGAGTTTCCTTGGAGAGGGCAGGCACAGTCGTGCGCTGTGGCCCCAGGGGCCCCAGCGTTGAGGGTGTGTGGGACAGGGCTGCGGGGCCTGAAGTCTGAAAAGACAAACTCGGCTTAGGTTTGGGGTCTAGGGTATGGCAGGCCCGATCTACCGACCGTGCTGGGAGCTGCTCTGGATTTGAATGAAGGGCTAGTGTGCGTCCTTTTCTCAGGCTTCTGTCTCTGGATTTTGTGAAAAGGAGAGCTGTGGAATGGAGGGGTGGCCTCCTGGGCCATGGATGAGCCTCCCTCTCTGGGGATTTGGCCTGGCTTCCAAGAGTTTCAGGTCATTCTGCGGGAAGGGAGGAGTCCTGTACTCTGCCTCAGGTGTCCCTCCCAAAGAGGGATTCCAGAGCAGAGCCCTGAGTACCGGCGACTGGAAAACCCAAACTCGGGTTAGGATGTCGGCCCAAGGGGCGTGGGAAGCACCCTCTGCGGGCTCTTGGTCCAGCCACGAGAGACCTGATTTGAGCACGAGGCTTATGGTGAGGGTCACAATGCGTCTTTGGGCCCAAGGCGACCCTCAAGCATGGGCGTGGCCTCATGGGGCATGCAGGTTTCTCCTACCCTGAAGGTGGGACACCAGGCCAACAGCAAGGTTTCTTGGATGGGGATGGAGGAGTTCAGATTTCTGCATCAGGTTCCCTCCTGTCCAGTGATTGGAGATAAGGTCTAGGTTCTGAATCCTGAACACCCAGCTTGGTAAGAGATGACAGCCTAAGGTCATGGCCGGTCTGATGTGATGGGTGTCTGTCGGGATGTCAGGGCTCAGGCAGTGTCAGGCAGAGCACGGATGCCCATGGCAACCCCGAGAATTGGAGTGCAGTAGAGCGGCGTGCAGGTGGATCCTAATTGGGTGTTTCTGGGTAGTCGCCTAGGGCAAAGTTTTTCTTCTGGTGGGAAGGCAGACTGCTGTATTGTGGCTCCAGAATTCCCAATCTGGAGGTCTTGGTGGCCAGGAATGTGAGGACGGAAGTCTGAGAACACAAGCTAGGGTGAGATTTCGGGCGAGGGCACTCTGCAGAGGCTGAAATGAGATCTCCTGCATCTGGAGACAGGGCGAGGATCCGACATTGGCTCAGGTTGGAGACTGTGTCCATTATGGCCCCATCAGTAGGTGGGGGCCCTCCCGAAGCCTTGGAGGTTTTCCCATGCTGGGAGTTGTGAGATGCTCCAAACCGCAAGGATTCCTACTGTGGGACAGTCGAGTCCTGTGAGATGGCACCAGGACGCCCGATACAGAAAGACTGCTGTGCAGGGTACTAAGGATGGATGCCTGGGCATCCCACCTCACATTCCCATTGTCTCCTAGCGACAAGGCAGGTTCGATTGCTGGCTCTGGGGGAGCTACGCAGGGCGCTGAGTGGAAATGGACTCTCCTGAGGATGGGTCATAATGTAGGTTTGTGTCCATGGAGACCTAGGAATGTGGCAGTGCCTCTGAGGCCCGGAAGGATTCTCCGAACTTTAGGATTGGACACAGCTCCAAAGAGTAAGTTTCCCCTGTGGAGATGAGAGGTGTTCTGATGGGTGCCTCAGGAAACCTCCGTTTGCTGGTATTGGAATCCAGGCCTCTGAGGAGAGACGCCTGGAAACCAACCAAAGGGTTCAGAGGAAGGCCTAACAGACTGTCCGGTTCCATCTTGTGTCTCTGGGGACATCCGTCTGCTTTTCGGAGTGGAGGGAGTTGCTCAGCTTGTGTCAGATCACCCCTGTGTGTCCAGGGCAGCCTACACTCTTGGGATGGCCTCGGGGATCTTGGAGCCTTCTCCTAATCTGTAGGTTTGTGGCCAGTGGAATGGGCAGAGTTTCCTTGGAGAGGGCAGGCACAGTCCTGCGCTGTGGCCCCAGGGGCCCCAGCGTTGAGGGTGTGTGGGCCAGGGCTGCGGGGCCTGAAGTCTGAAAACTCAAACTCGGCTTAGGTTTGGGGTCGAGGATATGGCAGGCCCCATCTACCGACCGTGCTGGGAGCTGCTCTGGATTTGAATGAAGGGCGAGTGTGCGTCCTTTTCTCAGGCTTCTGTCTCTGGATTTGGTGTCAAGGAGGGCTGTGGAATGGAGGGGTGGCCTCCTGGGCCATGGATGAGCCTCCCTCTCTGGGGATTTGGCCTGGCTTCCAAGAGTTTCAGGTCATTCTGCGGGAAGGGAGGAGTCCTGTACTCTGCCTCAGGTGTCCCTCCCAAAGAGGGATTCCAGAGCAGAGCCCTGAGTACCGGCGACTGGAAAACCGAAACTCGGGTTAGGATGGGGGTCCCAGGGGCGTGGGAAGCACCCTCTGCGGGCTCTTGGTCCAGCCACGGAGAGACCTGATTTGAGCACGAGGCTTATGGTGAGGGTCACAATGCGTCATTGTGCCCAAGGCGACCCACAAGCATGCGCGTGGCCTCATGGGGCATGCAGGTTTCTCCTACCCTGAAGGTGGGACACCAGGCCAACAGCAAGGTTTCTTGGATGGGGATGGAGGAGTTCAGATTTCTGCATCAGGTTCCCTCCTGTCCAGTGATTGGAGATAAGGTCTAGGTTCTGAATCCTGAACACCCAGCTTGGGAAGAGATGACAGCCTAAGGTCATGGCCGGTCTGATGTGATGGGTGTCGGTCGGGATGTCAGGGCTCAGGCAGTGTCAGGCAGAGCACGGGTGCCCATGGCAACCTCGAGAATTGGAGTGCAGTAGAGCTGCGTGCAGGTGGATCTTAATTGGGTGTTTCTGGGTAGTCGCCTAGGGCAACGTTTTTCTTCTGGTGGGAAGGCAGACTGCTGTATTGTGGCTCCAGAATTCCCAATCTGGAGGTCTTGGGGGCTAGGAATGTGAGGACGGAAGTCTGAGAACACAAGCTAGGGTGAGATTTCGGGCGAGGGCACTCTGCAGAGGCTGAAATGAGATCTCCTGCATCTGGAGACAGGGCGAAGATCCGACATTGGCTCAGGTTGGAGACTGTGTCCATGATGGCCCCATCAGTAGGTGGGGCCCTCCCGAAGCCTTGGAGGTTTTCCCATGCTGGGAGTTGTGAGATGCTCCAAACCGCAAGGATTCCTACTGTGGGACAGTCGAGTCCTGTGAGATGGCACCAGGACGCCCGATACAGAAAGACTGCAGTGCAGGGTGCTAAGGATGGATGCCTGGGCACCCCACCTCACATTCCCATTGTCTCCTAGCGACAAGGCAGGTTCGATTGCTGGCTCTGGGGGAGCTACGCAGGGCGTTGAGTGGAAATGGACTCTCCTGAGGATGTGTCATAATGTGGGTTTGTGTCCATGGAGACCTAGGAATGTGGCAGTGGCTCTGGGGCCCGGAAGGATTCTCCGAACTTTAGGATTGGACACAGCTCCAAAGAGTAAGTTTCCCCTGTGGAGATGAGAGGTGTTCTGATGGGTGCCTCAGGAAACCTCCGTTTTCTGGTATTGGAATCCAGGCCTCTGAGGAGAGACGCCTGGAAACCAACCCAAGGGTTCAGATGAAGGCCTAACAGACTGTCCGGTTCCAAGTTCTGTCTCTGGGGACATCCGTCTGCTTTTCTGAGTGGAGGCTGTTGCTCAGCTTGTGTCAGATCACCCCTGTGTGTCCAGGGCAGCCTAGACTCTTGGCATGGCCTCGGGGATCTTGGAGCCTTCTCCTAATCTGTAGGTTTGTGGCCAGTGGAATGGGCAGAGTTTCCTTGGAGAGGGCAGGCACAGTCGTGCGCTGTGGCCCCAGGGGCCCCAGCGTTGAGGGTGTGTGGGACAGGGCTGCGGGGCCTGAAGTCTGAAAAGACAAACTCGGCTTAGGTTTGGGGTCTAGGGTATGGCAGGCCCCATCTACCGACCGTGCTGGGAGCTGCTCTGGATTTGAATGAAGGGCTAGTGTGCGTCCTTTTCTCAGGCTTCTGTCTCTGGATTTTGTGAAAAGGAGAGCTGTGGAATGGAGGGGTGGCCTCCTGGGCCATGGATGAGCCTCCCTCTCTGGGGATTTGGCCTGGCTTCCAAGAGTTTCAGGTCATTCTGTGGGAAGGGAGGAGTCCTGTACTCTGCCTCAGGTGTCCCTCCCAAAGAGGGATTCCAGAGCAGAGCCCTGAGTACCGGCGACTGGAAAACCCAAACTCGGGTTAGGATGTCGGCCCAAGGGGCGTGGGAAGCACCCTCTGCGGGCTCTTGGTCCAGCCACGAGAGACCTGATTTGAGCACGAGGCTTATGGTGAGGGTCACAATGCGTCTTTGGGCCCAAGGCGACCCTCAAGCATGGGCGTGGCCTCATGGGGCATGCAGGTTTCTCCTACCCTGAAGGTGGGACACCAGGCCAACAGCAAGGTTTCTTGGATGGGGATGGAGGAGTTCAGATTTCTGCATCAGGTTCCCTCCTGTCCAGTGATTGGAGATAAGGTCTAGGTTCTGAATCCTGAACACCCAGCTTGGTAAGAGATGACAGCCTAAGGTCATGGCCGGTCTGATGTGATGGGTGTCTGTCGGGATGTCAGGGCTCAGGCAGTGTCAGGCAGAGCACGGATGCCCATGGCAACCCCGAGAATTGGAGTGCAGTAGAGCGGCGTGCAGGTGGATCCTAATTGGGTGTTTCTGGGTAGTCGCCTAGGGCAAAGTTTTTCTTCTGGTGGGAAGGCAGACTGCTGTATTGTGGCTCCAGAATTCCCAATCTGGAGGTCTTGGTGGCCAGGAATGTGAGGACGGAAGTCTGAGAACACAAGCTAGGGTGAGATTTCGGGCGAGGGCACTCTGCAGAGGCTGAAATGAGATCTCCTGCATCTGGAGACAGGGCGAGGATCCGACATTGGCTCAGGTTGGAGACTGTGTCCATTATGGCCCCATCAGTAGGTGGGGGCCCTCCCGAAGCCTTGGAGGTTTTCCCATGCTGGGAGTTGTGAGATGCTCCAAACCGCAAGGATTCCTACTGTGGGACAGTCGAGTCCTGTGAGATGGCACCAGGACGCCCGATACAGAAAGACTGCTGTGCAGGGTACTAAGGATGGATGCCTGGGCATCCCACCTCACATTCCCATTGTCTCCTAGCGACAAGGCAGGTTCGATTGCTGGCTCTGGGGGAGCTACGCAGGGCGCTGAGTGGAAATGGACTCTCCTGAGGATGGGTCATAATGTAGGTTTGTGTCCATGGAGACCTAGGAATGTGGCAGTGCCTCTGAGGCCCGGAAGGATTCTCCGAACTTTAGGATTGGACACAGCTCCAAAGAGTAAGTTTCCCCTGTGGAGATGAGAGGTGTTCTGATGGGTGCCTCAGGAAACCTCCGTTTGCTGGTATTGGAATCCAGGCCTCTGAGGAGAGACGCCTGGAAACCAACCAAAGGGTTCAGAGGAAGGCCTAACAGACTGTCCGGTTCCATCGTGTGTCTCTGGGGACATCCGTCTGCTTTTCGGAGTGGAGGGAGTTGCTCAGCTTGTGTCAGATCACCCCTGTGTGTCCAGGGCAGCCTACACTCTTGGGATGGCCTCGGGGATCTTGGAGCCTTCTCCTAATCTGTAGGTTTGTGGCCAGTGGAATGGGCAGAGTTTCCTTGGAGAGGGCAGGCACAGTCCTGCGCTATGGCCCCAGGGGCCCCAGCGTTGAGGGTGTGTGGGCCAGGGCTGCGGGGCCTGAAGTCTGAAAACTCAAACTCGGCTTAGGTTTGGGGTCGAGGATATGGCAGGCCCCATCTACCGACCGTGCTGGGAGCTGCTCTGGATTTGAATGAAGGGCGAGTGTGCGTCCTTTTCTCAGGCTTCTGTCTCTGGATTTGGTGTCAAGGAGGGCTGTGGAATGGAGGGGTGGCCTCCTGGGCCATGGATGAGCCTCCCTCTCTGGGGATTTGGCCTGGCTTCCAAGAGTTTCAGGTCATTCTGCGGGAAGGGAGGAGTCCTGTACTCTGCCTCAGGTGTCCCTCCCAAAGAGGGATTCCAGAGCAGAGCCCTGAGTACCGGCGACTGGAAAACCGAAACTCGGGTTAGGATGGGGGTCCCAGGGGCGTGGGAAGCACCCTCTGCGGGCTCTTGGTCCAGCCACGGAGAGACCTGATTTGAGCACGAGGCTTATGGTGAGGGTCACAATGCGTCATTGTGCCCAAGGCGACCCACAAGCATGCGCGTGGCCTCATGGGGCATGCAGGTTTCTCCTACCCTGAAGGTGGGACACCAGGCCAACAGCAAGGTTTCTTGGATGGGGATGGAGGAGTTCAGATTTCTGCATCAGGTTCCCTCCTGTCCAGTGATTGGAGATAAGGTCTAGGTTCTGAATCCTGAACACCCAGCTTGGGAAGAGATGACAGCCTAAGGTCATGGCCGGTCTGATGTGATGGGTGTCGGTCGGGATGTCAGGGCTCAGGCAGTGTCAGGCAGAGCACGGGTGCCCATGGCAACCTCGAGAATTGGAGTGCAGTAGAGCTGCGTGCAGGTGGATCTTAATTGGGTGTTTCTGGGTAGTCGCCTAGGGCAACGTTTTTCTTCTGGTGGGAAGGCAGACTGCTGTATTGTGGCTCCAGAATTCCCAATCTGGAGGTCTTGGGGGCTAGGAATGTGAGGACGGAAGTCTGAGAACACAAGCTAGGGTGAGATTTCGGGCGAGGGCACTCTGCAGAGGCTGAAATGAGATCTCCTGCATCTGGAGACAGGGCGAAGATCCGACATTGGCTCAGGTTGGAGACTGTGTCCATGATGGCCCCATCAGTAGGTGGGGCCCTCCCGAAGCCTTGGAGGTTTTCCCATGCTGGGAGTTGTGAGATGCTCCAAACCGCAAGGATTCCTACTGTGGGACAGTCGAGTCCTGTGAGATGGCACCAGGACGCCCGATACAGAAAGACTGCAGTGCAGGGTGCTAAGGATGGATGCCTGGGCACCCCACCTCACATTCCCATTGTCTCCTAGCGACAAGGCAGGTTCGATTGCTGGCTCTGGGGGAGCTACGCAGGGCGTTGAGTGGAAATGGACTCTCCTGAGGATGTGTCATAATGTGGGTTTGTGTCCATGGAGACCTAGGAATGTGGCAGTGGCTCTGGGGCCCGGAAGGATTCTCCGAACTTTAGGATTGGACACAGCTCCAAAGAGTAAGTTTCCCCTGTGGAGATGAGAGGTGTTCTGATGGGTGCCTCAGGAAACCTCCGTTTTCTGGTATTGGAATCCAGGCCTCTGAGGAGAGACGCCTGGAAACCAACCCAAGGGTTCAGATGAAGGCCTAACAGACTGTCCGGTTCCAAGTTCTGTCTCTGGGGACATCCGTCTGCTTTTCTGAGTGGAGGCTGTTGCTCAGCTTGTGTCAGATCACCCCTGTGTGTCCAGGGCAGCCTAGACTCTTGGCATGGCCTCGGGGATCTTGGAGCCTTCTCCTAATCTGTAGGTTTGTGGCCAGTGGAATGGGCAGAGTTTCCTTGGAGAGGGCAGGCACAGTCGTGCGCTGTGGCCCCAGGGGCCCCAGCGTTGAGGGTGTGTGGGACAGGGCTGCGGGGCCTGAAGTCTGAAAAGACAAACTCGGCTTAGGTTTGGGGTCTAGGGTATGGCAGGCCCCATCTACCGACCGTGCTGGGAGCTGCTCTGGATTTGAATGAAGGGCTAGTGTGCGTCCTTTTCTCAGGCTTCTGTCTCTGGATTTTGTGAAAAGGAGAGCTGTGGAATGGAGGGGTGGCCTCCTGGGCCATGGATGAGCCTCCCTCTCTGGGGATTTGGCCTGGCTTCCAAGAGTTTCAGGTCATTCTGTGGGAAGGGAGGAGTCCTGTACTCTGCCTCAGGTGTCCCTCCCAAAGAGGGATTCCAGAGCAGAGCCCTGAGTACCGGCGACTGGAAAACCCAAACTCGGGTTAGGATGTCGGCCCAAGGGGCGTGGGAAGCACCCTCTGCGGGCTCTTGGTCCAGCCACGAGAGACCTGATTTGAGCACGAGGCTTATGGTGAGGGTCACAATGCGTCTTTGGGCCCAAGGCGACCCTCAAGCATGGGCGTGGCCTCATGGGGCATGCAGGTTTCTCCTACCCTGAAGGTGGGACACCAGGCCAACAGCAAGGTTTCTTGGATGGGGATGGAGGAGTTCAGATTTCTGCATCAGGTTCCCTCCTGTCCAGTGATTGGAGATAAGGTCTAGGTTCTGAATCCTGAACACCCAGCTTGGTAAGAGATGACAGCCTAAGGTCATGGCCGGTCTGATGTGATGGGTGTCTGTCGGGATGTCAGGGCTCAGGCAGTGTCAGGCAGAGCACGGATGCCCATGGCAACCCCGAGAATTGGAGTGCAGTAGAGCGGCGTGCAGGTGGATCCTAATTGGGTGTTTCTGGGTAGTCGCCTAGGGCAAAGTTTTTCTTCTGGTGGGAAGGCAGACTGCTGTATTGTGGCTCCAGAATTCCCAATCTGGAGGTCTTGGTGGCCAGGAATGTGAGGACGGAAGTCTGAGAACACAAGCTAGGGTGAGATTTCGGGCGAGGGCACTCTGCAGAGGCTGAAATGAGATCTCCTGCATCTGGAGACAGGGCGAGGATCCGACATTGGCTCAGGTTGGAGACTGTGTCCATTATGGCCCCATCAGTAGGTGGGGGCCCTCCCGAAGCCTTGGAGGTTTTCCCATGCTGGGAGTTGTGAGATGCTCCAAACCGCAAGGATTCCTACTGTGGGACAGTCGAGTCCTGTGAGATGGCACCAGGACGCCCGATACAGAAAGACTGCTGTGCAGGGTACTAAGGATGGATGCCTGGGCATCCCACCTCACATTCCCATTGTCTCCTAGCGACAAGGCAGGTTCGATTGCTGGCTCTGGGGGAGCTACGCAGGGCGCTGAGTGGAAATGGACTCTCCTGAGGATGGGTCATAATGTAGGTTTGTGTCCATGGAGACCTAGGAATGTGGCAGTGCCTCTGAGGCCCGGAAGGATTCTCCGAACTTTAGGATTGGACACAGCTCCAAAGAGTAAGTTTCCCCTGTGGAGATGAGAGGTGTTCTGATGGGTGCCTCAGGAAACCTCCGTTTGCTGGTATTGGAATCCAGGCCTCTGAGGAGAGACGCCTGGAAACCAACCAAAGGGTTCAGAGGAAGGCCTAACAGACTGTCCGGTTCCATCTTGTGTCTCTGGGGACATCCGTCTGCTTTTCGGAGTGGAGGGAGTTGCTCAGCTTGTGTCAGATCACCCCTGTGTGTCCAGGGCAGCCTACACTCTTGGGATGGCCTCGGGGATCTTGGAGCCTTCTCCTAATCTGTAGGTTTGTGGCCAGTGGAATGGGCAGAGTTTCCTTGGAGAGGGCAGGCACAGTCCTGCGCTATGGCCCCAGGGGCCCCAGCGTTGAGGGTGTGTGGGCCAGGGCTGCGGGGCCTGAAGTCTGAAAACTCAAACTCGGCTTAGGTTTGGGGTCGAGGATATGGCAGGCCCCATCTACCGACCGTGCTGGGAGCTGCTCTGGATTTGAATGAAGGGCGAGTGTGCGTCCTTTTCTCAGGCTTCTGTCTCTGGATTTGGTGTCAAGGAGGGCTGTGGAATGGAGGGGTGGCCTCCTGGGCCATGGATGAGCCTCCCTCTCTGGGGATTTGGCCTGGCTTCCAAGAGTTTCAGGTCATTCTGCGGGAAGGGAGGAGTCCTGTACTCTGCCTCAGGTGTCCCTCCCAAAGAGGGATTCCAGAGCAGAGCCCTGAGTACCGGCGACTGGAAAACCGAAACTCGGGTTAGGATGGGGGTCCCAGGGGCGTGGGAAGCACCCTCTGCGGGCTCTTGGTCCAGCCACGGAGAGACCTGATTTGAGCACGAGGCTTATGGTGAGGGTCACAATGCGTCATTGTGCCCAAGGCGACCCACAAGCATGGGCGTGGCCTCATGGGGCATGCAGGTTTCTCCTACCCTGAAGGTGGGACACCAGGCCAACAGCAAGGTTTCTTGGATGGGGATGGAGGAGTTCAGATTTCTGCATCAGGTTCCCTCCTGTCCAGTGATTGGAGATAAGGTCTAGGTTCTGAATCCTGAACACCCAGCTTGGGAAGAGATGACAGCCTAAGGTCATGGCCGGTCTGATGTGATGGGTGTCGGTCGGGATGTCAGGGCTCAGGCAGTGTCAGGCAGAGCACGGGTGCCCATGGCAACCTCGAGAATTGGAGTGCAGTAGAGCTGCGTGCAGGTGGATCTTAATTGGGTGTTTCTGGGTAGTCGCCTAGGGCAACGTTTTTCTTCTGGTGGGAAGGCAGACTGCTGTATTGTGGCTCCAGAATTCCCAATCTGGAGGTCTTGGGGGCTAGGAATGTGAGGACGGAAGTCTGAGAACACAAGCTAGGGTGAGATTTCGGGCGAGGGCACTCTGCAGAGGCTGAAATGAGATCTCCTGCATCTGGAGACAGGGCGAAGATCCGACATTGGCTCAGGTTGGAGACTGTGTCCATGATGGCCCCATCAGTAGGTGGGGCCCTCCCGAAGCCTTGGAGGTTTTCCCATGCTGGGAGTTGTGAGATGCTCCAAACCGCAAGGATTCCTACTGTGGGACAGTCGAGTCCTGTGAGATGGCACCAGGACGCCCGATACAGAAAGACTGCAGTGCAGGGTGCTAAGGATGGATGCCTGGGCACCCCACCTCACATTCCAATTGTCTCCTAGCGACAAGGCAGGTTCGATTGCTGGCTCTGGGGGAGCTACGCAGGGCGTTGAGTGGAAATGGACTCTCCTGAGGATGTGTCATAATGTGGGTTTGTGTCCATGGAGACCTAGGAATGTGGCAGTGGCTCTGGGGCCCGGAAGGATTCTCCGAACTTTAGGATTGGACACAGCTCCAAAGAGTAAGTTTCCCCTGTGGAGATGAGAGGTGTTCTGATGGGTGCCTCAGGAAACCTCCGTTTTCTGGTATTGGAATCCAGGCCTCTGAGGAGAGACGCCTGGAAACCAACCCAAGGGTTCAGATGAAGGCCTAACAGACTGTCCGGTTCCAAGTTCTGTCTCTGGGGACATCCGTCTGCTTTTCTGAGTGGAGGCTGTTGCTCAGCTTGTGTCAGATCACCCCTGTGTGTCCAGGGCAGCCTAGACTCTTGGCATGGCCTCGGGGATCTTGGAGCCTTCTCCTAATCTGTAGGTTTGTGGCCAGTGGAATGGGCAGAGTTTCCTTGGAGAGGGCAGGCACAGTCGTGCGCTGTGGCCCCAGGGGCCCCAGCGTTGAGGGTGTGTGGGACAGGGCTGCGGGGCCTGAAGTCTGAAAAGACGAACTCGGCTTAGGTTTGGGGTCTAGGGTATGGCAGGCCCCATCTACCGACCGTGCTGGGAGCTGCTCTGGATTTGAATGAAGGGCTAGTGTGCGTCCTTTTCTCAGGCTTCTGTCTCTGGATTTTGTGAAAAGGAGAGCTGTGGAATGGAGGGGTGGCCTCCTGGGCCATGGATGAGCCTCCCTCTCTGGGGATTTGGCCTGGCTTCCAAGAGTTTCAGGTCATTCTGCGGGAAGGGAGGAGTCCTGTACTCTGCCTCAGGTGTCCCTCCTAAAGAGGGATTCCAGAGCAGAGCCCTGAGTACCGGCGACTGGAAAACCAAACTCGGGTTAGGATGGGGGCCCAAGGGCCGTGGGAAGCACCCTCTGCGGGCTCTTGGTCCAGCCACGGAGAGACCTGATTTGAGCACGGGGCTTATGGTGAGGGTCCCAATGCATCTTTGTGCCCAAGGCGACCCTCAAGCAAGGGCGTGGTCTCATGGGCCATGCAGGTTTCTCCTACCCTGAAGGTGGGACACCAGGCCAACAGCAAGGTTTCTTGGATGGCGATGGAGTTGTTCAGATTTCTGCATCAGGTTCCCTCCTGTCCAGTGATTGGAGATAAGGTCTAGGTTCTGAATCCTGAACACCCAGCTTGGGAATAGATGACAGCCTAAGGTCATGGCCGGTCTGATGTGATGGGTGTCGGTCGGGATGTCAAGGCTCAGGCAGTGTCAGGCAGAGCACGGGTGCCCATGGCAACCTCGAGAAATGGAGTGCAGTAGAGGTGCGTGCAGGTAGATCCTAATTGGGTGTTTCTGGGTAGTCGCCTAGGGCAACGTTTTTCTTCTGGTGGGAAGGCAGACTGCTGTATTGTGGCTCCAGAATTCCCAATCTGGAGGTCTTGGGGGCTATGAATGTGAGGACGGAAGTCTGAGAACACAAGCTACGGTGAGATTTCGGGCGACGGCACTCTGCAGAGGCTGAAATGAGATCTCCTGCATCTGGAGACAGGGCGAGGATCCGACATTGGCTCAGGTTGGAGACTGTGTCCATTATGGCCCCATCAGGAAGTGGGGGCCCTCCCGAAGCCATGGAGGTTTTCCCATGCTGGGAGTTGTGAGATGCTCCAAACCGCAAGGATTCCTACTGTCGAGTCCTACTGGCAGAGTTTCCTTGGAGAGGGCAGGCACAGTCGTGCGCTGTGGCCCCAGGGGCCCCAGCGTTGAGGGTGTGTGGGACAGGGCTGCGGGGCCTGAAGTCTGAAAACTCAAACTCGGCTTAGGTTTGGGGTCGAGGGTATGGCAGGCCCCATCTACCGACCGTGCTGGGAGCTGCTCTGGATTTGACTGAAGGGCGAGTGTGCGTCCTTTTCTCAGGCTTCTGTCTCTGGATTTTGTGTCAAGGAGGGCTGTGAAATGGAGGGGTGGCCTCCTGGGCCATGGATGAGCCTCCCTCTCTGGGGATTTGGCCTGGCTTCCAAGAGTTTCAGGTCATTCTGCGGGAAGGGAGGAGTCCTGTACTCTGCCTCAGGTGTCCCTCCCAAAGAGGGATTCCAGAGCAGAGCCCTGAGTACCGGCGACTGGAAAACCGAAACTCGGGTTAGGATGTCGGCCCAAGGGGCGTGGGAAGCAACCTCTGCGGGCTCTTGGTCCAGCCACGAGAGACCTGATTTGAGCACGAGGCTTATGGTGAGGGTCACAATGCGTCTTTGGGCCCAAGGCGACCCTCAAGCATGGGCGTGGCCTCATGGGGCATGCAGGTTTCTCCTACCCTGAAGGTGGGACACCAGGCCAGCAGCAAGGTTTCTTGGATGGGGATGGAGGAGTTCAGATTTCTGCATCAGGTTCCCTCCTGTCCAGTGATTGGAGATAAGGTCTAGGTTCTGAATCCTGAACACCCAGCTTGGGAAGAGATGACAGCCTAAGGTCATGGCCGGTCTGATGTGATGGGTGTCTGTCGGGATGTCAGGGCTCAAGCAGTGTCAGGCAGAGCACGGATGCCCATGGCAACCCCGAGAATTGGAGTGCAGTAGAGCGGCTTGCAGGTGGATCCTAATTGGGTGTTTCTGGGTAGTCGCCTAGGGCAACGTTTTCCTTCTGGTGGGAAGGCAGACTGCTGTATTGTGGCTCCAGAATTCCCAATCTGGAGGTCTTGGTGGCCAGGAATGTGAGGACGGAAGTCTGAGAACACAAGCTAGGGTGAGATTTCGGGCGATGGCACTCTGCAGAGAATGAAATGAGATCTCCTGCATCTGGAGACAGGGCGAGGATCCGACATTGGCTCAGGTTGGAGACTGTGTCCATTATGGCCCCATCAGTAGTTGGGGGCCCTCCCGAAGCCTTGGAGGTTTTCCCATGCTGGGAGTTGTGAGATGCTCCAAACCGCAAGGATTCCTAGTGTGGGACAGTCGAGTCCTGTGAGATGGCACCAGGACAACCGATACAGAAAGACTGCTGTGCAGGGTACTAAGGATGGATGCCTGGGCATCCCACCTCACATTCCCATTGTCTCCTAGCGACAAGGCAGGTTCGATTGCTGGCTCTGGGGGAGCTACGCAGGGCGCTGAGTGGAAATGGACTCTCCTGAGGATGGGTCATAATGTAGGTTTGTGTCCATGGAGACCTAGGAATGTGGCAGTGCCTCTGGGGCCCGGAAGGATTCTCCGAACTTTAGGATTGGACACAGCTCCAAAGAGTAAGTTTCCCCTGTGGAGATGAGAGGTGTTCTGATGGGTGCCTCAGGAAACGTCCGTTTGCTGGTATTGGTTTTCAAGCCTCTGAGGAGAGACGCCTGGAAACCAACCCAAGGGTTCAGATGAAGGCCTAACAGACTGTCCGGTTCCAAGTTCTGTCTCTGGGGACATCCGTCTGCTTTTCTGAGTGGAGGGAGTTGCTCAGCTTGTGTCAGATCACCCCTGTGTGTCCAAGGCAGCCTACACTCTTGGGATGGCCGCGGGGATCTTGGAGCCTTCTCCTAATCTGTAGGTTTGTGGCCAGTGGAATGGGCAGAGTTTCCTTGGAGAGGGCAGGCACAGTCGTGCGCTGTGGCCCCAGGGGCCCCAGCGTTGAGGGTTTGTGTGAAAGGGCTGCGGGGCCTGAAGTCTGAAAACTCAAACTCGGCTTAGGTTTGGGGTCGAGGATATGGCAGGCCCCATCTACCGACCGTGCTGGGAGCTGCTCTGGATTTGAATGAAGGGCTAGTGTGCGTCCTTTTCTCAGGCTTCTGTCTCTGGATTTGGTGTCAAGGAGGGCTGTGGAATGGAGGGGTGGGCTCCTGGGCCATGGATGAGCCTCCCTCTCTGGGGATTTGGCCTGGCTTCCAAGAGTTTCAGGTCATTCTGCGGGAAGGGAGGAGTCCTGTACTCTGCCTCAGGTGTCCCTCCCAAAGAGGGATTCCAGAGCAGAGCCCTGAGTACCGGCGACTGGAAAACCGAAACTCGGGTTAGGATGGGGGTCCCAGGGGCGTGGGAAGCACCCTCTGCGGGCTCTTGGTCCAGCCACGGAGAGACCTGATTTGAGCACGAGGCTTATGGTGAGGGTCACAATGCGTCATTGTGCCCAAGGCGACCCACAAGCATGGGCATGGCCTCATGGGGCATGCAGGTTTCTCCTACCCTGAAGGTGCGACACCAGGCCAACAGCAAGGTTTCTTGGATGGGGATGGAGGAGTTCAGATTTCTGCATCAGGTTCCCTCCTGTCCAGTGATTGGAGATAAGGTCTAGGTTCTGAATCCTGAACACCCAGCTTGGTAAGAGATGACAGCCTAAGGTCATGGCCGGTCTGATGTGATGGGTGTCTGTCGGGATGTCAGGGCTCAGGCAGTGTCAGGCAGAGCACGGATGCCCATGGCAACCCCGAGAATTGGAGTGCAGTAGAGCGGCGTGCAGGTGGATCCTAATTGGGTGTTTCTGTGTAGTCGCCTAGGGCAAAGTTTTTCTTCTGGTGGGAAGGCAGACTGCTGTATTGTGGCTCCAGAATTCCCAATCTGGAGATCTTGGTGGCCAGGAATGTGAGGACGGAAGTCTGAGAACACAAGCTAGGGTGAGATTTCGGGCGAGGGCACTCTGCAGAGGCTGAAATGAGATCTCCTGCATCTGGAGACAGGGCGAGGATCCGACATTGGCTCAGGTTGGAGACTGTGTCCATTATGGCCCCATCAGTAGGTGGGGCCCTCCCGAAGCCATGGAGGTTTTCCCATGCTGGGAGTTGTGATATGCTCCAAACCGCAAGGATTCCTACTGTGGGACAGTCGAGTCCTGTGAGATGGCACCAGGACGCCCGATACAGAAAGACTGCTGTGCAGGGTACTAAGGATGGATGCCTGGGCATCCCACCTCACATTCCCATTGTCTCCTAGCGACAAGGCAGGTTCGATTGCTGGCTCTGGGGGAGCTACGCAGGGCGCTGAGTGGAAATGGACTCTCCTGAGGATGGGTCATAATGTAGGTTTGTGTCCATGGAGACCTAGGAATGTGGCAGTGCCTCTGGGGCCCGGAAGGATTCTCCGAACTTTAGGATTGGACACAGCTCCAAAGAGTAAGTTTCCCCTGTATAGATGAGAGGTGTTCTGATGGGTGCCTCAGGAAACGTCCGTTTGCTGGTATTGGTTTTCAAGCCTCTGAGGAGAGACGCCTGGAAACCAACCATAGGGTTCAGATGAAGTCCTAACAGACTGTCCGGATCCATGTTCTGTCTCTGGGGACATCCGTCTGCTTTTCTGAGTGGAGGGAGTTGCTCAGCTTGTGTCAGATCACCCCTGTGTGTCCAGGGCAGCCTACACTCTTGGGATGGCCTCGGGGATCTTGGAGCCTTCTCCTAATCTGTAGGTTTGTGGCCAGTGGAATGGGCAGAGTTTCCTTGGAGAGGGCAGGCACAGTCCTGCGCTGTGGCCCCAGGGGCCCCAGCGTTGAGGGTGTGTGTGAAAGGGCTGCGGGGCCTGAAGTCTGAAAACTCAAACTCGGCTTAGGTTTGGGGTCGAGGATATGGCAGGCCCCATCTACCGACCGTGCTGGGAGCTGCTCTGGATTTGAATGAAGGGCGAGTGTGCGTCCTTTTCTCAGGCTTCTGTCTCTGGATTTGGTGTCAAGGAGGGCTGTGGAATGGAGGGGTGGCCTCCTGGGCCATGGATGAGCCTCCCTCTCTGGGGATTTGGCCTGGCTTCCAAGAGTTTCAGGTCATTCTGCGGGAAGGGAGGAGTCCTGTACTCTGCCTCAGGTGTCCCTCCCAAAGAGGGATTCCAGAGCAGAGCCCTGAGTACCGGCGACTGGAAAACCGAAACTCGGGTTAGGATGGGGGTCCCAGGGGCGTGGGAAGCACCCTCTGCGGGCTCTTGGTCCAGCCACGGAGAGACCTGATTTGAGCACGAGGCTTATGGTGAGGGTCACAATGCGTCATTGTGCCCAAGGCGACCCACAAGCATGGGCGTGGCCTCATGGGGCATGCAGGTTTCTCCTACCCTGAAGGTGGGACACCAGGCCAACAGCAAGGTTTCTTGGATGGGGATGGAGGAGTTCAGATTTCTGCATCAGGTTCCCTCCTGTCCAGTGATTGGAGATAAGGTCTAGGTTCTGAATCCTGAACACCCAGCTTGGGAAGAGATGACAGCCTAAGGTCATGGCCGGTCTGATGTGATGGGTGTCGGTCGGGATGTCAGGGCTCAGGCAGTGTCAGGCAGAGCACGGGTGCCCATGGCAACCTCGAGAATTGGAGTGCAGTAGAGCTGCGTGCAGGTGGATCTTAATTGGGTGTTTCTGGGTAGTCGCCTAGGGCAACGTTTTTCTTCTGGTGGGAAGGCAGACTGCTGTATTGTGGCTCCAGAATTCCCAATCTGGAGGTCTTGGGGGCTAGGAATGTGAGGACGGAAGTCTGAGAACACAAGCTAGGGTGAGATTTCGGGCGAGGGCACTCTGCAGAGGCTGAAATGAGATCTCCTGCATCTGGAGACAGGGCGAAGATCCGACATTGGCTCAGGTTGGAGACTGTGTCCATGATGGCCCCATCAGTAGGTGGGGCCCTCCCGAAGCCTTGGAGGTTTTCCCATGCTGGGAGTTGTGAGATGCTCCAAACCGCAAGGATTCCTACTGTGGGACAGTCGAGTCCTGTGAGATGGCACCAGGACGCCCGATACAGAAAGACTGCAGTGCAGGGTGCTAAGGATGGATGCCTGGGCACCCCACCTCACATTCCCATTGTCTCCTAGCGACAAGGCAGGTTCGATTGCTGGCTCTGGGGGAGCTACGCAGGGCGTTGAGTGGAAATGGACTCTCCTGAGGATGTGTCATAATGTGGGTTTGTGTCCATGGAGACCTAGGAATGTGGCAGTGGCTCTGGGGCCCGGAAGGATTCTCCGAACTTTAGGATTGGACACAGCTCCAAAGAGTAAGTTTCCCCTGTGGAGATGAGAGGTGTTCTGATGGGTGCCTCAGGAAACCTCCGTTTTCTGGTATTGGAATCCAGGCCTCTGAGGAGAGACGCCTGGAAACCAACCCAAGGGTTCAGATGAAGGCCTAACAGACTGTCCGGTTCCAAGTTCTGTCTCTGGGGACATCCGTCTGCTTTTCTGAGTGGAGGCTGTTGCTCAGCTTGTGTCAGATCACCCCTGTGTGTCCTGGGCAGCCTAGACTCTTGGCATGGCCTCGGGGATCTTGGAGCCTTCTCCTAATCTGTAGGTTTGTGGCCAGTGGAATGGGCAGAGTTTCCTTGGAGAGGGCAGGCACAGTCGTGCGCTGTGGCCCCAGGGGCCCCAGCGTTGAGGGTGTGTGGGACAGGGCTGCGGGGCCTGAAGTCTGAAAAGACAAACTCGGCTTAGGTTTGGGGTCTAGGGTATGGCAGGCCCCATCTACCGACCGTGCTGGGAGCTGCTCTGGATTTGAATGAAGGGCTAGTGTGCGTCCTTTTCTCAGGCTTCTGTCTCTGGATTTTGTGAAAAGGAGAGCTGTGGAATGGAGGGGTGGCCTCCTGGGCCATGGATGAGCCTCCCTCTCTGGGGATTTGGCCTGGCTTCCAAGAGTTTCAGGTCATTCTGCGGGAAGGGAGGAGTCCTGTACTCTGCCTCAGGTGTCCCTCCCAAAGAGGGATTCCAGAGCAGAGCCCTGAGTACCGGCGACTGGAAAACCCAAACTCGGGTTAGGATGTCGGCCCAAGGGGCGTGGGAAGCACCCTCTGCGGGCTCTTGGTCCAGCCACGAGAGACCTGATTTGAGCACGAGGCTTATGGTGAGGGTCACAATGCGTCTTTGGGCCCAAGGCGACCCTCAAGCATGGGCGTGGCCTCATGGGGCATGCAGGTTTCTCCTACCCTGAAGGTGGGACACCAGGCCAACAGCAAGGTTTCTTGGATGGGGATGGAGGAGTTCAGATTTCTGCATCAGGTTCCCTCCTGTCCAGTGATTGGAGATAAGGTCTAGGTTCTGAATCCTGAACACCCAGCTTGGTAAGAGATGACAGCCTAAGGTCATGGCCGGTCTGATGTGATGGGTGTCTGTCGGGATGTCAGGGCTCAGGCAGTGTCAGGCAGAGCACGGATGCCCATGGCAACCCCGAGAATTGGAGTGCAGTAGAGCGGCGTGCAGGTGGATCCTAATTGGGTGTTTCTGGGTAGTCGCCTAGGGCAAAGTTTTTCTTCTGGTGGGAAGGCAGACTGCTGTATTGTGGCTCCAGAATTCCCAATCTGGAGGTCTTGGTGGCCAGGAATGTGAGGACGGAAGTCTGAGAACACAAGCTAGGGTGAGATTTCGGGCGAGGGCACTCTGCAGAGGCTGAAATGAGATCTCCTGCATCTGGAGACAGGGCGAGGATCCGACATTGGCTCAGGTTGGAGACTGTGTCCATTATGGCCCCATCAGTAGGTGGGGGCCCTCCCGAAGCCTTGGAGGTTTTCCCATGCTGGGAGTTGTGAGATGCTCCAAACCGCAAGGATTCCTACTGTGGGACAGTCGAGTCCTGTGAGATGGCACCAGGACGCCCGATACAGAAAGACTGCTGTGCAGGGTACTAAGGATGGATGCCTGGGCATCCCACCTCACATTCCCATTGTCTCCTAGCGACAAGGCAGGTTCGATTGCTGGCTCTGGGGGAGCTACGCAGGGCGCTGAGTGGAAATGGACTCTCCTGAGGATGGGTCATAATGTAGGTTTGTGTCCATGGAGACCTAGGAATGTGGCAGTGCCTCTGAGGCCCGGAAGGATTCTCCGAACTTTAGGATTGGACACAGCTCCAAAGAGTAAGTTTCCCCTGTGGAGATGAGAGGTGATCTGATGGGTGCCTCAGGAAACCTCCGTTTGCTGGTATTGGAATCCAGGCCTCTGAGGAGAGACGCCTGGAAACCAACCAAAGGGTTCAGAGGAAGGCCTAACAGACTGTCCGGTTCCATCTTGTGTCTCTGGGGACATCCGTCTGCTTTTCGGAGTGGAGGGAGTTGCTCAGCTTGTGTCAGATCACCCCTGTGTGTCCAGGGCAGCCTACACTCTTGGGATGGCCTCGGGGATCTTGGAGCCTTCTCCTAATCTGTAGGTTTGTGGCCAGTGGAATGGGCAGAGTTTCCTTGGAGAGGGCAGGCACAGTCCTGCGCTGTGGCCCCAGGGGCCCCAGCGTTGAGGGTGTGTGTGAAAGGGCTGCGGGGCCTGAAGTCTGAAAACTCAAACTCGGCTTAGGTTTGGGGTCGAGGATATGGCAGGCCCCATCTACCGACCGTGCTGGGAGCTGCTCTGGATTTGAATGAAGGGCGAGTGTGCGTCCTTTTCTCAGGCTTCTGTCTCTGGATTTGGTGTCAAGGAGGGCTGTGGAATGGAGGGGTGGCCTCCTGGGCCATGGATGAGCCTCCCTCTCTGGGGATTTGGCCTGGCTTCCAAGAGTTTCAGGTCATTCTGCGGGAAGGGAGGAGTCCTGTACTCTGCCTCAGGTGTCCCTCCCAAAGAGGGATTCCAGAGCAGAGCCCTGAGTACCGGCGACTGGAAAACCGAAACTCGGGTTAGGATGGGGGTCCCAGGGGCGTGGGAAGCACCCTCTGCGGGCTCTTGGTCCAGCCACGGAGAGACCTGATTTGAGCACGAGGCTTATGGTGAGGGTCACAATGCGTCATTGTGCCCAAGGCGACCCACAAGCATGGGCGTGGCCTCATGGGGCATGCAGGTTTCTCCTACCCTGAAGGTGGGACACCAGGCCAACAGCAAGGTTTCTTGGATGGCGATGGAGGAGTTCAGATTTCTGCATCAGGTTCCCTCCTGTCCAGTGATTGGAGATAAGGTCTAGGTTCTGAATCCTGAACACCCAGCTTGGTAAGAGATGACAGCCTAAGGTCATGGCCGGTCTGATGTGATGGGTGTCTGTCGGGATGTCAGGGCTCAGGCAGTGTCAGGCAGAGCACGGATGCCCATGGCAACCCCGAGAATTGGAGTGCAGTAGAGCGGCGTGCAGGTGGATCCTAATTGGGTGTTTCTGTGTAGTCGCCTAGGGCAAAGTTTTTCTTCTGGTGGGAAGGCAGACTGCTGTATTGTGGCTCCAGAATTCCCAATCTGGAGGTCTTGGTGGCCAGGAATGTGAGGACGGAAGTCTGAGAACAAAAGCTAGGGTGAGATTTCGGGCGAGGGCACTCTGCAGAGGCTGAAATGAGATCTCCTGCATCTGGAGACAGGGCGAGGATCCGACATTGGCTCAGGTTGGAGACTGTGTCCATTATGGCCCCATCAGTAGGTGGGGCCCTCCCGAAGCCATGGAGGTTTTCCCATGCTGGGAGTTGTGAGATGCTCCAAACCGCAAGGATTCCTACTGTGGGACAGTCGAGTCCTGTGAGATGGCAACAGGACGCCCGATACAGAAAGACTGCTGTGCAGGGTACTAAGGATGGATGCCTGGGCATCCCACCTCACATTCCCATTGTCTCCTAGCGACAAGGCAGGTTCGATTGCTGACTCTGGGGGAGCTACGCAGGGCGCTGAGTGGAAATGGACTCTCCTGAGGATGGGTCATAATGTAGGTTTGTGTCCATGGAGACCTAGGAATGTGGCAGTGCCTCTGGGGCCCGGAAGGATTCTCCGAACTTTAGGATTGGACACAGCTCCAAAGAGTAAGTTTCCCCTGTGGAGATGAGAGGTGTTCTGATGGGTGCCTCAGGAAACCTCCGTTTGCTGGTATTGGTTTTCAAGCCTCTGAGGAGAGACGCCTGGAAACCAACCATAGGGTTCAGATGAAGGCCTAACAGACTGTCCGGATCCATGTTCTGTCTCTGGGGACATCCGTCTGCTTTTCTGAGTGGAGGGAGTTGCTCAGCTTGTGTCAGATCACCCCTGTGTGTCCAGGGCAGCCTACACTCTTGGGATGGCCTCGGGGATCTTAGAGCCTTCTCCTAATCTGTAGGTTTGTGGCCAGTGGAATGGGCAGAGTTTCCTTGGAGAGGGCAGGCACAGTCCTGCGCTGTGGCCCCAGGGGCCCCAGCGTTGAGGGTGTGTGTGAAAGGGCTGCGGGGCCTGAAGTCTGAAAACTCAAACTCGGCTTAGGTTTGGGGTCGAGGATATGGCAGGCCCCATCTACCGACCGTGCTGGGAGCTGCTCTGGATTTGAATGAAGGGCGAGTGTGCGTCCTTTTCTCAGGCTTCTGTCTCTGGATTTGGTGTCAAGGAGGGCTGTGGAATGGAGGGGTGGCCTCCTGGGCCATGGATGAGCCTCCCTCTCTGGGGATTTGGCCTGGCTTCCAAGAGTTTCAGGTCATTCTGCGGGAAGGGAGGAGTCCTGTACTCTGCCTCAGGTGTCCCTCCCAAAGAGGGATTCCAGAGCAGAGCCCTGAGTACCGGCGACTGGAAAACCGAAACTCGGGTTAGGATGGGGGTCCCAGGGGCGTGGGAAGCACCCTCTGCGGGCTCTTGGTCCAGCCACGGAGAGACCTGATTTGAGCACGAGGCTTATGGTGAGGGTCACAATGCGTCATTGTGCCCAAGGCGACCCACAAGCATGGGCGTGGCCTCATGGGGCATGCAGGTTTCTCCTACCCTGAAGGTGGGACACCAGGCCAACAGCAAGGTTTCTTGGATGGCGATGGAGGAGTTCAGATTTCTGCATCAGGTTCCCTCCTGTCCAGTGATTGGAGATAAGGTCTAGGTTCTGAAACCTGAACACCCAGCTTGGGAAGAGATGACAGCCTAAGGTCATGGCCGGTCTGATGTGATGGGTGTCGGTCGGGATGTCAAGGCTCAGGCAGTGTCAGGCAGAGCACGGGTGCCCATGGCAACCTCGAGAATTGGAGTGCAGTAGAGCTGCGTGCAGGTGGATCTTAATTGGGTGTTTCTGGGTAGTCGCCTAGGGCAACGTTTTTCTTCTGGTGGGAAGGCAGACTGCTGTATTGTGGCTCCAGAATTCCCAATCTGGAGGTCTTGGGGGCTAGGAATGTGAGGACGGAAGTCTGAGAACACAAGCTAGGGTGAGATTTCGGGCTAGGGCACTCTGCAGAGGCTGAAATGATATCTCCTGCATCTGGAGACAGGGCGAGGATCCGACATTGGCTCAGGTTGGAGACTGTGTCCATGATGGCCCCATCAGGAAGTGGGGGCCCTCCCGAAGCCATGGAGGTTTTCCCATGCTGGGAGTTGTGAGATGCTCCAAACCGCAAGGATTCCTACTGTGGGACAGTCGAGTCCTGTGAGATGGCACCAGGACGCCCGATACAGAAAGACTGCAGTGCAGGGTGCTAAGGATGGATGCCTGGGCATCCCACCTCACATTCCAATTGTCTCCTAGCGACAAGGCAGGTTCGATTGCTGGCTCTGGGGGAGCTACGCAGGGCGTTGAGTGGAAATGGACTCTCCTGAGGATGTGTCATAATGTGGGTTTGTGTCCATGGAGACCTAGGAATGTGGCAGTGGCTCTGGGGCCCGGAAGGATTCTCCGAACTTTAGGATTGGACACAGCTCCACAGAGTAAGTTTCCCCTGTGGAGATGAGAGGTGTTCTGATGGGTGCCTCAGGAAACCTCCGTTTGCTGGTATTGGAATCCAGGCCTCTGAGGAGAGACGCCTGGAAACCAACCAAAGGGTTCAGAGGAAGGCCTAACAGACTGTCCGGTTCCATCTTGTGTCTCTGGGGACATCCGTCTGCTTTTCGGAGTGAAGGGAGTTGCTCAGCTTGTGTCAGATCACCCCTGTGTGTCCAGGGCAGCCTACACTCTTGGGATGGCCTCGGGGATCTTAGAGCCTTCTCCTAATCTGTAGGTTTGTGGCCAGTGGAATGGGCAGAGTTTCCTTGGAGAGGGCAGGCACAGTCCTGCGCTGTGGCCCCAGGGGCCCCAGCGTTGAGGGTGTGTGTGAAAGGGCTGCGGGGCCTGAAGTCTGAAAACTCAAACTCGGCTTAGGTTTGGGGTCGAGGATATGGCAGGCCCCATCTACCGACCGTGCTGGGAGCTGCTCTGGATTTGAATGAAGGGCGAGTGTGCGTCCTTTTCTCAGGCTTCTGTCCCTGGATTTGGTGTCAAGGAGGGCTGTGGAATGGAGGGGTGGGCTCCTGGGCCATGGATGAGCCTCCCTCTCTGGGGATTTGGCCTGGCTTCCAAGAGTTTCAGGTCATTCTGCGGGAAGGGAGGAGTCCTGTACTCTGCCTCAGGTGTCCCTCCCAAAGAGGGATTCCAGAGCAGAGCCCTGAGTACCGGCGACTGGAAAACCGAAACTCGGGTTAGGATGGGGGTCCCAGGGGCGTGGGAAGCACCCTCTGCGGGCTCTTGGTCCAGCCACGGAGAGACCTGATTTGAGCACGAGGCTTATGGTGAGGGTCACAATGCGTCATTGTGCCCAAGGCGACCCACAAGCATGCGCGTGGCCTCATGGGGCATGCAGGTTTCTCCTACCCTGAAGGTGGGACACCAGGCCAACAGCAAGGTTTCTTGGATGGGGATGGAGGAGTTCAGATTTCTGCATCAGGTTCCCTCCTGTCCAGTGATTGGAGATAAGGTCTAGGTTCTGAATCCTGAACACCCAGCTTGGTAAGAGATGACAGCCTAAGGTCATGGCCGGTCTGATGTGATGGGTGTCTGTCGGGATGTCAGGGCTCAGGCAGTGTCAGGCAGAGCACGGATGCCCATGGCAACCCCGAGAATTGGAGTGCAGTAGAGCGGCGTGCAGGTGGATCCTAATTGGGTGTTTCTGTGTAGTCGCCTAGGGCAAAGTTTTTCTTCTGGTGGGAAGGCAGACTGCTGTATTGTGGCTCCAGAATTCCCAATCTGGAGGTCTTGGTGGCCAGGAATGTGAGGACGGAAGTCTGAGAACAAATGCTAGGGTGAGATTTCGGGCGAGGGCACTCTGCAGAGGCTGAAATGAGATCTCCTGCATCTGGAGACAGGGCGAGGATCCGACATTGGCTCAGGTTGGAGACTGTGTCCATTATGGCCCCTTCAGTAGGTGGGGCCCTCCCGAAGCCATGGAGGTTTTCCCATGCTGGGAGTTGTGAGATGCTCCAAACCGCAAGGATTCCTACTGTGGGACAGTCGAGTCCTGTGAGATGGCAACAGGACGCCCGATACAGAAAGACTGCTGTGCAGGGTACTAAGGATGGATGCCTGGGCATCCCACCTCACATTCCCATTCTCTCCTAGCGACAAGGCAGGTTCGATTGCTGGCTCTGGGGGAGCTACGCAGGACGCTGAGTGGAAATGGACTCTCCTGAGGATGGGTCATAATGTAGGTTTGTGTCCATGGAGACCTAGGAATGTGGCAGTGCCTCTGGGGCCCGGAAGGATTCTCCGAACTTTAGGATTGGACACAGCTCCAAAGAGTAAGTTTCCCCTGTGGAGATGAGAGGTGTTCTGATGGGTGCCTCAGGAAACGTCCGTTTGCTGGTATTGGTTTTCAGGCCTCTGAGGAGAGACGCCTGGAAACCAACCGAAGGGTTCAGATGAAGGCCTAACAGACTGTCCGGTTCCATGTTCTGTCTCTGGGGACATCCGTCTGCTTTTCTGAGTGGAGGGAGTTGCTCTGCTTGTGTCAGATCACCCCTGTGTGTCCAGGGCAGCCTACACTCTTGGGATGGCCTCGGGGATCTTGGAGCCTTCTCCTAATCTGTAGGTTTGTGGCCAGTGGAATGGGCAGAGTTTCCTTGGAGAGGGCAGGCACAGTCGGGTGCTGTGGCCCCAGGTCCCCCAGCGTTGAGGGTGTGTGGGAAAGGGCTGCGGGGCCTGAAGTCTGAAAACTCAAACTCGGCTTAGGTTTGGGGTCGAGGATATGGCAGGCCCCATCTACCGACGGTGCTGGGAGCTGCTCTGGATTTGAATGAAGGGCGAGTGTGCGTCCTTTTCTCAGGCTTCTGTCTCTGGATTTGGTGTCAAGGAGGGCTGTGGAATGGAGGGGTGGCCTCCTGGGCCATGGATGAGCCTCCCTCTCTGGGGATTTGGCCTGGCTTCCAAGAGTTTCAGGTCATTCTGTGGGAAGGGAGGAGTCCTGTACTCTGCCTCAGGTGTCCCTCCCAAAGAGGGATTCCAGAGCAGAGCCCTGAGTACCGGCGACTGGAAAACCGAAACTCGGGTTAGGATGGGGGTCCCAGGGGCGTGGGAAGCACCCTCTGCGGGCTCTTGGTCCAGCCACGGAGAGACCTGATTTGAGCACGACGCTTATGGTGAGGGTCACAATGCGTCATTGTGCCCAAGGCGACCCACAAGCATGGGCGTGGCCTCATGGGGCATGCAGGTTTCTCCTACCCTGAAGGTGGGACACCAGGCCAACAGCAAGGTTTCTTGGATGGCGATGGAGGAGTTCAGATTTCTGCATCAGGTTCCCTCCTGTCCAGTGATTGGAGATAAGGTCTAGGTTCTGAAACCTGAACACCCAGCTTGGGAAGAGATGACAGCCTAAGGTCATGGCCGGTCTGATGTGATGGGTGTCGGTCGGGATGTCAAGGCTCAGGCAGTGTCAGGCAGAGCACGGGTGCCCATGGCAACCTCGAGAATTGGAGTGCATTAGAGCTGCGTGCAGGTGGATCTTAATTGGGTGTTTCTGGGTAGTCGCCTAGGGCAACGTTTTTCTTCTGGTGGGAAGGCAGACTGCTGTATTGTGGCTCCAGAATTCCCAATCTGGAGGTCTTGGGGGCTAGGAATGTGAGGACGGAAGTCTGAGAACACAAGCTAGGGTGAGATTTCGGGCTAGGGCACTCTGCAGAGGCTGAAATGAGATCTCCTGCATCTGGAGACAGGGCGAAGATCCGACATTGGCTCAGGTTGGAGACTGTGTCCATGATGGCCCCATCAGTAGGTGGGGCCCTCCCGAAGCCTTGGAGGTTTTCCCATGCTGGGAGTTGTGAGATGCTCCAAACCGCAAGGATTCCTACTGTGGGACAGTCGAGTCCTGTGAGATGGCACCAGGACGCCCGATACAGAAAGACTGCAGTGCAGGGTGCTAAGGATGGATGCCTGGGCATCCCACCTCACATTCCCATTGTCTCCTAGCGACAAGGCAGGTTCGATTGCTGGCTCTGGGGGAGCTACGCAGGGCGTTGAGTGGAAATGGACTCTCCTGAGGATGTGTCATAATGTGGGTTTGTGTCCATGGAGACCTAGGAATGTGGCAGTGGCTCTGGGGCCCGGAAGGATTCTCCGAACTTTAGGATTGGACACAGCTCCAAAGAGTAAGTTTCCCCTGTGGAGATGAGAGGTGTTCTGATGGGTGCCTCAGGAAACCTCCGTTTTCTGGTATTGGAATCCAGGCCTCTGAGGAGAGACGCCTGGAAACCAACCCAAGGGTTCAGATGAAGGCCTAACAGACTGTGCGGTTCCATCTTCTGTCTCTGGGGACATCCGTCTGCTTTTCTGAGTGGAGGCTGTTGCTCAGCTTGTGTCAGATCACCCCTGTGTGTCCAGGGCAGCCTAGACTCTTGGCATGGCCTCGGGGATCTTGGAGCCTTCTCCTAATCTGTAGGTTTGTGGCCAGTGGAATGGGCAGAGTTTCCTTGGAGAGGGCAGGCACAGTCGTGCGCTGTGGCCCCAGGGGCCCCAGCGTTGAGGGTGTGTGGGCCAGGGCTGCGGGGCCTGAAGTCTGAAAAGACAAACTCGGCTTAGGTTTGGGGTCTAGGGTATGGCAGGCCCGATCTACCGACCGTGCTGGGAGCTGCTCTGGATTTGAATGAAGGGCTAGTGTGCGTCCTTTTCTCAGGCTTCTGTCTCTGGATTTTGTGAAAAGGAGAGCTGTGGAATGGAGGGGTGGCCTCCTGGGCCATGGATGAGCCTCCCTCTCTGGGGATTTGGCCTGGCTTCCAAGAGTTTCAGGTCATTCTGCGGGAAGGGAGGAGTCCTGTACTCTGCCTCTGGTGTCCCTCCTAAAGAGTGATTCCAGAGCAGAGCCCTGAGTACCGGCGACTGGAAAACCAAACTCGGGTTAGGATGGGGGCCCAAGGGGCGTGGGAAGCACCCTCTGCGGGCTCTTGGTCCAGCCACGGAGAGACCTGATTGGAGCACGAGGCTTATGGTGAGGGTCCCAATGCATCTTTGTGCCCAAGGCGACCCTCAAGCAAGGGCGTGGTCTCATGGGCCATGCAGGTTTCTCCTACCCTGAAGGTGGGACACCAGGCCAACAGCAAGGTTTCTTGGATGGCGATGGAGTTGTTCAGATTTCTGCATCAGGTTCCCTCCTGTCCAGTGATTGGAGATAAGGTCTAGGTTCTGAATCCTCAACACCCAGCTTGGGAATAGATGACAGCCTAAGGTCATGGCCGGTCTGATGTGATGGGTGTCGGTCGGGATGTCAAGGCTCAGGCAGTGTCAGGCAGAGCACGGGTGCCCATGGCAACCTCGAGAAATGGAGTGCAGTAGAGGTGCGTGCAGGTAGATCCTAATTGGATGTTTCTGGGTAGTCGCCTAGGGCAACGTTTTTCTTCTGGTGGGAAGGCAGACTGCTGTATTGTGGCTCCAGAATTCCCAATCTGGAGGTCTTGGGGGCTAGGAATGTGAGGACGGAAGTCTGAGAACACAAGCTACGGTGAGATTTCGGGGGAGGGCACTCTGCAGAGGCTGAAATGAGATCTCCTGCATCTGGAGACAGGGCGAGGATCCGACATTGGCTCAGGTTGGAGACTGTGTCCATTATGGCCCCATCAGGAAGTGGGGGCCCTCACGAAGCCATGGAGGATTTCCCATGCTGGGAGTTGTGAGATGCTCCAAACCGCAAGGATTCCTACTGTCGAGTCCTACTGGCAGAGTTTCCTTGGCGAGGGCAGGCACAGTCGTGCGCTGTGGCCCCAGGGGCCCCAGCGTTGAGGGTGTGTGGGACAGGGCTGCGGGGCCTGAAGTCTGAAAACTCAAACTCGGCTTAGGTTTGGGGTCGAGGGTATGGCAGGCCCCATCTACCGACCGTGCTGGGAGCTGCTCTGGATTTGACTGAAGGGCGAGTGTGCGTCCTTTTCTCAGGCTTCTGTCTCTGGATTTGGTGTCAAGGAGGGCTGTGAAATGGAGGGGTGGCCTCCTTGGCCATGGATGAGCCTCCCTCTCTGGGGATTTGGCCTGGCTTCCAAGAGTTTCAGGTCATTCTGCGGGAAGGGAGGAGTCCTGTACTCTGCCTCAGGTGTCCCTCCCAAAGAGGGATTCCAGAGCAGAGCCCTGAGTACCGGCGACTGGAAAACCCAAACTCGGGTTAGGATGTCGGCCCAAGGGGCGTGGGAAGCAACCTCTGCGGGCTCTTGGTCCAGCCACGAGAGACCTGATTTGAGCACGAGGCTTATGGTGAGGGTCACAATGCGTCTTTGGGCCCAAGGCGACCCTCAAGCATGGGCGTGGCCTCATGGGGCATGCAGGTTTCTCCTACCCTGAAGGTGGGACACCAGGCCAACAGCAAGGTTTCTTGGATGGGGATGGAGGAGTTCAGATTTCTGCATCAGGTTCCCTTCTGTCCAGTGATTGGAGATAAGGTCTAGGTTCTGAATCCTGAACACCCAGCTTGGTAAGAGATGACAGCCTAAGGTCATGGCCGGTCTGATGTGATGGGTGTCTGTCGGGATGTCAGGGCTCAGGCAGTGTCAGGCAGAGCACGGATGCCCATGGCAACCCCGAGAATTGGAGTGCAGTAGAGCGGCTTGCAGGTGGATCCTAATTGGGTGTTTCTGGGTAGTCGCCTAGGGCAACGTTTTTCTTCTGGTGGGAAGGCAGACTGCTGTATTGTGGCTCCAGAATTCCCAATCTGGAGGTCTTGGTGGCCGGAATGTGAGGACGGAAGTCTGAGAACACAAGCTAGGGTGAGATTTCGGGCGAGGGCACTCTGCAGAGGCTGAAATGAGATCTCCTGCATCTGGAGACAGGGCGAAGATCCGACATTGGCTCAGGTTGGAGACTGAGTCCATTATGGCCCCATCAGTAGTTGGGGGCCCTCCCGAAGCCTTGGAGGTTTTCCCATGCTGGGAGTTGTGAGATGCTCCAAACCGCAAGGATTCCTACTGTGGGACAGTCGAGTCCTGTGAGATGGCACCAGGACGCCCGATACAGAAAGACTGCTGTGCAGGGTACTAAGGATGGATTCCTGGGCATCCCACCTCACATTCCCATTGTCTCCTAGCGACAAGGCAGGTTCGATTGCTGGCTCTGGGGGAGCTACGCAGGGCGCTGAGTGGAAATGGACTCTCCTGAGGATGGGTCATAATGTAGGTTTGTGTCCATGGAGACCTAGGAATGTGGCAGTGCCTCTGAGGCCCGGAAGGATTCTCCGAACTTTAGGATTGGACACAGCTCCAAAGAGTAAGTTTCCCCTGTGGAGATGAGAGGTGTTCTGATGGGTGCCTCAGGAAACGTCCGTTTGCTGGTATTGGTTTTCAGGCCTCTGAGGAGAGACGCCTGGAAACCAACCGAAGGGTTCAGATGAAGGCCTAACAGACTGTCCGGTTCCATGTTCTGTCTCTGGGGACATCCGTCTGCTTTTCTGAGTGGAGGGAGTTGCTCTGCTTGTGTCAGATCACCCCTGTGTGTCCAGGGCAGCCTACACTCTTGGGATGGCCTCGGGGATCTTGGAGCCTTCTCCTAATCTGTAGGATTGTGGCCAGTGGAATGGGCAGAGTTTCCTTGGAGAGGGCAGGCACAGTCGGGTGCTGTGGCCCCAGGTCCCCCAGCGTTGAGGGTGTGTGGGAAAGGGCTGCGGGGCCTGAAGTCTGAAAACTCAAACTCGGCTTAGGTTTGGGGTCGAGGATATGGCAGGCCCCATCTACCGACGGTGCTGGGAGCTGCTCTGGATTTGAATGAAGGGCGAGTGTGCATCCTTTTCTCAGGCTTCTGTCTCTGGATTTGGTGTCAAGGAGGGCTGTGGAATGGAGGGGTGGCCTCCTGGGCCATGGATGAGCCTCCCTCTCTGGGGATTTGGCCTGGCTTCCAAGAGTTTCAGGTCATTCTGTGGGAAGGGAGGAGTCCTGTACTCTGCCTCAGGTGTCCCTCCCAAAGAGGGATTCCAGAGCAGAGCCCTGAGTACCGGCGACTGGAAAACCGAAACTCGGGTTAGGATGGGGGTCCCAGGGGCGTGGGAAGCACCCTCTGCGGGCTCTTGGTCCAGCCACGGAGAGACCTGATTTGAGCACGACGCTTATGGTGAGGGTCACAATGCGTCATTGTGCCCAAGGCGACCCACAAGCATGGGCGTGGCCTCATGGGGCATGCAGGTTTCTCCTACCCTGAAGGTGGGACACCAGGCCAACAGCAAGGTTTCTTGGATGGGGATGGAGGAGTTCAGATTTCTGCATCAGGTTCCCTCCTGTCCAGTGATTGGAGATAAGGTCTAGGTTCTGAATCCTGAACACCCAGCTTGGGAAGAGATGACAGCCTAAGGTCATGGCCGGTCTGATGTGATGGGTGTCTGTCGGGATGTCAGGGCTCAGGCAGTGTCAGGCAGAGCACGGGTGCCCATGGCAACCTCGAGAATTGGAGTGCAGTAGAGCTGCGTGCAGGTGGATCTTAATTGGGTGTTTCTGGGTAGTCGCCTAGGGCTACGTTTTTCTTCTGGTGGGAAGGCAGACTGCTGTATTGTGGCTCCAGAATTCCCAATCTGGAGGTCTTGGGGGCTAGGAATGTGAGGACGGAAGTCTGAGAACACAAGCTAGGGTGAGATTTCGGGCTAGGGTACTCTGCAGAGGCTGAAATGAGATCTCCTGCATCTGGAGACAGGGCGAAGATCCGACATTGGCTCAGGTTGGAGACTGTGTCCATGATGGCCCCATCAGTAGGTGGGGCCCTCCCGAAGCCTTGGAGGTTTTCCCATGCTGGGAGTTGTGAGATGCTCCAAACCGCAAGGATTCCTACTGTGGGACAGTCGAGTCCTGTGAGATGGCACCAGGACGCCCGATACAGAAAGACTGCAGTGCAGGGTGCTAAGGATGGATGCCTGGGCATCCCACCTCACATTCCCATTGTCTCCTAGCGACAAGGCAGGTTCGATTGCTGGCTCTGGGGGAGCTACGCAGGGCGTTGAGTGGAAATGGACTCTCCTGAGGATGTGTCATAATGTGGGTTTGTGTCCATGGAGACCTAGGAATGTGGCAGTGGCTCTGGGGCCCGGAAGGATTCTCCGAACTTTAGGATTGGACACAGCTCCAAAGAGTAAGTTTCCCCTGTGGAGATGAGAGGTGTTCTGATGGGTGCCTCAGGAAACCTCTGTTTTCTGGTATTGGAATCCAGGCCTCTGAGGAGAGACGCCTGGAAACCAACCCAAGGGTTCAGATGAAGGCCTAACAGACTGTGCGGTTCCATCTTCTGTCTCTGGGGACATCCGTCTGCTTTTCTGAGTGGAGGCTGTTGCTCAGCTTGTGTCAGATCACCCCTGTGTGTCCAGGGCAGCCTAGACTCTTGGCATGGCCTCGGGGATCTTGGAGCCTTCTCCTAATCTGTAGGTTTGTGGCCAGTGGAATGGGCAGAGTTTCCTTGGAAAGGGCAGGCACAGTCGTGCGCTGTGGCCCCAGGGGCCCCAGCGTTGAGGGTGTGTGGGCCAGGGCTGCGGGTCCTGAAGTCTGAAAAGACAAACTCGGCTTAGGTTTGGGGTCTAGGGTATGGCAGGCCCCATCTACCGACCGTGCTGGGAGCTGCTCTGGATTTGAATGAAGGGCTAGTGTGCGTCCTTTTCTCAGGCTTCTGTCTCTGGATTTTGTGAAAAGGAGAGCTGTGGAATGGAGGGGTGGCCTCCTGGGCCATGGATGAGCCTCCCTCTCTGGGGATTTGGCCTGGCTTCCAAGAGTTTCAGGTCATTCTGCGGGAAGGGAGGAGTCCTGTACTCTGCCTCTGGTGTCCCTCCTAAAGAGTGATTCCAGAGCAGAGCCCTGAGTACCGGCGACTGGAAAACCAAACTCGGGTTAGGATGGGGGCCCAAGGGGCGTGGGAAGCACCCTCTGCGGGCTCTTGGTCCAGCCACGGAGAGACCTGATTGGAGCACGAGGCTTATGGTGAGGGTCCCAATGCATCTTTGTGCCCAAGGCGACCCTCAAGCAAGGGCGTGGTCTCATGGGCCATGCAGGTTTCTCCTACCCTGAAGGTGGGACACCAGGCCAACAGCAAGGTTTCTTGGATGGCGATGGAGTTGTTCAGATTTCTGCATCAGGTTCCCTCCTGTCCAGTGATTGGAGATAAGGTCTGGGTTCTGAATCCTCAACACCCAGCTTGGGAATAGATGACAGCCTAAGGTCATGGCCGGTCTGATGTGATGGGTGTCGGTCGGGATGTCAAGGCTCAGGCAGTGTCAGGCAGAGCACGGGTGCCCATGGCAACCTCGAGAAATGGAGTGCAGTAGAGGTGCGTGCAGGTAGATCCTAATTGGATGTTTCTGGGTAGTCGCCTAGGGCAACGTTTTTCTTCTGGTGGGAAGGCAGACTGCTGTATTGTGGCTCCAGAATTCCCAATCTGGAGGTCTTGGGGGCTAGGAATGTGAGGACGGAAGTCTGAGAACACAAGCTACGGTGAGATTTCGGGGGAGGGCACTCTGCAGAGGCTGAAATGAGATCTCCTGCATCTGGAGACAGGGCGAGGATCCGACATTGGCTCAGGTTGGAGACTGTGTCCATTATGGCCCCATCAGGAAGTGGGGGCCCTCCCGAAGCCATGGAGGATTTCCCATGCTGGGAGTTGTGAGATGCTCCAAACCGCAAGGATTCCTACTGTCGAGTCCTACTGGCAGAGTTTCCTTGGCGAGGGCAGGCACAGTCGTGCGCTGTGGCCCCAGGGGCCCCAGCGTTGAGGGTGTGTGGGACAGGGCTGCGGGGCCTGAAGTCTGAAAACTCAAACTCGGCTTAGGTTTGGGGTCGAGGGTATGGCAGGCCCCATCTACCGACCGTGCTGGGAGCTGCTCTGGATTTGAATGAAGGGCGAGTGTGCGTCCTTTTCTCAGGCTTCTGTCTCTGGATTTGGTGTCAAGGAGGGCTGTGAAATGGAGGGGTGGCCTCCTTGGCCATGGATGAGCCTCCCACTCTGGGGATTTGGCCTGGCTTCCAAGAGTTTCAGGTCATTCTGCGGGAAGGGAGGAGTCCTGTACTCTGCCTCAGGTGTCCCTCCCAAAGAGGGATTCCAGAGCAGAGCCCTGAGTACCGGCGACTGGAAAACCCAAACTCGGGTTAGGATGTCGGCCCAAGGGGCGTGGGAAGCAACCTCTGCGGGCTCTTGGTCCAGCCACGAGAGACCTGATTTGAGCACGAGGCTTATGGTGAGGGTCACAATGCGTCTTTGGGCCCAAGGCGACCCTCAAGCATGGGCGTGGCCTCATGGGGCATGCAGGTTTCTCCTACCCTGAAGGTGGGACACCAGGCCAACAGCAAGGTTTCTTGGATGGGGATGGAGGAGTTCAGATTTCTGCATCAGGTTCCCTTCTGTCCAGTGATTGGAGATAAGGTCTAGGTTCTGAATCCTGAACACCCAGCTTGGTAAGAGATGACAGCCTAAGGTCATGGCCGGTCTGATGTGATGGGTGTCTGTCGGGATGTCAGGGCTCAGGCAGTGTCAGGCAGAGCACGGATGCCCATGGCAACCCCGAGAATTGGAGTGCAGTAGAGCGGCGTGCAGGTGGATCCTAATTGGGTGTTTCTTGGTAGTCTCCTAGGGCAAAGTTTTTCTTCTGGTGGGAAGGCAGACTGCTGTATTGTGGCTCCAGAATTCCCAATCTGGAGGTCTTGGGGGCTAGGAATGTGAGGACGGAAGCCTGAGAACACAAGCTAGGGTGAGATTCGGGCGAGGGCACTCTGCAGAGGCTGAAATGAGATCTCCTGCATCTGGAGACAGGGCGAAGATCCGACATTGGCTCAGGTTGGAGACTGTGTCCATGATGGCCCCATCAGTAGGTGGGGCCCTCCCGAAGCCTTGGAGGTTTTCCCATGCTGGGAGTTGTGAGATGCTCCAAACCGCAAGGATTCCTACTGTGGGACAGTCGAGTCCTGTGAGATGGCACCAGGACGCCCGATACAGAAAGACTGCAGTGCAGGGTGCTAAGGATGGATGCCTGGGCACCCCACCTCACATTCCAATTGTCTCCTAGCGACAAGGCAGGTTCGATTGCTGGCTCTGGGGGAGCTACGCAGGGCGTTGAGTGGAAATGGACTCTCCTGAGGATGTGTCATAATGTGGGTTTGTGTCCATGGAGACCTAGGAATGTGGCAGTGGCTCTGGGGCCCGGAAGGATTCTCCGAACTTTAGGATTGGACACAGCTCCAAAGAGTAAGTTTCCCCTGTGGAGATGAGAGGTGTTCTGATGGGTGCCTCAGGAAACCTCCGTTTTCTGGTATTGGAATCCAGGCCTCTGAGGAGAGACGCCTGGAAACCAACCCAAGGGTTCAGATGAAGGCCTAACAGACTGTCCGGTTCCAAGTTCTGTCTCTGGGGACATCCGTCTGCTTTTCTGAGTGGAGGCTGTTGCTCAGCTTGTGTCAGATCACCCCTGTGTGTCCAGGGCAGCCTAGACTCTTGGCATGGCCTCGGGGATCTTGGAGCCTTCTCCTAATCTGTAGGTTTGTGGCCAGTGGAATGGGCAGAGTTTCCTTGGAGAGGGCAGGCACAGTCGTGCGCTGTGGCCCCAGGGGCCCCAGCGTTGAGGGTGTGTGGGACAGGGCTGCGGGGCCTGAAGTCTGAAAAGACAAACTCGGCTTAGGTTTGGGGTCTAGGGTATGGCAGGCCCCATCTACCGACCGTGCTGGGAGCTGCTCTGGATTTGAATGAAGGGCTAGTGTGCGTCCTTTTCTCAGGCTTCTGTCTCTGGATTTTGTGAAAAGGAGAGCTGTGGAATGGAGGGGTGGCCTCCTGGGCCATGGATGAGCCTCCCTCTCTGGGGATTTGGCCTGGCTTCCAAGAGTTTCAGGTCATTCTGCGGGAAGGGAGGAGTCCTGTACTCTGCCTCAGGTGTCCCTCCCAAAGAGGGATTCCAGAGCAGAGCCCTGAGTACCGGCGACTGGAAAACCCAAACTCGGGTTAGGATGTCGGCCCAAGGGGCGTGGGAAGCACCCTCTGCGGGGTCTTGGTCCAGCCACGAGAGACCTGATTTGAGCACGAGGCTTATGGTGAGGGTCACAATGCGTCTTTGGGCCCAAGGCGACCCTCAAGCATGGGCGTGGCCTCATGGGGCATGCAGGTTTCTCCTACCCTGAAGGTGGGACACCAGGCCAACAGCAAGGTTTCTTGGATGGGGATGGAGGAGTTCAGATTTCTGCATCAGGTTCCCTCCTGTCCAGTGATTGGAGATAAGGTCTAGGTTCTGAATCCTGAACACCCAGCTTGGTAAGAGATGACAGCCTAAGGTCATGGCCGGTCTGATGTGATGGGTGTCTGTCGGGATGTCAGGGCTCAGGCAGTGTCAGGCAGAGCACGGATGCCCATGGCAACCCCGAGAATTGGAGTGCAGTAGAGCGGCGTGCAGGTGGATCCTAATTGGGTGTTTCTGGGTAGTCGCCTAGGGCAAAGTTTTTCTTCTGGTGGGAAGGCAGACTGCTGTATTGTGGCTCCAGAATTCCCAATCTGGAGGTCTTGGTGGCCAGGAATGTGAGGACGGAAGTCTGAGAACACAAGCTAGGGTGAGATTTCGGGCGAGGGCACTCTGCAGAGGCTGAAATGAGATCTCCTGCATCTGGAGACAGGGCGAGGATCCGACATTGGCTCAGGTTGGAGACTGTGTCCATTATGGCCCCATCAGTAGGTGGGGGCCCTCCTGAAGCCTTGGAGGTTTTCCCATGCTGGGAGTTGTGAGATGCTCCAAACCGCAAGGATTCCTACTGTGGGACAGTCGAGTCCTGTGAGATGGCACCAGGACGCCCGATACAGAAAGACTGCTGTGCAGGGTACTAAGGATGGATGCCTGGGCATCCCACCTCACATTCCCATTGTCTCCTAGCGACAAGGCAGGTTCGATTGCTGGCTCTGGGGGAGCTACGCAGGGCGCTGAGTGGAAATGGACTCTCCTGAGGATGGGTCATAATGTAGGTTTGTGTCCATGGAGACCTAGGAATGTGGCAGTGCCTCTGAGGCCCGGAAGGATTCTCCGAACTTTAGGATTGGACACAGCTCCAAAGAGTAAGTTTCCCCTGTGGAGATGAGAGGTGTTCTGATGGGTGCCTCAGGAAACCTCCGTTTGCTGGTATTGGAATCCAGGCCTCTGAGGAGAGACGCCTGGAAACCAACCAAAGGGTTCAGAGGAAGGCCTAACAGACTGTCCGGTTCCATCTTGTGTCTCTGGGGACATCCGTCTGCTTTTCGGAGTGGAGGGAGTTGCTCAGCTTGTGTCAGATCACCCCTGTGTGTCCAGGGCAGCCTACACTCTTGGGATGGCCTCGGGGATCTTGGAGCCTTCTCCTAATCTGTAGGTTTGTGGCCAGTGGAATGGGCAGAGTTTCCTTGGAGAGGGCAGGCACAGTCCTGCGCTGTGGCCCCAGGGGCCCCAGCGTTGAGGGTGTGTGGGCCAGGGCTGCGGGGCCTGAAGTCTGAAAACTCAAACTCGGCTTAGGTTTGGGGTCGAGGATATGGCAGGCCCCATCTACCGACCGTGCTGGGAGCTGCTCTGGATTTGAATGAAGGGCGAGTGTGCGTCCTTTTCTCAGGCTTCTGTCTCTGGATTTGGTGTCAAGGAGGGCTGTGGAATGGAGGGGTGGCCTCCTGGGCCATGGATGAGCCTCCCTCTCTGGGGATTTGGCCTGGCTTCCAAGAGTTTCAGGTCATTCTGCGGGAAGGGAGGAGTCCTGTACTCTGCCTCAGGTGTCCCTCCCAAAGAGGGATTCCAGAGCAGAGCCCTGAGTACCGGCGACTGGAAAACCGAAACTCGGGTTAGGATGGGGGTCCCAGGGGCGTGGGAAGCACCCTCTGCGGGCTCTTGGTCCAGCCACGGAGAGACCTGATTTGAGCACGACGCTTATGGTGAGGGTCACAATGCGTCATTGTGCCCAAGGCGACCCACAAGTATGCGCGTGGCCTCATGGGGCATGCAGGTTTCTCCTACCCTGAAGGTGGGACACCAGGCCAACAGCAAGGTTTCTTGGATGGGGATGGAGGAGTTCAGATTTCTGCATCAGGTTCCCTCCTGTCCAGTGATTGGAGATAAGGTCTAGGTTCTGAATCCTGAACACCCAGCTTGGGAAGAGATGACAGCCTAAGGTCATGGCCGGTCTGATGTGATGGGTGTCTGTCGGGATGTCAGGGCTCAGGCAGTGTCAGGCAGAGCACGGATGCCCATGGCAACCCCGAGAATTGGAGTGCAGTAGAGCGGCGTGCAGGTGGATCCTAATTGGGTGTTTCTGGGTAGTCGCCTAGGGCAACGTTTTTCTTCTGGTGGGAAGGCAGACTGCTGTATTGTGGCTCCAGAATTCCCAATCTGGAGGTCTTGGTGGCCAGGAATGTGAGGACGGAAGTCTGAGAACACAAGCTAGGGTGAGATTTCGGGCGAGGGCACTCTGCAGAGGCTGAAATGAGATCTCCTGCATCTGGAGACAGGGCGAGGATCCGACATTGGCTCAGGTTGGAGACTGTGTCCATTATGGCCCCATCAGTAGGTGGGGGCCCTCCCGAAGCCTTGGAGGTTTTCCCATGCTGGGAGTTGTGAGATGCTCCAAACCGCAAGGATTCCTACTGTGGGACAGTCGAGTCCTGTGAGATGGCACCAGGACGCCCGATACAGAAAGACTGCTGTGCAGGGTACTAAGGATGGATGCCTGGGCATCCCACCTCACATTCCCATTGTCTCCTAGCGACAAGGCAGGTTCGATTGCTGGCTCTGGGGGAGCTACGCAGGGCGCTGAGTGGAAATGGACTCTCCTGAGGATGGGTCATAATGTAGGTTTGTGTCCATGGAGACCTAGGAATGTGGCAGTGCCTCTGAGGCCCGGAAGGATTCTCCGAACTTTAGGATTGGACACAGCTCCAAAGAGTAAGTTTCCCCTGTGGAGATGAGAGGTGTTCTGATGGGTGCCTCAGGAAACCTCCGTTTGCTGGTATTGGAATCCAGGCCTCTGAGGAGAGACGCCTGGAAACCAACCAAAGGGTTCAGAGGAAGGCCTAACAGACTGTCCGGTTCCATCTTGTGTCTCTGGGGACATCCGTCTGCTTTTCGGAGTGGAGGGAGTTGCTCAGCTTGTGTCAGATCACCCCTGTGTGTCCAGGGCAGCCTACACTCTTGGGATGGCCTCGGGGATCTTGGAGCCTTCTCCTAATCTGTAGGTTTGTGGCCAGTGGAATGGGCAGAGTTTCCTTGGAGAGGGCAGGCACAGACCTGCGCTGTGGCCCCAGGGGCCCCAGCGTTGAGGGTGTGTGTGAAAGGGCTGCGGGGCCTGAAGTCTGAAAACTCAAACTCGGCTTAGGTTTGGGGTCGAGGATATGGCAGGCCCCATCTACCGACCGTGCTGGGAGCTGCTCTGGATTTGAATGAAGGGCGAGTGTGCGTCCTTTTCTCAGGCTTCTGTCTCTGGATTTGGTGTCAAGGAGGGCTGTGGAATGGAGGGGTGGCCTCCTGGGCCATGGATGAGCCTCCCTCTCTGGGGATTTGGCCTGGCTTCCAAGAGTTTCAGGTCATTCTGCGGGAAGGGAGGAGTCCTGTACTCTGCCTCAGGTGTCCCTCCCAAAGAGGGATTCCAGAGCAGAGCCCTGAGTACCGGCGACTGGAAAACCGAAACTCGGGCTAGGATGGGGGTCCCAGGGGCGTGGGAAGCACCCTCTGCGGGCTCTTGGTCCAGCCACGGAGAGACCTGATTTGAGCACGACGCTTATGGTGAGGGTCACAATGCGTCATTGTGCCCAAGGCGACCCACAAGCATGGGCGTGGCCTCATGGGGCATGCAGGTTTCTCCTACCCTGAAGGTGGGACACCAGGCCAACAGCAAGGTTTCTTGGATGGGGATGGAGGAGTTCAGATTTCTGCATCAGGTTCCCTCCTGTCCAGTGATTGGAGATAAGGTCTAGGTTCTGAATCCTGAACACCCAGCTTGGGAAGAGATGACAGCCTAAGGTCATGGCCGGTCTGATGTGATGGGTGTCGGTCGGGATGTCAGGGCTCAGGCAGTGTCAGGCAGAGCACGGGTGCCCATGGCAACCTCGAGAATTGGAGTGCAGTAGAGCTGCGTGCAGGTGGATCTTAATTGGGTGTTTCTGGGTAGTCGCCTAGGGCAACGTTTTTCTTCTGGTGGGAAGGCAGACTGCTGTATTGTGGCTCCAGAATTCCCAATCTGGAGGTCTTGGGGGCTAGGAATGTGAGGACGGAAGTCTGAGAACACAAGCTAGGGTGAGATTTCGGGCGAGGGCACTCTGCAGAGGCTGAAATGAGATCTCCTGCATCTGGAGACAGGGCGAAGATCCGACATTGGCTCAGGTTGGAGACTGTGTCCATGATGGCCCCATCAGTAGGTGGGGCCCTCCCGAAGCCTTGGAGGTTTTCCCATGCTGGGAGTTGTGAGATGCTCCAAACCGCAAGGATTCCTACTGTGGGACAGTCGAGTCCTGTGAGATGGCACCAGGACGCCCGATACAGAAAGACTGCAGTGCAGGGTGCTAAGGATGGATGCCTGGGCACCCCACCTCACATTTCAATTGTCTCCTAGCGACAAGGCAGGTTCGATTGCTGGCTCTGGGGGAGCTACGCAGGGCGCTGAGTGGAAATGGACTCTCCTGAGGATGTGTCATAATGTGGGTTTGTGTCCATGGAGACCTAGGAATGTGGCAGTGGCTCTGGGGCCCGGAAGGATTCTCCGAACTTTAGGATTGGACACAGCTCCAAAGAGTAAGTTTCCCCTGTGGAGATGAGAGGTGTTCTGATGGGTGCCTCAGGAAACCTCCTTTTGCTGGTATTGGAAACCAGGCCTCTGAGGAGAGACGCCTGGAAACCAACCCAAGGGTTCAGATGAAGGCCTAACAGACTGTCCGGTTCCAAGTTCTGTCTCTGGGGACATCCGTCTGCTTTTCTGAGTGGAGGGAGTTGCTCAGCTTGTGTCAGATCACCCCTGTGTGTCCAGGGCAGCCTAGACTCTTGGCATGGCCTCGGGGATCTTGGAGCCTTCTCCTAATCTGTAGGTTTGTGGCCAGTGGAATGGGCAGAGTTTCCTTGGAGAGGGCAGGCACAGTCGTGCGCTGTGGCCCCAGGGGCCCCAGCGTTGAGGGTGTGTGGGCCAGGGCTGCGGGGCCTGAAGTCTGAAAAGACAAACTCGGCTTAGGTTTGGGGTCTAGGGTATGGCAGGCCCCATCTACCGACCGTGCTGGGAGCTGCTCTGGATTTGAATGAAGGGCTAGTGTGCGTCCTTTTCTCAGGCTTCTGTCTCTGGATTTTGTGAAAAGGAGAGCTGTGGAATGGAGGGGTGGCCTCTTGGGCCATGGATGAGCCTCCCTCTCTGGGGATTTGGCCTGGCTTCCAAGAGTTTCAGGTCATTCTGCGGGAAGGGAGGAGTCCTGTACTCTGCCTCAGGTGTCCCTCCTAAAGAGGGATTCCAGAGCAGAGCCCTGAGTACCGGCGACTGGAAAACCAAACTCGGGTTAGGATGGGGGCCCAAGGGGCGTGGGAAGCACCCTCTGCGGGCTCTTGGTCCAGCCACGGAGAGACCTGATTGGAGCACGAGGCTTATGGTGAGGGTCCCAATGCATCTTTGTGCCCAAGGCGACCCTCAAGCAAGGGCGTGGTCTCATGGGCCATGCAGGTTTCTCCTACCCTGAAGGTGGGACACCAGGCCAACAGCAAGGTTTCTTGGATGGCGATGGAGTTGTTCAGATTTCTGCATCAGGTTCCCTCCTGTCCAGTGATTGGAGATAAGGTCTAGGTTCTGAATCCTCAACACCCAGCTTGGGAATAGATGACAGCCTAAGGTCATGGCCGGTCTGATGTGATGGGTGTCGGTCGGGATGTCAAGGCTCAGGCAGTGTCAGGCAGAGCACGGGTGCCCATGGCAACCTCGAGAAATGGAGTGCAGTAGAGGTGCGTGCAGGTAGATCCTAATTGGGTGTTTCTGGGTAGTCGCCTAGGGCAACGTTTTTCTTCTGGTGGGAAGGCAGACTGCTGTATTGTGGCTCCAGAATTCCCAATCTGGAGGTCTTGGGGGCTAGGAATGTGAGGACGGAAGTCTGAGAACACAAGCTAGGGTGAGATTTCGGGCGAGGGCACTCTGCAGAGGCTGAAATGAGATCTCCTGCATCTGGAGACAGGGCGAGGATCCGACATTGGCTCAGGTTGGAGACTGTGTCCATTATGGCCCCATCAGGAAGTGGGGGCCCTCCCGAAGCCATGGAGGTTTTCCCATGCTGGGAGTTGTGAGATGCTCCAAACCGCAAGGATTCCTACTGTTGAGTCCTACTGGCAGAGTTTCCTTGGAGAGGGCAGGCACAGTCGTGCGCTGTGGCCCCAGGGGCCCCAGCGTTGAGGGTGTGTGGGACAGGGCTGCGGGGCCTGAAGTCTGAAAACTCAAACTCGGCTTAGGTTTGCGGTCGAGGGTATGGCAGGCCCCATCTACCGACCGTGCTGGGAGCTGCTCTGGATTTGACTGAAGGGCGAGTGTGCGTCCTTTTCTCAGGCTTCTGTCTCTGGATTTTGTGTCAAGGAGGGCTGTGAAATGGAGGGCTGGCCTCCTGGGCCATGGATGAGCCTCCCTCTCTGGGGATTTGGCCTGGCTTCCAAGAGTTTCAGGTCATTCTGCGGGAAGGGAGGAGTCCTGTACTCTGCCTCAGGTGTCCCTCCCAAAGAGGGATTCCAGAGCAGAGCCCTGAGTACCGGCGACTGGAAAACCGAAACTCGGGTTAGGATGTCGGCCCAAGGGGCGTGGGAAGCACCCTCTGCGGGCTCTTGGTCCAGCCACGAGAGACCTGATTTGAGCACGAGGCTTATGGTGAGGGTCACAATGCGTCTTTGGGCCCCAGGCGACCCTCAAGCATGGGCGTGGCCTCATGGGGCATGCAGGTTTCTCCTACCCTGAAGGTGGGACACCAGGCCAACAGCAAGGTTTCTTGGATGGGGATGGAGGAGTTCAGATTTCTGCATCAGGTTCCCTCCTGTCCAGTGATTGGAGATAAGGTCTAGGTTCTGAATCCTGAACACCCAGCTTGGTAAGAGATGACAGCCTAAGGTCATGGCCGGTCTGATGTGATGGGTGTCTGTCGGGATGTCAGGGCTCAGGCAGTGTCAGGCAGAGCACGGATGCCCATGGCAACCCCGAGTATTGGAGTGCAGTAGAGCGGCGTGCAGGTGGATCCTAATTGGGTGTTTCTGTGTAGTCGCCTAGGGCAAAGTTTTTCTTCTGGTGGGAAGGCAGACTGCTGTATTGTGGCTCCAGAATTCCCAATCTGGAGGTCTTGGTGGCCAGGAATGTGAGGACGGAAGTCTGAGAACAAAAGCTAGGGTGAGATTTCGGGCGAGGGCACTCTGCAGAGGCTGAAATGAGATCTCCTGCATCTGGAGACAGGGCGAGGATCCGACATTGGCTCAGGTTGGAGACTGTGTCCATTATGGCCCCATCAGTAGGTGGGGCCCTCCCGAAGCCATGGAGGTTTTCCCATGCTGGGTGTTGTGAGATGCTCCAAACCGCAAGGATTCCTACTGTGGGACAGTCGAGTCCTGCGAGATGGCACCAGGACGCCCGATACAGAAAGACTGCTGTGCAGGGTACTAAGGATGGATGCCTGGGCATCCCACCTCACATTCCCATTGTCTCCTAGCGACAAGGCAGGTTCGATTGCTGGCTCTGGGGGAGCTACGCAGGGCGCTGAGTGGAAATGGACTCTCCTGAGGATGGGTCATAATGTAGGTTTGTGTCCATGGAGACCTAGGAATGTGGCAGTGCCTCTGGAGCCCGGAAGGATTCTCCGAACTTTAGGATTGGACACAGCTCCAAAGAGTAAGTTTCCCCTGTGGAGATGAGAGGTGTTCTGATGGGTGCCTCAGGAAACGTCCGTTTGCTGGTATTGGTTTTCAAGCCTCTGAGGAGAGACGCCTGGAAACCAACCAAAGGGTTCAGATGAAGGCCTAACAGACTGTCCGGTTCCATGTTCTGTCTCTGGGGACATCCGTCTGCTTTTCTGAGTGGAGGGAGTTGCTCAGCTTGTGTCAGATCACCCCTGTGTGTCCAGGGCAGCCTACACTCTTGGGATGGCCTCGGGGATCTTGGAGCCTTCTCCTAATCTGTAGGTTTGTGGCCAGTGGAATGGGCAGAGTTTCCTTGGAGAGGGCAGGCACAGTCCTGCGCTGTGGCCCCAGGGGCCCCAGCGTTGAGGGTGTGTGGGAAAGGGCTGCGGGGCCTGCTGTCTGAAAACTCAAACTCGGCTTAGGTTTGGGGTCGAGGATATGGCAGGCCCCATCTACCGACCGTGCTGGGAGCTGCTCTGGATTTGAATGAAGGGCGAGTGTGCGTCCTTTTCTCAGGCTTCTGTCTCTGGATTTGGTGTCAAGGAGGGCTGTGGAATGGAGAGGTGGGCTCCTGGGCCATGGATGAGCCTCCCTCTCTTGGGATTTGCCCTGGCTTCCAAGAGTTTCAGGTCATTCTGCGGGAAGGGAGGAGTCCTGTACTCTGCCTCAGGTGTCCCTCCCAAAGAGGGATTCCAGAGCAGAGCCCTGAGTACCGGCGACTGGAAAACCGAAACTCGGGTTAGGATGGGGGTCCCAGGGGCGTGGGAAGCACCCTCTGCGGGCTCTTGGTCCAGCCACGGAGAGACCTGATTTGAGCACGAGGCTTATGGTGAGGGTCCCAATGCGTCTTTGGGCCCCAGGCGACCCTCAAGCATGGGCGTGGCCTCATGGGGCATGCAGGTTTCTCCTACCCTGAAGGTGGGACACCAGGCCAACAGCAAGGTTTCTTGGATGGGGATGGAGGAGTTCAGATTTCTGCATCAGGTTCCCTCCTGTCCAGTGATTGGAGATAAGGTCTAGGTTCTGAATCCTGAACACCCAGCTTGGTAAGAGATGACAGCCTAAGGTCATGGCCGGTCTGATGTGATGGGTGTTTGTCGGGATGTCAGGGCTCAGGCAGTGTTCAGGCAGAGCACGGATGCCCATGGCAACCCCGAGAATTGGAGTGCAGTAGAGCGGCGTGCAGGTGGATCCTAATTGGGTGTTTCTGGGTAGTCGCCTAGGGCAAAGTTTTTCTTCTGGTGGGAAGGCAGACTGCTGTATTGTGGCTCCAGAATTCCCAATCTGGAGGTCTTGATGGCCAGGAATGTGAGGACGGAAGTCTGAGAACAAAAGCTAGGGTGAGATTTCGGGCGAGGGCACTCTGCAGAGGCTGAAATGAGATCTCCTGCATCTGGAGACAGGGCGAGGATCCGACATTGGCTCAGGTTGGAGACTGTGTCCATTATGGCCCCATCAGTAGGTGGGGCCCTCCCGAAGCCATGGAGGTTTTCCCATGCTGGGAGTTGTGAGATGCTCCAAACCGCAAGGATTCCTACTGTGGGACAGTCGAGTCCTGTGAGATGGCACCAGGACGCCTGATACAGAAAGACTGCTGTGCAGGGTACTAAGGATGGGTGCCTGGGCATCCCACCTCACATTCCCATTGTCTCCTAGCGACAAGGCAGGTTCGATTGCTGGCTCTGGGGGAGCTACGCAGGACGCTGAGTGGAAATGGACTCTCCTGAGGATGGGTCATAATGTAGGTTTCTGTCCATGGAGACCTAGGAATGTGGCAGTGCCTCTGGGGCCCGGAAGGATTCTCCGAACTTTAGGATTGGACACAGCTCCAAAGAGTAAGTTTCCCCTGTGGAGATGAGAGGTGTTCTGATGGGTGCCTCAGGAAACGTCCGTTTGCTGGTATTGGTTTTCAAGCCTCTGAGGAGAGACGCCTGGAAACCAACCAAAGGGTTCAGATGAAGGCCTAACAGACTGTCCGGTTCCATGTTCTGTCTCTGGGGACATCCGTCTGCTTTTCTGAGTGGACTGAGTTGCTCAGCTTGTGTCAGATCACCCCTGTGTGTCCAGGGCAGCCTACACTCTTGGGATGGCCTCGGGGATCTTGGAGCCTTCTCCTAATCTGTAGGTTTGTGGCCAGTGGAATGGGCAGAGTTTCCTTGGAGAGGGCAGGCACAGTCCTGCGCTGTGGCCCCAGGGGCCCCAGCGTTGAGGGTGTGTGGGAAAGGGCTGCGGGGCCTGAAGTCTGAAAACTCAAACTCGGCCTAGGTTTGGGGTCGAGGGTATGGCAGGCCTCATCTACCGACCGTGCTGGGAGCTGCTCTGGATTTGAATGAACGGCGAGTGTGCGTCCTTTTCTCAGGCTTCTGTGTCTGGATTTTTTGTCAAGGAGGGCTGTGAAATAGAGGGGTGGCCTCCTGGGCCATGGATGAGCCTCCCTCTCTGGGGATTTGGCCTGGCTTCCAAGAGTTTCAGGTCATTCTGCGGGAAGGGAGGAGTCCTGTACTCTGCCTCAGGTGTCCCTCCCAAAGAGGGATTCCAGAGCAGAGCCCTGAGTACCGGCGACTGGAAAAGCCAAACTCGGGTTAGGATGGGGGCCAAAGAGGCGTGGGAAGCACCCTCTGCGGGCTCTTGGTCCAGCCACGGAGAGACCTGATTTGAGCACGAGGCTAATGGTGAGGTCACAATGCGACTTTGGGCCCAAGGGGACCCTCAAGCATGGGCGTGGCCTCAAGGGGCATGCAGGTTTCTCCTACCCTGAAGGTTGGACACCAGGCCAACAGCAAGGTTTCTTGGATGGGGATGGAGGAGTTCAGATTTCGGCATCAGGTTCCCTCCTGTCCAGTGATTGGAGATAAGGTCTAGGTTCGGAATCCTGAACACCCAGCTTGGGAAGAGATGACAGCCTATGGTCATGGCCGGTCTGATGTGATGGGTGTCGGTCGGGATGTCAAGGCTCAGGCAGTGTCAGGCAGAGCACGGGTGCCCATGGCAACCTCGAGAATTGGAGTGCAGTAGAGCTGCGTGCAGGTGGATCTTAATTGGGTGTTTCTGGGTAGTCGCCTAGGGCAACGTTTTTCTTCTGGTGGGAAGGCAGACTGCTGTATTGTGGCTCCAGAATTCCCAATCTGGAGGTCTTGGTGGCCAGGAATGTGAGGACGGAAGTCTGAGAACACAAGCTAGGGTGAGATTTCGGGCTAGGGCACTCTGCAGAGGCTGAAATGAGATCTCCTGCATCTGGAGACAGGGCGAAGATCCGACATTGGCTCAGGTTGGAGACTGTGTCCATGATGGCCCCATCAGTAGGTGGGGCCCTCCCGAAGCCTTGGAGGTTTTCCCATGCTGGGAGTTGTGAGATGCTCCAAACCGCAAGGATTCCTACTGTGGGACAGTCGAGTCCTGTGAGATGGCACCAGGACGCCCGATACAGAAAGACTGCAGTGCAGGGTCTAAGGATGGATGCCTGGGCATCCCACCTCACATTCCAATTGTCTCCTAGCGACAAGGCAGGTTCGATTGCTGGCTCTGGGGGAGCTACGCAGGGCGTTGAGTGGAAATGGACTCTCCTGAGGATGTGTCATAATGTGGGTTTGTGTCCATGGAGACCTAGGAATGTGGCAGTGGCTCTGGGGCCCGGAAGGATTCTCCGAACTTTAGGATTGGACACAGCTCCAAAGAGTAAGTTTCCCCTGTGGAGATGAGAGGTGTTCTGATGGGTGCCTCAGGAAACCTCCTTTTGCTGGTATTGGAATCCAGGCCTCTGAAGAGAGACGCCTGGAAACCAACCCAAGGGTTCAGATGAAGGCCTAACAGACTGTCCGGTTCCAAGTTCTGTCTCTGGGGACATCCGTCTGCTTTTCTGAGTGGAGGGAGTTGCTCAGCTTGTGTCAGATCACCCCTGTGTGTCCAGGGCAGCCTAGACTCTTGGCATGGCCTCGGGGATCTTGGAGCCTTCTCCTAATCTGTAGGTTTGTGGCCAGTGGAATGGGCAGAGTTTCCTTGGAGAGGGCAGGCACAGTCGTGCGCTGTGGCCCCAGGGGCCCCAGCGTTGAGGGTGTGTGGGCCAGGGCTGCGGGGCCTGAAGTCTGAAAAGACAAACTCGGCTTAGATTTGGGGTCGAGGGTATGGCAGGACCCATCTACCGACCGTGCTGGGAGCTGCTCTGGATTTGAATGAAGGGCTAGTGTGCGTCCTTTTCTCAGGCTTCTGTCTCTGGATTTTGTGAAAAGGAGAGCTGTGGAATGGAGGGGTGGCCTCTTGGGCCATGGATGAGCCTCCCTCTCTGGGGATTTGGCCTGGCTTCCAAGAGTTTCAGGTCATTCTGCGGGAAGGGAGGAGTCCTGTACTGTGCCTCAGGTGTCCCTCCTAAAGAGGGATTCCAGAGCAGAGCCCTGAGTACCGGCGACTGGAAAACCGAAACTCGGTTTAGGATGGGGGCCCAAGGGGCGTGGGAAGCACCCTCTGCGGGCTCTTGGTCCAGCCACGGAGAGACCTGATTTGAGCACGAGGCTTATGGTGAGGGTTCCAATGCATCTTTGTGCCCAAGGCGACCCTCAAGCAAGGGCGTGGTCTCATGGGCCATGCAGGTTTCTCCTACCCTGAAGGTGGGACACCAGGCCAACAGCAAGGTTCTTGGATGGGAATGGAGGAGTTCAGATTTCTGCATCAGGTTCCCTCCTCTCCAGTGATTGGAGATAAGGTCTAGGTTCTGAATCCTCAACACACAGCTTGGGAATAGATGACAGCCTAAGGTCATGGCCGGTCTGATGTGATGGGTGTCGGTCGGGATGTCAAGGCTCAGGCAGTGTCAGGCAGAGCACGGGTGCCCATGGCAACCTCGAGAAATGGAGTGCAGTAGAGGTGCGTGCAGGTAGATCCTAATTGGGTGTTTCTGGGTAGTCGCCTAGGGCAACGTTTTTCTTCTGGTGGGAAGGCAGACTGCTGTATTGTGGCTCCAGAATTCCCAATCTGGAGGTCTTGGGGGCTAGGAATGTGAGGACGGAAGTCTGAGAACACAAGCTACGGTGAGATTTCGGGCGAGGGCACTCTGCAGAGGCTGAAATGAGATCTCCTGCATCTGGAGACAGGGCGAGGATCCGACATTGGCTCAGGTTGGAGACTGTGTCCATTATGGCCCCATCAGGAAGTGGGGGCCCTCCCGAAGCCATGGAGGTTTTCCCATGCTGGGAGTTGTGAGATGCTCCAAACCGCAAGGATTCCTACTGTCGAGTCCTACTGGCAGAGTTTCCTTTGAGAGGGCAGGCACAGTCGTGCGCTGTGGCCCCAGGGGCCCCAGCGTTGAGGGTGTGTGGGACAGGGCTGCGGGGCCTGAAGTCTGAAAACTCAAACTCGGCTTAGGTTTGCGGTCGAGGGTATGGCAGGCCCCGCTCTGGATTTGACTGAAGGGCGAGTGTGCGTCCTTTTCTCAGGCTTCTGTCTCTGGATTTTGTGTCAAGGAGGGCTGTGAAATGGAGGGGTGGCCTCCTGGGCCATGGATGAGCCTCCCTCTCTGGGGATTTGGCCTGGCTTCCAAGAGTTTCAGGTCATTCTGCGGGAAGGGAGGAGTCCTGTACTCTGCCTCAGGTGTCCCTCCCAAAGAGGGATTCCAGAGCAGAGCCCTGAGTACCGGCGACTGGAAAACCCAAACTCGGGTTAGGATGTCGGCCCAAGGGGCGTGGGAAGCACCCTCTGCGGGCTCTTGGTCCAGCCACGAGAGACCTGATTTGAGCACGAGGCTTATGGTGAGGGTCACAATGCGTCTTTGGGCCCCAGGCGACCCTCAAGCATGGGCGTGGCCTCATGGGGCATGCAGGTTTCTCCTACCCTGAAGGTGGGACACCAGGCCAACAGCAAGGTTTCTTGGATGGGGATGGAGGAGTTCAGATTTCTGCATCAGGTTCCTTCCTGTCCAGTGATTGGAGATAAGGTCTAGGTTCTGAATCCTGAACACCCAGCTTGGTAAGAGATGACAGCCTAAGGTCATGGCCGGTCTGATGTGATGGGTGTCTGTCGGGATGTCAGGGCTCAGGCAGTGTTCAGGCAGAGCACGGATGCCCATGGCAACCCCGAGAATTGGAGTGCAGTAGAGCGGCGTGCAGGTGGATCCTAATTGGGTGTTTCTGGGTAGTCGCCTAGGGCAACGTTTTTCTTCTGGTGGGAAGGCAGACTGCTGTATTGTGGCTCCAGAATTCCCAATCTGGAGGTCTTGGTGGCCAGGAATGTGAGGACGGAAGTCTGAGAACACAAGCTAGGGTGAGATTTCGGGCGAGGGCACTCTGCAGAGGCTGAAATGAGATCTCCTGCATCTGGAGACAGGGCGAGGATCCGACATTGGGTCAGGTTGGAGACTGTGTCCATTATGGCCCCTTCAGTAGGTGGGGCCCTCCCGAATCCATGGAGGTTTTCCCATGCTGGGAGTTGTGAGATGCTCCAAACCGCAAGGATTCCTTCTGTGGGACAATCGAGTCCTGTGAGATGGCAACAGGACGCCCGATACAGAAAGACTGCTGTGCAGGGTACTAAGGATGGATGCCTGGGCATCCCACCTCACATTCCCATTGTCTCCTAGCGACAAGGCAGGTTCGATTGCTGGCTCTGGGGGAGCTACGCAGGGCGCTGAGTGGAAATGGACTCTCCTGAGGATGGGTCATAATGTAGGTTTGTGTCCATGGAGACCTAGGAATGTGGCAGTGCCTCTGGGGCCCGGAAGGATTCTCCGAACTTTAGGATTGGACACAGCTCCAAAGAGTAAGTTTCCCCTGTGGAGATGAGAGGTGTTCTGATGGGTGCCTCAGGAAACGTCCGTTTGCTGGTATTGGTTTTCAAGCCTCTGAGGAGAGACGCCTGGAAACCAACCAAAGGGTTCAGATGAAGGCCTAACAGACTGTCCGGTTCCATGTTCTGTCTCTGGGGACATCCGTCTGCTTTTCTGAGTGGAGGGAGTTGCTCAGCTTGTGTGAGATCACCCCTGTGTGTCCAGGGCAGCCTACACTCTTGGGATGGCCTCGGGGATCTTGGAGCCTTCTCCTAATCTGTAGGTTTGTGGCCAGTGGAATGGGCAGAGTTTCCTTGGAGAGGGCAGGCACAGTCCTGCGCTGTGGCCCCAGGGGCCCCAGCGTTGAGGGTGTGTGGGAAAGGGCTGTGGGGCCTGAAGTCTGAAAACTCAAACTCGGCTTAGGTTTGGGGTCGAGGATATGGCAGGCCCCATCTACCGACCGTGCTGGGAGCTGCTCTGGATTTGAATGAAGGGCGAGTGTGCGTCCTTTTCTCAGGCTTCTGTCTCTGGATTTGGTGTCAAGGAGGGCTGTGGAATGGAGGGGTGGGCTCCTGGGCCATGGATGAGCCTCCCTCTCTGGGGATTTGGCCTGGCTTCCAAGAGTTTCAGGTCATTCTGCGGGAAGGGAGGAGTCCTGTACTCTGCCTCAGGTGTCCCTCCCAAAGAGGGATTCCAGAGCAGAGCCCTGAGTACCGGCGACTGGAAAACCGAAACTCGGGTTAGGATGGGGGTCCCAGGGGCGTGGGAAGCACCCTCTGCGGGCTCTTGGTCCAGCCACGGAGAGACCTGATTTGAGCACGAGGCTTATGGTGAGGGTTCCAATGCATCTTTGTGCCCAAGGCGACGCTTAAGCAAGGGCGTGGTCTCATGGGCCATGCAGGTTTCTCCTACCCTGAAGGTGGGACACCAGGCCAACAGCAAGGTTTCTTGGATGGCGATGGAGGAGTTCAGATTTCTGCATCAGGTTCCCTCCTGTCCAGTGATTGGAGATAAGGTCTAGGTTCTGAATCCTCAACACCCAGCTTGGGAATAGATGACAGCCTAAGGTCATGGCCGGTCTGATGTGATGGGTGTCTGTCGGGATGTCAAGGCTCAGGCAGTGTCAGGCAGAGCACGGGTGCCCATGGCAACCTCGAGAAATGGAGTGCAGTAGAGGTGCGTGCAGGTAGATCCTAATTGGGTGTTTCTGGGTAGTCGCCTAGGGCAACGTTTTTCTTCTGGTGGGAAGGCAGACTGCTGTATTGTGGCTCCAGAATTCCCAATCTGGAGGTCTTGGGGGCTAGGAATGTGAGGACGGAAGTCTGAGAACACAAGCTAGGGTGAGATTTCGGGCGAGGGCACTCTGCAGAGGCTGAAATGAGATCTCCTGCATCTGGAGACAGGGCGAGGATCCGACATTGGCTCAGGTTGGAGACTGTGTCCATTATGGCCCCATCAGGAAGTGGGGGCCCTCCCGAAGCCATGGAGGTTTTCCCATGCTGGGAGTTGTGAGATGCTCCAAACTGCAAGGATTCCTACTGTCGAGTCCTACTGGCAGAGTTTCCTTGGAGAGGGCAGGCACAGTCGTGCGCTGTGGCCCCAGGGGCCCCAGCGTTGAGGGTGTGTGGGACAGGGCTGCGGGGCCTGAAGTCTGAAAACTCAAACTCGGCTTAGGTTTGGGGTCGAGGGTATGGCAGGCCCCATCTACCGACCGTGCTGGGAGCTGCTCTGGATTTGACTGAAGGGCGAGTGTGCGTCCTTTTCTCAGGCTTCTGTCTCTGGATTTGGTGTCAAGGAGGGCTGTGAAATGGAGGGGTGCCCTCCTGGGCCATGGATGAGCCTCCCTCTCTGGGGATTTGGCCTGGTTTCCAAGAGTTTCAGGTCATTCTGCGGGAAGGGAGGAGTCCTGTACTCTGCCTCAGGTGTCCCTCCCAAAGAGGGATTCCAGAGCAGAGCCCTGAGTACCGGCGACTGGAAAACCCAAACTCGGTTTAGGATGTCGGCCCAAGGGGCGTGGGAAGCACCCTCTGCGGGGTCTTGGTCCAGCCACGAGAGACCTGATTTGAGCACGAGGCTTATGGTGAGGGTCACAATGCGTCTTTGGGCCCCAGGCGACCCTCAAGCATGGGCGTGGCCTCATGGGGCATGCAGGTTTCTCCTACCCTGAAGGTGGGACACCAGGCCAACAGCAAGGTTTCTTGGATGGGGATGGAGGAGTTCAGATTTCTGCATCAGGTTCCCTCCTGTCCAGTGATTGGAGATAAGGTCTAGGTTCGGAATCCTGAACACCCAGCTTGGTAAGAGATGACAGCCTAAGGTCATGGCCGGTCTGATGTGATGGGTGTCTGTCGGGATGTCAGGGCTCAGGCAGTGTCAGGCAGAGCACGGATGCCCATGGCAACCCCGAGAATTGGAGTGCAGTAGAGCGGCGTGCAGGTGGATCCTAATTGGGTGTTTCTGGGTAGTCGCCTAGGGCAACGTTTTTCTTCTGGTGGGAAGGCAGACTGCTGTATTGTGGCTCCAGAATTCCCAATCTGGAGGTCTTGGTGGCCAGGAATGTGAGGACGGAAGTCTGAGAACAAAAGCTAGGGTGAGATTTCGGGCGAGGGCACTCTGCAGAGGCTGAAATGAGATCTCCTGCATCTGGAGACAGGGCGAGGATCCGACATTGGCTCAGGTTGGAGACTGTGTCCATTATGGCCCCATCAGTATGTGGGGCCCTCCCGAAGCCATGGAGGTTTTCCCATGCTGGGAGTTGTGAGATGCTCCAAACCGCAAGGATTCCTACTGTGGGACAGTCGAGTCCTGTCAGATGGCACCAGGACGCCCGATACAGAAAGACTGCTGTGCAGGGTACTAAGGATGGATGCCTGGGCATCCCACCTCACATTCCCATTGTCTCCTAGCGACAAGGCAGGTTCGATTGCTGGCTCTGGGGGAGGTACGCAGGGCGCTGAGTGGAAATGGACTCTCCTGAGGATGGGTCATAATGTAGGTTTGTGTCCATGGAGACCTAGGAATGTGGCAGTGCCTCTGGGGCCCGGAAGGATTCTCCGAACTTTAGGATTGGACACAGCTCCAAAGAGTAAGTTTCCCCTGTGGAGATGAGAGGTGTTCTGATGGGTGCCTCAGGAAACCTCCGTTTGCTGGTATTGGAATCCAGGCCTCTGAGGAGAGACGCCTGGAAACCAACCAAAGGGTTCAGAGGAAGGCCTAACAGACTGTCCGGTTCCATCTTGTGTCTCTGGGGACATCCGTCTGCTTTTCTGAGTGGAGGGAGTTGCTCAGCTTGTGTCAGATCACCCCTGTGTGTCCAGGGCAGCCTACACTCTTGGGATGGCCTCGGGGATCTTGGAGCCTTCTCCTAATCTGTAGGTTTGTGGCCAGTGGAATGGGCAGAGTTTCCTTGGAGAGGGCAGGCACAGTCCTGCGCTGTGGCCCCAGGGGCCCCAGCGTTGAGGGTGTGTGGGAAAGGGCTGCGGGGCCTGCAGTCTGAAAACTCAAACTCGGCTTAGGTTTGGGGTCGAGGATATGGCAGGCCCCATCTACCGACCGTGCTGGGAGCTGCTCTGGATTTGAATGAAGGGCGAGTGTGCGTCCTTTTCTCAGGCTTCTGTCTCTGGATTTGGTGTCAAGGAGGGCTGTGGAATGGAGAGGTGGGCTCCTGGGCCATGGATGAGCCTCCCTCTCTTGGGATTTGCCCTGGCTTCCAAGAGTTTCAGGTCATTCTGCGGGAAGGGAGGAGTCCTGTACTCTGCCTCAGGTGTCCCTCCCAAAGAGGGATTCCAGAGCAGAGCCCTGAGTACCGGCGACTGGAAAACCGAAACTCGGGTTAGGATGGGGGTCCCAGGGGCGTGGGAAGCACCCTCTGCGGGCTCTTGGTCCAGCCACGGAGAGACCTGATTTGAGCACGAGGCTTATGGTGAGGGTCCCAATGCGTCTTTGGGCCCCAGGCGACCCTCAAGCATGGGCGTGGCCTCATGGGGCATGCAGGTTTCTCCTACCCTGAAGGTGGGACACCAGGCCAACAGCAAGGTTTCTTGGATGGGGATGGAGGAGTTCAGATTTCTGCATCAGGTTCCCTCCTGTCCAGTGATTGGAGATAAGGTCTAGGTTCTGAATCCTGAACACCCAGCTTGGTAAGAGATGACAGCCTAAGGTCATGGCCGGTCTGATGTGATGGGTGTTTGTCGGGATGTCAGGGCTCAGGCAGTGTTCAGGCAGAGCACGGATGCCCATGGCAACCCCGAGAATTGGAGTGCAGTAGAGCGGCGTGCAGGTGGATCCTAATTGGGTGTTTCTGGGTAGTCGCCTAGGGCAAAGTTTTTCTTCTGGTGGGAAGGCAGACTGCTGTATTGTGGCTCCAGAATTCCCAATCTGGAGGTCTTGATGGCCAGGAATGTGAGGACGGAAGTCTGAGAACAAAAGCTAGGGTGAGATTTCGGGCGAGGGCACTCTGCAGAGGCTGAAATGAGATCTCCTGCATCTGGAGACAGGGCGAGGATCCGACATTGGCTCAGGTTGGAGACTGTGTCCATTATGGCCCCATCAGTAGGTGGGGCCCTCCCGAAGCCATGGAGGTTTTCCCATGCTGGGAGTTGTGAGATGCTCCAAACCGCAAGGATTCCTTCTGTGGGACAGTCGAGTCCTGTGAGATGGCACCAGGACGCCTGATACAGAAAGACTGCTGTGCAGGGTACTAAGGATGGGTGCCTGGGCATCCCACCTCACATTCCCATTGTCTCCTAGCGACAAGGCAGGTTCGATTGCTGGCTCTGGGGGAGCTACGCAGGACGCTGAGTGGAAATGGACTCTCCTGAGGATGGGTCATAATGTAGGTTTCTGTCCATGGAGACCTAGGAATGTGGCAGTGCCTCTGGGGCCCGGAAGGATTCTCCGAACTTTAGGATTGGACACAGCTCCAAAGAGTAAGTTTCCCCTGTGGAGATGAGAGGTGTTCTGATGGGTGCCTCAGGAAACGTCCGTTTGCTGGTATTGGTTTTCAAGCCTCTGAGGAGAGACGCCTGGAAACCAACCAAAGGGTTCAGATGAAGGCCTAACAGACTGTCCGGTTCCATGTTCTGTCTCTGGGGACATCCGTCTGCTTTTCTGAGTGGACTGAGTTGCTCAGCTTGTGTCAGATCACCCCTGTGTGTCCAGGGCAGCCTACACTCTTGGGATGGCCTCGGGGATCTTGGAGCCTTCTCCTAATCTGTAGGTTTGTGGCCAGTGGAATGGGCAGAGTTTCCTTGGAGAGGGCAGGCACAGTCCTGCGCTGTGGCCCCAGGGGCCCCAGCGTTGAGGGTGTGTGGGAAAGGGCTGCGGGGCCTGAAGTCTGAAAACTCAAACTCGGCCTAGGTTTGGGGTCGAGGGTATGGCAGGCCTCATCTACCGACCGTGCTGGGAGCTGCTCTGGATTTGAATGAACGGCGAGTGTGCGTCCTTTTCTCAGGCTTCTGTGTCTGGATTTTTTGTCAAGGAGGGCTGTGAAATAGAGGGGTGGCCTCCTGGGCCATGGATGAGCCTCCCTCTCTGGGGATTTGGCCTGGCTTCCAAGAGTTTCAGGTCATTCTGCGGGAAGGGAGGAGTCCTGTACTCTGCCTCAGGTGTCCCTCCCAAAGAGGGATTCCAGAGCAGAGCCCTGAGTACCGGCGACTGGAAAAGCCAAACTCGGGTTAGGATGGGGGCCAAAGAGGCGTGGGAAGCACCCTCTGCGGGCTCTTGGTCCAGCCACGGAGAGACCTGATTTGAGCACGAGGCTAATGGTGAGGTCACAATGCGACTTTGGGCCCAAGGGGACCCTCAAGCATGGGCGTGGCCTCAAGGGGCATGCAGGTTTCTCCTACCCTGAAGGTTGGACACCAGGCCAACAGCAAGGTTTCTTGGATGGGGATGGAGGAGTTCAGATTTCGGCATCAGGTTCCCTCCTGTCCAGTGATTGGAGATAAGGTCTAGGTTCGGAATCCTGAACACCCAGCTTGGGAAGAGATGACAGCCTAAGGTCATGGCCGGTCTGATGTGATGGGTGTCGGTCGGGATGTCAAGGCTCAGGCAGTGTCAGGCAGAGCACGGGTGCCCATGGCAACCTCGAGAATTGGAGTGCAGTAGAGCTGCGTGCAGGTGGATCTTAATTGGGTGTTTCTGGGTAGTCGCCTAGGGCAACGTTTTTCTTCTGGTGGGAAGGCAGACTGCTGTATTGTGGCTCCAGAATTCCCAATCTGGAGGTCTTGGTGGCCAGGAATGTGAGGACGGAAGTCTGAGAACACAAGCTAGGGTGAGATTTCGGGCTAGGGCACTCTGCAGAGGCTGAAATGAGATCTCCTGCATCTGGAGACAGGGCGAAGATCCGACATTGGCTCAGGTTGGAGACTGTGTCCATGATGGCCCCATCAGTAGGTGGGGCCCTCCCGAAGCCTTGGAGGTTTTCCCATGCTGGGAGTTGTGAGATGCTCCAAACCGCAAGGATTCCTACTGTGGGACAGTCGAGTCCTGTGAGATGGCACCAGGACGCCCGATACAGAAAGACTGCAGTGCAGGGTCTAAGGATGGATGCCTGGGCATCCCACCTCACATTCCAATTGTCTCCTAGCGACAAGGCAGGTTCGATTGCTGGCTCTGGGGGAGCTACGCAGGGCGTTGAGTGGAAATGGACTCTCCTGAGGATGTGTCATAATGTGGGTTTGTGTCCATGGAGACCTAGGAATGTGGCAGTGGCTCTGGGGCCCGGAAGGATTCTCCGAACTTTAGGATTGGACACAGCTCCAAAGAGTAAGTTTCCCCTGTGGAGATGAGAGGTGTTCTGATGGGTGCCTCAGGAAACCTCCTTTTGCTGGTATGGAATCCAGGCCTCTGAAGAGAGACGCCTGGAAACCAACCCAAGGGTTCAGATGAAGGCCTAACAGACTGTCCGGTTCCAAGTTCTGTCTCTGGGGACATCCGTCTGCTTTTCTGAGTGGAGGGAGTTGCTCAGCTTGTGTCAGATCACCCCTGTGTGTCCAGGGCAGCCTAGACTCTTGGCATGGCCTCGGGGATCTTGGAGCCTTCTCCTAATCTGTAGGTTTGTGGCCAGTGGAATGGGCAGAGTTTCCTTGGAGAGGGCAGGCACAGTCGTGCGCTGTGGCCCCAGGGGCCCCAGCGTTGAGGGTGTGTGGGCCAGGGCTGCGGGGCCTGAAGTCTGAAAAGACAAACTCGGCTTAGATTTGGGGTCGAGGGTATGGCAGGACCCATCTACCGACCGTGCTGGGAGCTGCTCTGGATTTGAATGAAGGGCTAGTGTGCGTCCTTTTCTCAGGCTTCTGTCTCTGGATTTTGTGAAAAGGAGAGCTGTGGAATGGAGGGGTGGCCTCTTGGGCCATGGATGAGCCTCCCTCTCTGGGGATTTGGCCTGGCTTCCAAGAGTTTCAGGTCATTCTGCGGGAAGGGAGGAGTCCTGTACTGTGCCTCAGGTGTCCCTCCTAAAGAGGGATTCCAGAGCAGAGCCCTGAGTACCGGCGACTGGAAAACCGAAACTCGGTTTAGGATGGGGGCCCAAGGGGCGTGGGAAGCACCCTCTGCGGGCTCTTGGTCCAGCCACGGAGAGACCTGATTTGAGCACGAGGCTTATGGTGAGGGTTCCAATGCATCTTTGTGCCCAAGGCGACCCTCAAGCAAGGGCGTGGTCTCATGGGCCATGCAGGTTTCTCCTACCCTGAAGGTGGGACACCAGGCCAACAGCAAGGTTCTTGGATGGGAATGGAGGAGTTCAGATTTCTGCATCAGGTTCCCTCCTCTCCAGTGATTGGAGATAAGGTCTAGGTTCTGAATCCTCAACACACAGCTTGGGAATAGATGACAGCCTAAGGTCATGGCCGGTCTGATGTGATGGGTGTCGGTCGGGATGTCAAGGCTCAGGCAGTGTCAGGCAGAGCACGGGTGCCCATGGCAACCTCGAGAAATGGAGTGCAGTAGAGGTGCGTGCAGGTAGATCCTAATTGGGTGTTTCTGGGTAGTCGCCTAGGGCAACGTTTTTCTTCTGGTGGGAAGGCAGACTGCTGTATTGTGGCTCCAGAATTCCCAATCTGGAGGTCTTGGGGGCTAGGAATGTGAGGACGGAAGTCTGAGAACACAAGCTAGGGTGAGATTTCGGGCGAGGGCACTCTGCAGAGGCTGAAATGAGATCTCCTGCATCTGGAGACAGGGCGAGGATCCGACATTGGCTCAGGTTGGAGACTGTGTCCATTATGGCCCCATCAGGAAGTGGGGGCCCTCCCGAAGCCATGGAGGTTTTCCCATGCTGGGAGTTGTGAGATGCTCCAAACCGCAAGGATTCCTACTGTCGAGTCCTACTGGCAGAGTTTCCTTTGAGAGGGCAGGCACAGTCGTGCGCTGTGGCCCCAGGGGCCCCAGCGTTGAGGGTGTGTGGGACAGGGCTGCGGGGCCTGAAGTCTGAAAACTCAAACTCGGCTTAGGTTTGCGGTCGAGGGTATGGCAGGCCCCGCTCTGGATTTGACTGAAGGGCGAGTGTGCGTCCTTTTCTCAGGCTTCTGTCTCTGGATTTTGTGTCAAGGAGGGCTGTGAAATGGAGGGGTGGCCTCCTGGGCCATGGATGAGCCTCCCTCTCTGGGGATTTGGCCTGGCTTCCAAGAGTTTCAGGTCATTCTGCGGGAAGGGAGGAGTCCTGTACTCTGCCTCAGGTGTCCCTCCCAAAGAGGGATTCCAGAGCAGAGCCCTGAGTACCGGCGACTGGAAAACCCAAACTCGGGTTAGGATGTCGGCCCAAGGGGCGTGGGAAGCAACCTCTGCGGGCTCTTGGTCCAGCCACGAGAGACCTGATTTGAGCACGAGGCTTATGGTGAGGGTCACAATGCGTCTTTGGGCCCCAGGCGACCCTCAAGCATGGGCGTGGCCTCATGGGGCATGCAGGTTTCTCCTACCCTGAAGGTGGGACACCAGGCCAACAGCAAGGTTTCTTGGATGGGGATGGAGGAGTTCAGATTTCTGCATCAGGTTCCTTCCTGTCCAGTGATTGGAGATAAGGTCTAGGTTCTGAATCCTGAACACCCAGCTTGGTAAGAGATGACAGCCTAAGGTCATGGCCGGTCTGATGTGATGGGTGTCTGTCGGGATGTCAGGGCTCAGGCAGTGTTCAGGCAGAGCACGGATGCCCATGGCAACCCCGAGAATTGGAGTGCAGTAGAGCGGCGTGCAGGTGGATCCTAATTGGGTGTTTCTGGGTAGTCGCCTAGGGCAACGTTTTTCTTCTGGTGGGAAGGCAGACTGCTGTATTGTGGCTCCAGAATTCCCAATCTGGAGGTCTTGGTGGCCAGGAATGTGAGGACGGAAGTCTGAGAACACAAGCTAGGGTGAGATTTCGGGCGAGGGCACTCTGCAGAGGCTGAAATGAGATCTCCTGCATCTGGAGACAGGGCGAGGATCCGACATTGGGTCAGGTTGGAGACTGTGTCCATGATGGCCCCATCAGTAGGTGGGGCCCTCCCGAATCCATGGAGGTTTTCCCATGCTGGGAGTTGTGAGATGCTCCAAACCGCAAGGATTCCTTCTGTGGGACAATCGAGTCCTGTGAGATGGCAACAGGACGCCCGATACAGAAAGACTGCTGTGCAGGGTACTAAGGATGGATGCCTGGGCATCCCACCTCACATTCCCATTGTCTCCTAGCGACAAGGCAGGTTCGATTGCTGGCTCTGGGGGAGCTACGCAGGGCGCTGAGTGGAAATGGACTCTCCTGAGGATGGGTCATAATGTAGGTTTGTGTCCATGGAGACCTAGGAATGTGGCAGTGCCTCTGGGGCCCGGAAGGATTCTCCGAACTTTAGGATTGGACACAGCTCCAAAGAGTAAGTTTCCCCTGTGGAGATGAGAGGTGTTCTGATGGGTGCCTCAGGAAACGTCCGTTTGCTGGTATTGGTTTTCAAGCCTCTGAGGAGAGACGCCTGGAAACCAACCAAAGGGTTCAGATGAAGGCCTAACAGACTGTCCGGTTCCATGTTCTGTCTCTGGGGACATCCGTCTGCTTTTCTGAGTGGAGGGAGTTGCTCAGCTTGTGTGAGATCACCCCTGTGTGTCCAGGGCAGCCTACACTCTTGGGATGGCCTCGGGGATCTTGGAGCCTTCTCCTAATCTGTAGGTTTGTGGCCAGTGGAATGGGCAGAGTTTCCTTGGAGAGGGCAGGCACAGTCCTGCGCTGTGGCCCCAGGGGCCCCAGCGTTGAGGGTGTGTGGGAAAGGGCTGTGGGGCCTGAAGTCTGAAAACTCAAACTCGGCTTAGGTTTGGGGTCGAGGATATGGCAGGCCCCATCTACCGACCGTGCTGGGAGCTGCTCTGGATTTGAATGAAGGGCGAGTGTGCGTCCTTTTCTCAGGCTTCTGTCTCTGGATTTGGTGTCAAGGAGGGCTGTGGAATGGAGGGGTGGGCTCCTGGGCCATGGATGAGCCTCCCTCTCTGGGGATTTGGCCTGGCTTCCAAGAGTTTCAGGTCATTCTGCGGGAAGGGAGGAGTCCTGTACTCTGCCTCAGGTGTCCCTCCCAAAGAGGGATTCCAGAGCAGAGCCCTGAGTACCGGCGACTGGAAAACCCAAACTCGGGTTAGGATGGGGGTCCCAGGGGCGTGGGAAGCACCCTCTGCGGGCTCTTGGTCCAGCCACGGAGAGACCTGATTTGAGCACGAGGCTTATGGTGAGGGTTCCAATGCATCTTTGTGCCCAAGGCGACGCTTAAGCAAGGGCGTGGTCTCATGGGCCATGCAGGTTTCTCCTACCCTGAAGGTGGGACACCAGGCCAACAGCAAGGTTTCTTGGATGGCGATGGAGGAGTTCAGATTTCTGCATCAGGTTCCCTCCTGTCCAGTGATTGGAGATAAGGTCTAGGTTCTGAATCCTCAACACCCAGCTTGGGAATAGATGACAGCCTAAGGTCATGGCCGGTCTGATGTGATGGGTGTCTGTCGGGATGTCAAGGCTCAGGCAGTGTCAGGCAGAGCACGGGTGCCCATGGCAACCTCGAGAAATGGAGTGCAGTAGAGGTGCGTGCAGGTAGATCCTAATTGGGTGTTTCTGGGTAGTCGCCTAGGGCAACGTTTTTCTTCTGGTGGGAAGGCAGACTGCTGTATTGTGGCTCCAGAATTCCCAATCTGGAGGTCTTGGGGGCTAGGAATGTGAGGACGGAAGTCTGAGAACACAAGCTAGGGTGAGATTTCGGGCGAGGGCACTCTGCAGAGGCTGAAATGAGATCTCCTGCATCTGGAGACAGGGCGAGGATCCGACATTGGCTCAGGTTGGAGACTGTGTCCATTATGGCCCCATCAGGAAGTGGGGGCCCTCCCGAAGCCATGGAGGTTTTCCCATGCTGGGAGTTGTGAGATGCTCCAAACTGCAAGGATTCCTACTGTCGAGTCCTACTGGCAGAGTTTCCTTGGAGAGGGCAGGCACAGTCGTGCGCTGTGGCCCCAGGGGCCCCAGCGTTGAGGGTGTGTGGGACAGGGCTGCGGGGCCTGAAGTCTGAAAACTCAAACTCGGCTTAGGTTTGGGGTCGAGGGTATGGCAGGCCCCATCTACCGACCGTGCTGGGAGCTGCTCTGGATTTGACTGAAGGGCGAGTGTGCGTCCTTTTCTCAGGCTTCTGTCTCTGGATTTGGTGTCAAGGAGGGCTGTGAAATGGAGGGGTGCCCTCCTGGGCCATGGATGAGCCTCCCTCTCTGGGGATTTGGCCTGGTTTCCAAGAGTTTCAGGTCATTCTGCGGGAAGGGAGGAGTCCTGTACTCTGCCTCAGGTGTCCCTCCCAAAGAGGGATTCCAGAGCAGAGCCCTGAGTACCGGCGACTGGAAAACCCAAACTCGGTTTAGGATGTCGGCCCAAGGGGCGTGGGAAGCACCCTCTGCGGGGTCTTGGTCCAGCCACGAGAGACCTGATTTGAGCACGAGGCTTATGGTGAGGGTCACAATGCGTCTTTGGGCCCCAGGCGACCCTCAAGCATGGGCGTGGCCTCATGGGGCATGCAGGTTTCTCCTACCCTGAAGGTGGGACACCAGGCCAACAGCAAGGTTTCTTGGATGGGGATGGAGGAGTTCAGATTTCTGCATCAGGTTCCCTCCTGTCCAGTGATTGGAGATAAGGTCTAGGTTCGGAATCCTGAACACCCAGCTTGGTAAGAGATGACAGCCTAAGGTCATGGCCGGTCTGATGTGATGGGTGTCTGTCGGGATGTCAGGGCTCAGGCAGTGTCAGGCAGAGCACGGATGCCCATGGCAACCCCGAGAATTGGAGTGCAGTAGAGCGGCGTGCAGGTGGATCCTAATTGGGTGTTTCTGGGTAGTCGCCTAGGGCAAAGTTTTTCTTCTGGTGGGAAGGCAGACTGCTGTATTGTGGCTCCAGAATTCCCAATCTGGAGGTCTTGGTGGCCAGGAATGTGAGGACGGAAGTCTGAGAACAAAAGCTAGGGTGAGATTTCGGGCGAGGGCACTCTGCAGAGGCTGAAATGAGATCTCCTGCATCTGGAGACAGGGCGAGGATCCGACATTGGCTCAGGTTGGAGACTGTGTCCATTATGGCCCCATCAGTAGGTGGGGCCCTCCCGAAGCCATGGAGGTTTTCCCATGCTGGGAGTTGTGAGATGCTCCAAACCGCAAGGATTCCTACTGTGGGACAGTCGAGTCCTGTCAGATGGCACCAGGACGCCCGATACAGAAAGACTGCTGTGCAGGGTACTAAGGATGGATGCCTGGGCATCCCACCTCACATTCCCATTGTCTCCTAGCGACAAGGCAGGTTCGATTGCTGGCTCTGGGGGAGGTACGCAGGGCGCTGAGTGGAAATGGACTCTCCTGAGGATGGGTCATAATGTAGGTTTGTGTCCATGGAGACCTAGGAATGTGGCAGTGCCTCTGGGGCCCGGAAGGATTCTCCGAACTTTAGGATTGGACACAGCTCCAAAGAGTAAGTTTCCCCTGTGGAGATGAGAGGTGTTCTGATGGGTGCCTCAGGAAACCTCCGTTTGCTGGTATTGGAATCCAGGCCTCTGAGGAGAGACGCCTGGAAACCAACCAAAGGGTTCAGAGGAAGGCCTAACAGACTGTCCGGTTCCATCTTGTGTCTCTGGGGACATCCGTCTGCTTTTCGGAGTGGAGGGAGTTGCTCAGCTTGTGTGAGATCACCCCTGTGTGTCCAGGGCAGCCTACACTCTTGGGATGGCCTCGGGGATCTTGGAGCCTTCTCCTAATCTGTAGGTTTGTGGCCAGTGGAATGGGCAGAGTTTCCTTGGAGAGGGCAGGCACAGTCCTGCGCTGTGGCCCCAGGGGCCCCAGCGTTGAGGGTGTGTGGGCCAGGGCTGCGGGGCCTGAAGTCTGAAAACTCAAACTCGGCTTAGGTTTGGGGTCGAGGATATGGCAGGCCCCATCTACCGACCGTGCTGGGAGCTGCTCTGGATTTGAATGAAGGGCGAGTGTGCGTCCTTTTCTCAGGCTTCTGTCTCTGGATTTGGTGTCAAGGAGGGCTGTGGAATGGAGGGGTGGCCTCCTGGGCCATGGATGAGCCTCCCTCTCTGGGGATTTGGCCTGGCTTCCAAGAGTTTCAGGTCATTCTGCGGGAAGGGAGGAGTCCTGTACTCTGCCTCAGGTGTCCCTCCCAAAGAGGGATTCCAGAGCAGAGCCCTGAGTACCGGCGACTGGAAAACCGAAACTCGGGTTAGGATGGGGGTCCCAGGGGCGTGGGAAGCACCCTCTGCGGGCTCTTGGTCCAGCCACGGAGAGACCTGATTTGAGCACGAGGCTTATGGTGAGGGTCACAATGCGTCATTGTGCCCAAGGCGACCCACAAGCATGGGCGTGGCCTCATGGGGCATGCAGGTTTCTCCTACCCTGAAGGTGGGACACCAGGCCAACAGCAAGGTTTCTTGGATGGGGATGGAGGAGTTCAGATTTCTGCATCAGGTTCCCTCCTGTCCAGTGATTGGAGATAAGGTCTAGGTTCTGAATCCTGAACACCCAGCTTGGGAAGAGATGACAGCCTAAGGTCATGGCCGGTCTGATGTGATGGGTGTCGGTCGGGATGTCAGGGCTCAGGCAGTGTCAGGCAGAGCACGGGTGCCCATGGCAACCTCGAGAATTGGAGTGCAGTAGAGCTGCGTGCAGGTGGATCTTAATTGGGTGTTTCTGGGTAGTCGCCTAGGGCAACGTTTTTCTTCTGGTGGGAAGGCAGACTGCTGTATTGTGGCTCCAGAATTCCCAATCTGGAGGTCTTGGGGGCTAGGAATGTGAGGACGGAAGTCTGAGAACACAAGCTAGGGTGAGATTTCGGGCGAGGGCACTCTGCAGAGGCTGAAATGAGATCTCCTGCATCTGGAGACAGGGCGAAGATCCGACATTGGCTCAGGTTGGAGACTGTGTCCATGATGGCCCCATCAGTAGGTGGGGCCCTCCCGAAGCCTTGGAGGTTTTCCCATGCTGGGAGTTGTGAGATGCTCCAAACCGCAAGGATTCCTACTGTGGGACAGTCGAGTCCTGTGAGATGGCACCAGGACGCCCGATACAGAAAGACTGCAGTGCAGGGTGCTAAGGATGGATGCCTGGGCACCCCACCTCACATTCCAATTGTCTCCTAGCGACAAGGCAGGTTCGATTGCTGGCTCTGGGGGAGCTACGCAGGGCGTTGAGTGGAAATGGACTCTCCTGAGGATGTGTCATAATGTGGGTTTGTGTCCATGGAGACCTAGGAATGTGGCAGTGGCTCTGGGGCCCGGAAGGATTCTCCGAACTTTAGGATTGGACACAGCTCCAAAGAGTAAGTTTCCCCTGTGGAGATGAGAGGTGTTCTGATGGGTGCCTCAGGAAACCTCCGTTTTCTGGTATTGGAATCCAGGCCTCTGAGGAGAGACGCCTGGAAACCAACCCAAGGGTTCAGATGAAGGCCTAACAGACTGTCCGGTTCCAAGTTCTGTCTCTGGGGACATCCGTCTGCTTTTCTGAGTGGAGGCTGTTGCTCAGCTTGTGTCAGATCACCCCTGTGTGTCCAGGGCAGCCTAGACTCTTGGCATGGCCTCGGGGATCTTGGAGCCTTCTCCTAATCTGTAGGTTTGTGGCCAGTGGAATGGGCAGAGTTTCCTTGGAGAGGGCAGGCACAGTCGTGCGCTGTGGCCCCAGGGGCCCCAGCGTTGAGGGTGTGTGGGACAGGGCTGCGGGGCCTGAAGTCTGAAAAGACAAACTCGGCTTAGGTTTGGGGTCTAGGGTATGGCAGGCCCCATCTACCGACCGTGCTGGGAGCTGCTCTGGATTTGAATGAAGGGCTAGTGTGCGTCCTTTTCTCAGGCTTCTGTCTCTGGATTTTGTGAAAAGGAGAGCTGTGGAATGGAGGGGTGGCCTCCTGGGCCATGGATGAGCCTCCCTCTCTGGGGATTTGGCCTGGCTTCCAAGAGTTTCAGGTCATTCTGCGGGAAGGGAGGAGTCCTGTACTCTGCCTCAGGTGTCCCTCCCAAAGAGGGATTCCAGAGCAGAGCCCTGAGTACCGGCGACTGGAAAACCCAAACTCGGGTTAGGATGTCGGCCCAAGGGGCGTGGGAAGCACCCTCTGCGGGCTCTTGGTCCAGCCACGAGAGACCTGATTTGAGCACGAGGCTTATGGTGAGGGTCACAATGCGTCTTTGGGCCCAAGGCGACCCTCAAGCATGGGCGTGGCCTCATGGGGCATGCAGGTTTCTCCTACCCTGAAGGTGGGACACCAGGCCAACAGCAAGGTTTCTTGGATGGGGATGGAGGAGTTCAGATTTCTGCATCAGGTTCCCTCCTGTCCAGTGATTGGAGATAAGGTCTAGGTTCTGAATCCTGAACACCCAGCTTGGGAAGAGATGACAGCCTAAGGTCATGGCCGGTCTGATGTGATGGGTGTCTGTCGGGATGTCAGGGCTCAGGCAGTGTCAGGCAGAGCACGGATGCCCATGGCAACCCCGAGAATTGGAGTGCAGTAGAGCGGCGTGCAGGTGGATCCTAATTGGGTGTTTCTGGGTAGTCGCCTAGAGCAAAGTTTTTCTTCTGGTGGGAAGGCAGACTGCTGTATTGTGGCTCCAGAATTCCCAATCTGGAGGTCTTGGTGGCCAGGAATGTGAGGACGGAAGTCTGAGAACACAAGCTAGGGTGAGATTTCGGGCGAGGGCACTCTGCAGAGGCTGAAATGAGATCTCCTGCATCTGGAGACAGGGCGAGGATCCGACATTGGCTCAGGTTGGAGACTGTGTCCATTATGGCCCCATCAGTAGGTGGGGGCCCTCCCGAAGCCTTGGAGGTTTTCCCATGCTGGGAGTTGTGAGATGCTCCAAACCGCAAGGATTCCTACTGTGGGACAGTCGAGTCCTGTCAGATGGCACCAGGACGCCCGATACAGAAAGACTGCTGTGCAGGGTACTAAGGATGGATGCCTGGGCATCCCACCTCACATTCCCATTGTCTCCTAGCGACAAGGCAGGTTCGATTGCTGGCTCTGGGGGAGCTACGCAGGGCGCTGAGTGGAAATGGACTCTCCTGAGGATGGGTCATAATGTAGGTTTGTGTCCATGGAGACCTAGGAATGTGGCAGTGCCTCTGAGGCCCGGAAGGATTCTCCGAACTTTAGGATTGGACACAGCTCCAAAGAGTAAGTTTCCCCTGTGGAGATGAGAGGTGTTCTGCTGGGTGCCTCAGGAAACCTCCGTTTGCTGGTATTGGAATCCAGGCCTCTGAGGAGAGACGCCTGGAAACCAACCAAAGGGTTCAGAGGAAGGCCTAACAGACTGTCCGGTTCCAAGTTCTGTCTCTGGGGACATCCGTCTGCTTTTCTGAGTGGAGGCTGTTGCTCAGCTTGTGTCAGATCACCCCTGTGTGTCCAGGGCAGCCTAGACTCTTGGCATGGCCTCGGGGATCTTGGAGCCTTCTCCTAATCTGTAGGTTTGTGGCCAGTGGAATGGGCAGAGTTTCCTTGGAGAGGGCAGGCACAGTCGTGCGCTGTGGCCCCAGGGGCCCCAGCGTTGAGGGTGTGTGGGACAGGGCTGCGGGGCCTGAAGTCTGAAAAGACAAACTCGGCTTAGGTTTGGGGTCTAGGGTATGGCAGGCCCCATCTACCGACCGTGCTGGGAGCTGCTCTGGATTTGAATGAAGGGCTAGTGTGCGTCCTTTTCTCAGGCTTCTGTCTCTGGATTTTGTGAAAAGGAGAGCTGTGGAATGGAGGGGTGGCCTCCTGGGCCATGGATGAGCCTCCCTCTCTGGGGATTTGGCCTGGCTTCCAAGAGTTTCAGGTCATTCTGCGGGAAGGGAGGAGTCCTGTACTCTGCCTCAGGTGTCCCTCCCAAAGAGGGATTCCAGAGCAGAGCCCTGAGTACCGGCGACTGGAAAACCCAAACTCGGGTTAGGATGTCGGCCCAAGGGGCGTGGGAAGCACCCTCTGCGGGCTCTTGGTCCAGCCACGAGAGACCTGATTTGAGCACGAGGCTTATGGTGAGGGTCACAATGCGTCTTTGGGCCCAAGGCGACCCTCAAGCATGGGCGTGGCCTCATGGGGCATGCAGGTTTCTCCTACCCTGAAGGTGGGACACCAGGCCAACAGCAAGGTTTCTTGGATGGGGATGGAGGAGTTCAGATTTCTGCATCAGGTTCCCTCCTGTCCAGTGATTGGAGATAAGGTCTAGGTTCTGAATCCTGAACACCCAGCTTGGGAAGAGATGACAGCCTAAGGTCATGGCCGGTCTGATGTGATGGGTGTCTGTCGGGATGTCAGGGCTCAGGCAGTGTCAGGCAGAGCACGGATGCCCATGGCAACCCCGAGAATTGGAGTGCAGTAGAGCGGCGTGCAGGTGGATCCTAATTGGGTGTTTCTGGGTAGTCGCCTAGGGCAAAGTTTTTCTTCTGGTGGGAAGGCAGACTGCTGTATTGTGGCTCCAGAATTCCCAATCTGGAGGTCTTGGTGGCCAGGTATGTGAGGACGGAAGTCTGAGAACACAAGCTAGGGTGAGATTTCGGGCGAGGGCACTCTGCAGAGGCTGAAATGAGATCTCCTGCATCTGGAGACAGGGCGAGGATCCGACATTGGCTCAGGTTGGAGACTGTGTCCATTATGGCCCCATCAGTAGGTGGGGGCCCTCCCGAAGCCTTGGAGGTTTTCCCATGCTGGGAGTTGTGAGATGCTCCAAACCGCAAGGATTCCTACTGTGGGACAGTCGAGTCCTGTGAGATGGCACCAGGACGCCCGATACAGAAAGACTGCTGTGCAGGGTACTAAGGATGGATGCCTGGGCATCCCACCTCACATTCCCATTGTCTCCTAGCGACAAGGCAGGTTCGATTGCTGGCTCTGGGGGAGGTACGCAGGGCGCTGAGTGGAAATGGACTCTCCTGAGGATGGGTCATAATGTAGGTTTGTGTCCATGGAGACCTAGGAATGTGGCAGTGCCTCTGAGGCCCGGAAGGATTCTCCGAACTTTAGGATTGGACACAGCTCCAAAGAGTAAGTTTCCCCTGTGGAGATGAGAGGTGTTCTGATGGGTGCCTCAGGAAACCTCCGTTTGCTGGTATTGGAATCCAGGCCTCTGAGGAGAGACGCCTGGCAACCAACCAAAGGGTTCAGAGGAAGGCCTAACAGACTGTCCGGTTCCATCTTGTGTCTCTGGGGACATCCGTCTGCTTTTCGGAGTGGAGGGAGTTGCTCAGCTTGTGTCAGATCACCCCTGTGTGTCCAGGGCAGCCTACACTCTTGGGATGGCCTCGGGGATCTTGGAGCCTTCTCCTAATCTGTAGGTTTGTGGCCAGTGGAATGGGCAGAGTTTCCTTGGAGAGGGCAGGCACAGTCCTGCGCTGTGGCCCCAGGGGCCCCAGCGTTGAGGGTGTGTGGGCCAGGGCTGCGGGGCCTGAAGTCTGAAAACTCAAACTCGGCTTAGGTTTGGGGTCGAGGATATGGCAGGCCCCATCTACCGACCGTGCTGGGAGCTGCTCTGGATTTGAATGAAGGGCGAGTGTGCGTCCTTTTCTCAGGCTTCTGTCTCTGGATTTGGTGTCAAGGAGGGCTGTGGAATGGAGGGGTGGCCTCCTGGGCCATGGATGAGCCTCCCTCTCTGGGGATTTGGCCTGGCTTCCAAGAGTTTCAGGTCATTCTGCGGGAAGGGAGGAGTCCTGTACTCTGCCTCAGGTGTCCCTCCCAAAGAGGGATTCCAGAGCAGAGCCCTGAGTACCGGCGACTGGAAAACCGAAACTCGGGTTAGGATGGGGGTCCCAGGGGCGTGGGAAGCACCCTCTGCGGGCTCTTGGTCCAGCCACGGAGAGACCTGATTTGAGCACGAGGCTTATGGTGAGGGTCACAATGCGTCATTGTGCCCAAGGCGACCCACAAGCATGGGCGTGGCCTCATGGGGCATGCAGGTTTCTCCTACCCTGAAGGTGGGACACCAGGCCAACAGCAAGGTTTCTTGGATGGGGATGGAGGAGTTCAGATTTCTGCATCAGGTTCCCTCCTGTCCAGTGATTGGAGATAAGGTCTAGGTTCTGAATCCTGAACACCCAGCTTGGGAAGAGATGACAGCCTAAGGTCATGGCCGGTCTGATGTGATGGGTGTCGGTCGGGATGTCAGGGCTCAGGCAGTGTCAGGCAGAGCACGGGTGCCCATGGCAACCTCGAGAATTGGAGTGCAGTAGAGCTGCGTGCAGGTGGATCTTAATTGGGTGTTTCTGGGTAGTCGCCTAGGGCAACGTTTTTCTTCTGGTGGGAAGGCAGACTGCTGTATTGTGGCTCCAGAATTCCCAATCTGGAGGTCTTGGGGGCTAGGAATGTGAGGACGGAAGTCTGAGAACACAAGCTAGGGTGAGATTTCGGGCGAGGGCACTCTGCAGAGGCTGAAATGAGATCTCCTGCATCTGGAGACAGGGCGAAGATCCGACATTGGCTCAGGTTGGAGACTGTGTCCATGATGGCCCCATCAGTAGGTGGGGCCCTCCCGAAGCCTTGGAGGTTTTCCCATGCTGGGAGTTGTGAGATGCTCCAAACCGCAAGGATTCCTACTGTGGGACAGTCGAGTCCTGTGAGATGGCACCAGGACGCCCGATACAGAAAGACTGCAGTGCAGGGTGCTAAGGATGGATGCCTGGGCACCCCACCTCACATTCCAATTGTCTCCTAGCGACAAGGCAGGTTCGATTGCTGGCTCTGGGGGAGCTACGCAGGGCGTTGAGTGGAAATGGACTCTCCTGAGGATGTGTCATAATGTGGGTTTGTGTCCATGGAGACCTAGGAATGTGGCAGTGGCTCTGGGGCCCGGAAGGATTCTCCGAACTTTAGGATTGGACACAGCTCCAAAGAGTAAGTTTCCCCTGTGGAGATGAGAGGTGTTCTGATGGGTGCCTCAGGAAACCTCCGTTTTCTGGTATTGGAATCCAGGCCTCTGAGGAGAGACGCCTGGAAACCAACCCAAGGGTTCAGATGAAGGCCTAACAGACTGTCCGGTTCCAAGTTCTGTCTCTGGGGACATCCGTCTGCTTTTCTGAGTGGAGGCTGTTGCTCAGCTTGTGTCAGATCACCCCTGTGTGTCCAGGGCAGCCTAGACTCTTGGCATGGCCTCGGGGATCTTGGAGCCTTCTCCTAATCTGTAGGTTTGTGGCCAGTGGAATGGGCAGAGTTTCCTTGGAGAGGGCAGGCACAGTCGTGCGCTGTGGCCCCAGGGGCCCCAGCGTTGAGGGTGTGTGGGACAGGGCTGCGGGGCCTGAAGTCTGAAAAGACAAACTCGGCTTAGGTTTGGGGTCTAGGGAATGGCAGGCCCCATCTACCGACCGTGCTGGGAGCTGCTCTGGATTTGAATGAAGGGCTAGTGTGCGTCCTTTTCTCAGGCTTCTGTCTCTGGATTTTGTGAAAAGGAGAGCTGTGGAATGGAGGGGTGGCCTCCTGGGCCATGGATGAGCCTCCCTCTCTGGGGATTTGGCCTGGCTTCCAAGAGTTTCAGGTCATTCTGCGGGAAGGGAGGAGTCCTGTACTCTGCCTCAGGTGTCCCTCCCAAAGAGGGATTCCAGAGCAGAGCCCTGAGTACCGGCGACTGGAAAACCCAAACTCGGGTTAGGATGTCGGCCCAAGGGGCGTGGGAAGCACCCTCTGCGGGCTCTTGGTCCAGCCACGAGAGACCTGATTTGAGCACGAGGCTTATGGTGAGGGTCACAATGCGTCTTTGGGCCCAAGGCGACCCTCAAGCATGGGCGTGGCCTCATGGGGCATGCAGGTTTCTCCTACCCTGAAGGTGGGACACCAGGCCAACAGCAAGGTTTCTTGGATGGGGATGGAGGAGTTCAGATTTCTGCATCAGGTTCCCTCCTGTCCAGTGATTGGAGATAAGGTCTAGGTTCTGAATCCTGAACACCCAGCTTGGGAAGAGATGACAGCCTAAGGTCATGGCCGGTCTGATGTGATGGGTGTCTGTCGGGATGTCAGGGCTCAGGCAGTGTCAGGCAGAGCACGGATGCCCATGGCAACCCCGAGAATTGGAGTGCAGTAGAGCGGCGTGCAGGTGGATCCTAATTGGGTGTTTCTAGGTAGTCGCCTAGGGCAAAGTTTTTCTTCTGGTGGGAAGGCAGACTGCTGTATTGTGGCTCCAGAATTCCCAATCTGGAGGTCTTGGTGGCCAGGAATGTGAGGACGGAAGTCTGAGAACACAAGCTAGGGTGAGATTTCGGGCGAGGGCACTCTGCAGAGGCTGAAATGAGATCTCCTGCATCTGGAGACAGGGCGAGGATCCGACATTGGCTCAGGTTGGAGACTGTGTCCATTATGGCCCCATCAGTAGGTGGGGGCCCTCCCGAAGCCTTGGAGGTTTTCCCATGCTGGGAGTTGTGAGATGCTCCAAACCGCAAGGATTCCTACTGTGGGACAGTCGAGTCCTGTGAGATGGCACCAGGACGCCCGATACAGAAAGACTGCTGTGCAGGGTACTAAGGATGGATGCCTGGGCATCCCACCTCACATTCCCATTGTCTCCTAGCGACAAGGCAGGTTCGATTGCTGGCTCTGGGGGAGCTACGCAGGGCGCTGAGTGGAAATGGACTCTCCTGAGGATGGGTCATAATGTAGGTTTGTGTCCATGGAGACCTAGGAATGTGGCAGTGCCTCTGAGGCCCGGAAGGATTCTCCGAACTTTAGGATTGGACACAGCTCCAAAGAGTAAGTTTCCCCTGTGGAGATGAGAGGTGTTCTGATGGGTGCCTCAGGAAACCTCCGTTTGCTGGTATTGGAATCCAGGCCTCTGAGGAGAGACGCCTGGAAACCAACCAAAGGGTTCAGAGGAAGGCCTAACAGACTGTCCGGTTCCATCTTGTGTCTCTGGGGACATCCGTCTGCTTTTCGGAGTGGAGGGAGTTGCTCAGCTTGTGTCAGATCACCCCTGTGTGTCCAGGGCAGCCTACACTCTTGGGATGGCCTCGGGGATCTTGGAGCCTTCTCCTAATCTGTAGATTTGTGGCCAGTGGAATGGGCAGAGTTTCCTTGGAGAGGGCAGGCACAGTCCTGCGCTGTGGCCCCAGGGGCCCCAGCGTTGAGGGTGTGTGGGCCAGGGCTGCGGGGCCTGAAGTCTGAAAACTCAAACTCGGCTTAGGTTTGGGGTCGAGGATATGGCAGGCCCCATCTACCGACCGTGCTGGGAGCTGCTCTGGATTTGAATGAAGGGCGAGTGTGCGTCCTTTTCTCAGGCTTCTGTCTCTGGATTTGGTGTCAAGGAGGGCTGTGGAATGGAGGGGTGGCCTCCTGGGCCATGGATGAGCCTCCCTCTCTGGGGATTTGGCCTGGCTTCCAAGAGTTTCAGGTCATTCTGCGGGAAGGGAGGAGTCCTGTACTCTGCCTCAGGTGTCCCTCCCAAAGAGGGATTCCAGAGCAGAGCCCTGAGTACCGGCGACTGGAAAACCGAAACTCGGGTTAGGATGGGGGTCCCAGGGGCGTGGGAAGCACCCTCTGCGGGCTCTTGGTCCAGCCACGGAGAGACCTGATTTGAGCACGAGGCTTATGGTGAGGGTCACAATGCGTCATTGTGCCCAAGGCGACCCACAAGCATGCGCGTGGCCTCATGGGGCATGCAGGTTTCTCCTACCCTGAAGGTGGGACACCAGGCCAACAGCAAGGTTTCTTGGATGGGGATGGAGGAGTTCAGATTTCTGCATCAGGTTCCCTCCTGTCCAGTGATTGGAGATAAGGTCTAGGTTCTGAATCCTGAACACCCAGCTTGGGAAGAGATGACAGCCTAAGGTCATGGCCGGTCTGATGTGATGGGTGTCGGTCGGGATGTCAGGGCTCAGGCAGTGTCAGGCAGAGCACGGGTGCCCATGGCAACCTCGAGAATTGGAGTGCAGTAGAGCTGCGTGCAGGTGGATCTTAATTGGGTGTTTCTGGGTAGTCGCCTAGGGCAACGTTTTTCTTCTGGTGGGAAGGCAGACTGCTGTATTGTGGCTCCAGAATTCCCAATCTGGAGGTCTTGGGGGCTAGGAATGTGAGGACGGAAGTCTGAGAACACAAGCTAGGGTGAGATTTCGGGCGAGGGCACTCTGCAGAGGCTGAAATGAGATCTCCTGCATCTGGAGACAGGGCGAAGATCCGACATTGGCTCAGGTTGGAGACTGTGTCCATGATGGCCCCATCAGTAGGTGGGGCCCTCCCGAAGCCTTGGAGGTTTTCCCATGCTGGGAGTTGTGAGATGCTCCAAACCGCAAGGATTCCTACTGTGGGACAGTCGAGTCCTGTGAGATGGCAACAGGACACCCGATACAGAAAGACTGCAGTGCAGGGTGCTAAGGATGGATGCCGGGGCACCCCACCTCACATTCCAATTGTCTCCTAGCGACAAGGCAGGTTCGATTGCTGGCTCTGGGGGAGCTACGCAGGGCGTTGAGTGGAAATGGACTCTCCTGAGGATGTGTCATAATGTGGGTTTGTGTCCATGGAGACCTAGGAATGTGGCAGTGGCTCTGGGGCCCGGAAGGATTCTCCGAACTTTAGGATTGGACACAGCTCCAAAGAGTAAGTTTCCCCTGTGGAGATGAGAGGTGTTCTGATGGGTGCCTCAGGAAACCTCCGTTTTCTGGTATTGGAATCCAGGCCTCTGAGGAGAGACGCCTGGAAACCAACCCAAGGGTTCAGATGAAGGCCTAACAGACTGTCCGGTTCCAAGTTCTGTCTCTGGGGACATCCGTCTGCTTTTCTGAGTGGAGGCTGTTGCTCAGCTTGTGTCAGATCACCCCTGTGTGTCCAGGGCAGCCTAGACTCTTGGCATGGCCTCGGGGATCTTGGAGCCTTCTCCTAATCTGTAGGTTTGTGGCCAGTGGAATGGGCAGAGTTTCCTTGGAGAGGGCAGGCACAGTCGTGCGCTGTGGCCCCAGGGGCCCCAGCGTTGAGGGTGTGTGGGACAGGGCTGCGGGGCCTGAAGTCTGAAAAGACAAACTCGGCTTAGGTTTGGGGTCTAGGGTATGGCAGGCCCCATCTACCGACCGTGCTGGGAGCTGCTCTGGATTTGAATGAAGGGCTAGTGTGCGTCCTTTTCTCAGGCTTCTGTCTCTGGATTTTGTGAAAAGGAGAGCTGTGGAATGGAGGGGTGGCCTCCTGGGCCATGGATGAGCCTCCCTCTCTGGGGATTTGGCCTGGCTTCCAAGAGTTTCAGGTCATTCTGTGGGAAGGGAGGAGTCCTGTACTCTGCCTCAGGTGTCCCTCCCAAAGAGGGATTCCAGAGCAGAGCCCTGAGTACCGGCGACTGGAAAACCCAAACTCGGGTTAGGATGTCGGCCCAAGGGGCGTGGGAAGCACCCTCTGCGGGCTCTTGGTCCAGCCACGAGAGACCTGATTTGAGCACGAGGCTTATGGTGAGGGTCACAATGCGTCTTTGGGCCCAAGGCGACCCTCAAGCATGGGCGTGGCCTCATGGGGCATGCAGGTTTCTCCTACCCTGAAGGTGGGACACCAGGCCAACAGCAAGGTTTCTTGGATGGGGATGGAGGAGTTCAGATTTCTGCATCAGGTTCCCTCCTGTCCAGTGATTGGAGATAAGGTCTAGGTTCTGAATCCTGAACACCCAGCTTGGGAAGAGATGACAGCCTAAGGTCATGGCCGGTCTGATGTGATGGGTGTCTGTCGGGATGTCAGGGCTCAGGCAGTGTCAGGCAGAGCACGGATGCCCATGGCAACCCCGAGAATTGGAGTGCAGTAGAGCGGCGTGCAGGTGGATCCTAATTGGGTGTTTCTAGGTAGTCGCCTAGGGCAAAGTTTTTCTTCTGGTGGGAAGGCAGACTGCTGTATTGTGGCTCCAGAATTCCCAATCTGGAGGTCTTGGTGGCCAGGAATGTGAGGACGGAAGTCTGAGAACACAAGCTAGGGTGAGATTTCGGGCGAGGGCACTCTGCAGAGGCTGAAATGAGATCTCCTGCATCTGGAGACAGGGCGAGGATCCGACATTGGCTCAGGTTGGAGACTGTGTCCATTATGGCCCCATCAGTAGGTGGGGGCCCTCCCGAAGCCTTGGAGGTTTTCCCATGCTGGGAGTTGTGAGATGCTCCAAACCGCAAGGATTCCTACTGTGGGACAGTCGAGTCCTGTGAGATGGCACCAGGACGCCCGATACAGAAAGACTGCTGTGCAGGGTACTAAGGATGGATGCCTGGGCATCCCACCTCACATTCCCATTGTCTCCTAGCGACAAGGCAGGTTCGATTGCTGGCTCTGGGGGAGCTACGCAGGGCGCTGAGTGGAAATGGACTCTCCTGAGGATGGGTCATAATGTAGGTTTGTGTCCATGGAGACCTAGGAATGTGGCAGTGCCTCTGAGGCCCGGAAGGATTCTCCGAACTTTAGGATTGGACACAGCTCCAAAGAGTAAGTTTCCCCTGTGGAGATGAGAGGTGTTCTGATGGGTGCCTCAGGAAACTACCGTTTGCTCGTATTGGAATCCAGGCCTCTGAGGAGAGACGCCTGGCAACCAACCAAAGGGTTCAGAGGAAGGCCTAACAGACTGTCCGGTTCCATCTTGTGTCTCTGGGGACATCCGTCTGCTTTTCGGAGTGGAGGGAGTTGCTCAGCTTGTGTCAGATCACCCCTGTGTGTCCAGGGCAGCCTACACTCTTGGGATGGCCTCGGGGATCTTGGAGCCTTCTCCTAATCTGTAGGTTTGTGGCCAGTGGAATTGGCAGAGTTTCCTTGGAGAGGGCAGGCACAGTCCTGCGCTGTGGCCCCAGGGGCCCCAGCGTTGAGGGTGTGTGGGCCAGGGCTGCGGGGCCTGAAGTCTGAAAACTCAAACTCGGCTTAGGTTTGGGGTCGAGGATATGGCAGGCCCCATCTACCGACCGTGCTGGGAGCTGCTCTGGATTTGAATGAAGGGCGAGTGTGCGTCCTTTTCTCAGGCTTCTGTCTCTGGATTTGGTGTCAAGGAGGGCTGTGGAATGGAGGGGTGGCCTCCTGGGCCATGGATGAGCCTCCCTCTCTGGGGATTTGGCCTGGCTTCCAAGAGTTTCAGGTCATTCTGCGGGAAGGGAGGAGTCCTGTACTCTGCCTCAGGTGTCCCTCCCAAAGAGGGATTCCAGAGCAGAGCCCTGAGTACCGGCGACTGGAAAACCGAAACTCGGGTTAGGATGGGGGTCCCAGGGGCGTGGGAAGCACCCTCTGCGGGCTCTTGGTCCAGCCACGGAGAGACCTGATTTGAGCACGAGGCTTATGGTGAGGGTCACAATGCGTCATTGTGCCCAAGGCGACCCACAAGCATGCGCGTGGCCTCATGGGGCATGCAGGTTTCTCCTACCCTGAAGGTGGGACACCAGGCCAACAGCAAGGTTTCTTGGATGGGGATGGAGGAGTTCAGATTTCTGCATCAGGTTCCCTCCTGTCCAGTGATTGGAGATAAGGTCTAGGTTCTGAATCCTGAACACCCAGCTTGGGAAGAGATGACAGCCTAAGGTCATGGCCGGTCTGATGTGATGGGTGTCGGTCGGGATGTCAGGGCTCAGGCAGTGTCAGGCAGAGCACGGGTGCCCATGGCAACCTCGAGAATTGGAGTGCAGTAGAGCTGCGTGCAGGTGGATCTTAATTGGGTGTTTCTGGGTAGTCGCCTAGGGCAACGTTTTTCTTCTGGTGGGAAGGCAGACTGCTGTATTGTGGCTCCAGAATTCCCAATCTGGAGGTCTTGGGGGCTAGGAATGTGAGGACGGAAGTCTGAGAACACAAGCTAGGGTGAGATTTCGGGCGAGGGCACTCTGCAGAGGCTGAAATGAGATCTCCTGCATCTGGAGACAGGGCGAAGATCCGACATTGGCTCAGGTTGGAGACTGTGTCCATGATGGCCCCATCAGTAGGTGGGGCCCTCCCGAAGCCTTGGAGGTTTTCCCATGCTGGGAGTTGTGAGATGCTCCAAACCGCAAGGATTCCTACTGTGGGACAGTCGAGTCCTGTGAGATGGCACCAGGACGCCCGATACAGAAAGACTGCAGTGCAGGGTGCTAAGGATGGATGCCTGGGCACCCCACCTCACATTCCAATTGTCTCCTAGCGACAAGGCAGGTTCGATTGCTGGCTCTGGGGGAGCTACACAGGGCGTTGAGTGGAAATGGACTCTCCTGAGGATGTGTCATAATGTGGGTTTGTGTCCATGGAGACCTAGGAATGTGGCAGTGGCTCTGGGGCCCGGAAGGATTCTCCGAACTTTAGGATTGGACACAGCTCCAAAGAGTAAGTTTCCCCTGTGGAGATGAGAGGTGTTCTGATGGGTGCCTCAGGAAACCTCCGTTTTCTGGTATTGGAATCCAGGCCTCTGAGGAGAGACGCCTGGAAACCAACCCAAGGGTTCAGATGAAGGCCTAACAGACTGTCCGGTTCCAAGTTCTGTCTCTGGGGACATCCGTCTGCTTTTCTGAGTGGAGGCTGTTGCTCAGCTTGTGTCAGATCACCCCTGTGTGTCCAGGGCAGCCTAGACTCTTGGCATGGCCTCGGGGATCTTGGAGCCTTCTCCTAATCTGTAGGTTTGTGGCCAGTGGAATGGGCAGAGTTTCCTTGGAGAGGGCAGGCACAGTCGTGCGCTGTGGCCCCAGGGGCCCCAGCGTTGAGGGTGTGTGGGACAGGGCTGCGGGGCCTGAAGTCTGAAAAGACAAACTCGGCTTAGGTTTGGGGTCTAGGGAATGGCAGGCCCCATCTACCGACCGTGCTGGGAGCTGCTCTGGATTTGAATGAAGGGCTAGTGTGCGTCCTTTTCTCAGGCTTCTGTCTCTGGATTTTGTGAAAAGGAGAGCTGTGGAATGGAGGGGTGGCCTCCTGGGCCATGGATGAGCCTCCCTCTCTGGGGATTTGGCCTGGCTTCCAAGAGTTTCAGGTCATTCTGCGGGAAGGGAGGAGTCCTGTACTCTGCCTCAGGTGTCCCTCCCAAAGAGGGATTCCAGAGCAGAGCCCTGAGTACCGGCGACTGGAAAACCCAAACTCGGGTTAGGATGTCGGCCCAAGGGGCGTGGGAAGCACCCTCTGCGGGCTCTTGGTCCAGCCACGAGAGACCTGATTTGAGCACGAGGCTTATGGTGAGGGTCACAATGCGTCTTTGGGCCCAAGGCGACCCTCAAGCATGGGCGTGGCCTCATGGGGCATGCAGGTTTCTCCTACCCTGAAGGTGGGACACCAGGCCAACAGCAAGGTTTCTTGGATGGGGATGGAGGAGTTCAGATTTCTGCATCAGGTTCCCTCCTGTCCAGTGATTGGAGATAAGGTCTAGGTTCTGAATCCTGAACACCCAGCTTGGTAAGAGATGACAGCCTAAGGTCATGGCCGGTCTGATGTGATGGGTGTCTGTCGGGATGTCAGGGCTCAGGCAGTGTCAGGCAGAGCACGGATGCCCATGGCAACCCCGAGAATTGGAGTGCAGTAGAGCGGCGTGCAGGTGGATCCTAATTGGGTGTTTCTAGGTAGTCGCCTAGGGCAAAGTTTTTCTTCTGGTGGGAAGGCAGACTGCTGTATTGTGGCTCCAGAATTCCCAATCTGGAGGTCTTGGTGGCCAGGAATGTGAGGACGGAAGTCTGAGAACACAAGCTAGGGTGAGATTTCGGGCGAGGGCACTCTGCAGAGGCTGAAATGAGATCTCCTGCATCTGGAGACAGGGCGAGGATCCGACATTGGCTCAGGTTGGAGACTGTGTCCATTATGGCCCCATCAGTAGGTGGGGGCCCTCCCGAAGCCTTGGAGGTTTTCCCATGCTGGGAGTTGTGAGATGCTCCAAACCGCAAGGATTCCTACTGTGGGACAGTCGAGTCCTGTGAGATGGCACCAGGACGCCCGATACAGAAAGACTGCTGTGCAGGGTACTAAGGATGGATGCCTGGGCATCCCACCTCACATTCCCATTGTCTCCTAGCGACAAGGCAGGTTCGATTGCTGGCTCTGGGGGAGCTACGCAGGGCGCTGAGTGGAAATGGACTCTCCTGAGGATGGGTCATAATGTAGGTTTGTGTCCATGGAGACCTAGGAATGTGGCAGTGCCTCTGAGGACCGGAAGGATTCTCCGAACTTTAGGATTGGACACAGCTCCAAAGAGTAAGTTTCCCCTGTGGAGATGAGAGGTGTTCTGATGGGTGCCTCAGGAAACCTCCGTTTGCTGGTATTGGAATCCAGGCCTCTGAGGAGAGACGCCTGGAAACCAACCAAAGGGTTCAGAGGAAGGCCTAACAGACTGTCCGGTTCCATCTTGTGTCTCTGGGGACATCCGTCTGCTTTTCGGAGTGGAGGGAGTTGCTCAGCTTGTGTCAGATCACCCCTGTGTGTCCAGGGCAACCTACACTCTTGGGATGGCCTCGGGGATCTTGGAGCCTTCTCCTAATCTGTAGGTTTGTGGCCAGTGGAATGGGCAGAGTTTCCTTGGAGAGGGCAGGCACAGTCCTGCGCTGTGGCCCCAGGGGCCCCAGCGTTGAGGGTGTGTGGGCCAGGGCTGCGGGGCCTGAAGTCTGAAAACTCAAACTCGGCTTAGGTTTGGGGTCGAGGATATGGCAGGCCCCATCTACCGACCGTGCTGGGAGCTGCTCTGGATTTGAATGAAGGGCGAGTGTGCGTCCTTTTCTCAGGCTTCTGTCTCTGGATTTGGTGTCAAGGAGGGCTGTGGAATGGAGGGGTGGCCTCCTGGGCCATGGATGAGCCTCCCTCTCTGGGGATTTGGCCTGGCTTCCAAGAGTTTCAGGTCATTCTGCGGGAAGGGAGGAGTCCTGTACTCTGCCTCAGGTGTCCCTCCCAAAGAGGGATTCCAGAGCAGAGCCCTGAGTACCGGCGACTGGAAAACCGAAACTCGGGTTAGGATGGGGGTCCCAGGGGCGTGGGAAGCACCCTCTGCGGGCTCTTGGTCCAGCCACGGAGAGACCTGATTTGAGCACGAGGCTTATGGTGAGGGTCACAATGCGTCATTGTGCCCAAGGCGACCCACAAGCATGCGCGTGGCCTCATGGGGCATGCAGGTTTCTCCTACCCTGAAGGTGGGACACCAGGCCAACAGCAAGGTTTCTTGGATGGGGATGGAGGAGTTCAGATTTCTGCATCAGGTTCCCTCCTGTCCAGTGATTGGAGATAAGGTCTAGGTTCTGAATCCTGAACACCCAGCTTGGGAAGAGATGACAGCCTAAGGTCATGGCCGGTCTGATGTGATGGGTGTCGGTCGGGATGTCAGGGCTCAGGCAGTGTCAGGCAGAGCACGGGTGCCCATGGCAACCTCGAGAATTGGAGTGCAGTAGAGCTGCGTGCAGGTGGATCTTAATTGGGTGTTTCTGGGTAGTCGCCTAGGGCAACGTTTTTCTTCTGGTGGGAAGGCAGACTGCTGTATTGTGGCTCCAGAATTCCCAATCTGGAGGTCTTGGGGGCTAGGAATGTGAGGACGGAAGTCTGAGAACACAAGCTAGGGTGAGATTTCGGGCGAGGGCACTCTGCAGAGGCTGAAATGAGATCTCCTGCATCTGGAGACAGGGCGAAGATCCGACATTGGCTCAGGTTGGAGACTGTGTCCATGATGGCCCCATCAGTAGGTGGGGCCCTCCCGAAGCCTTGGAGGTTTTCCCATGCTGGGAGTTGTGAGATGCTCCAAACCGCAAGGATTCCTACTGTGGGACAGTCGAGTCCTGTGAGATGGCACCAGGACGCCCGATACAGAAAGACTGCAGTGCAGGGTGCTAAGGATGGATGCCTGGGCACCCCACCTCACATTCCAATTGTCTCCTAGCGACAAGGCAGGTTCGATTGCTGGCTCTGGGGGAGCTACGCAGGGCGTTGAGTGGAAATGGACTCTCCTGAGGATGTGTCATAATGTGGGTTTGTGTCCATGGAGACCTAGGAATGTGGCAGTGGCTCTGGGGCCCGGAAGGATTCTCCGAACTTTAGGATTGGACACAGCTCCAAAGAGTAAGTTTCCCCTGTGGAGATGAGAGGTGTTCTGATGGGTGCCTCAGGAAACCTCCGTTTTCTGGTATTGGAATCCAGGCCTCTGAGGAGAGACGCCTGGAAACCAACCCAAGGGTTCAGATGAAGGCCTAACAGACTGTCCGGTTCCAAGTTCTGTCTCTGGGGACATCCGTCTGCTTTTCTGAGTGGAGGCTGTTGCTCAGCTTGTGTCAGATCACCCCTGTGTGTCCAGGGCAGCCTAGACTCTTGGCATGGCCTCGGGGATCTTGGAGCCTTCTCCTAATCTGTAGGTTTGTGGCCAGTGGAATGGGCAGAGTTTCCTTGGAGAGGGCAGGCACAGTCGTGCGCTGTGGCCCCAGGGGCCCCAGCGTTGAGGGTGTGTGGGACAGGGCTGCGGGGCCTGAAGTCTGAAAAGACAAACTCGGCTTAGGTTTGGGGTCTAGGGTATGGCAGGCCCCATCTACCGACCGTGCTGGGAGCTGCTCTGGATTTGAATGAAGGGCTAGTGTGCGTCCTTTTCTCAGGCTTCTGTCTCTGGATTTTGTGAAAAGGAGAGCTGTGGAATGGAGGGGTGGCCTCCTGGGCCATGGATGAGCCTCCCTCTCTGGGGATTTGGCCTGGCTTCCAAGAGTTTCAGGTCATTCTGTGGGAAGGGAGGAGTCCTGTACTCTGCCTCAGGTGTCCCTCCCAAAGAGGGATTCCAGAGCAGAGCCCTGAGTACCGGCGACTGGAAAACCAAAACTCGGGTTAGGATGTCGGCCCAAGGGGCGTGGGAAGCACCCTCTGCGGGCTCTTGGTCCAGCCACGAGAGACCTGATTTGAGCACGAGGCTTATGGTGAGGGTCACAATGCGTCTTTGGGCCCAAGGCGACCCTCAAGCATGGGCGTGGCCTCATGGGGCATGCAGGTTTCTCCTACCCTGAAGGTGGGACACCAGGCCAACAGCAAGGTTTCTTGGATGGGGATGGAGGAGTTCAGATTTCTGCATCAGGTTCCCTCCTGTCCAGTGATTGGAGATAAGGTCTAGGTTCTGAATCCTGAACACCCAGCTTGGTAAGAGATGACAGCCTAAGGTCATGGCCGGTCTGATGTGATGGGTGTCTGTCGGGATGTCAGGGCTCAGGCAGTGTCAGGCAGAGCACGGATGCCCATGGCAACCCCGAGAATTGGAGTGCAGTAGAGCGGCGTGCAGGTGGATCCTAATTGGGTGTTTCTGGGTAGTCGCCTAGGGCAAAGTTTTTCTTCTGGTGGGAAGGCAGACTGCTGTATTGTGGCTCCAGAATTCCCAATCTGGAGGTCTTGGTGGCCAGGAATGTGAGGACGGAAGTCTGAGAACACAAGCTAGGGTGAGATTTCGGGCGAGGGCACTCTGCAGAGGCTGAAATGAGATCTCCTGCATCTGGAGACAGGGCGAGGATCCGACATTGGCTCAGGTTGGAGACTGTGTCCATTATGGCCCCATCAGTAGGTGGGGGCCCTCCCGAAGCCTTGGATGTTTTCCCATGCTGGGAGTTGTGAGATGCTCCAAACCGCAAGGATTCCTACTGTGGGACAGTCGAGTCCTGTCAGATGGCACCAGGACGCCCGATACAGAAAGACTGCTGTGCAGGGTACTAAGGATGGATGCCTGGGCATCCCACCTCACATTCCCATTGTCTCCTAGCGACAAGGCAGGTTCGATTGCTGGCTCTGGGGGAGGTACGCAGGGCGCTGAGTGGAAATGGACTCTCCTGAGGATGGGTCATAATGTAGGTTTGTGTCCATGGAGACCTAGGAATGTGGCAGTGCCTCTGAGGCCCGGAAGGATTCTCCGAACTTTAGGATTGGACACAGCTCCAAAGAGTAAGTTTCCCCTGTGGAGATGAGAGGTGTTCTGATGGGTGCCTCAGGAAACCTCCGTTTGCTGGTATTGGAATCCAGGCCTCTGAGGAGAGACGCCTGGCAACCAACCAAAGGGTTCAGAGGAAGGCCTAACAGACTGTCCGGTTCCATCTTGTGTCTCTGGGGACATCCGTCTGCTTTTCGGAGTGGAGGGAGTTGCTCAGCTTGTGTCAGATCACCCCTGTGTGTCCAGGGCAGCCTACACTCTTGGGATGGCCTCGGGGATCTTGGAGCCTTCTCCTAATCTGTAGGTTTGTGGCCAGTGGAATGGGCAGAGTTTCCTTGGAGAGGGCAGGCACAGTCCTGCGCTGTGGCCCCAGGGGCCCCAGCGTTGAGGGTGTGTGGGCCAGGGCTGCGGGGCCTGAAGTCTGAAAACTCAAACTCGGCTTAGGTTTGGGGTCGAGGATATGGCAGGCCCCATCTACCGACCGTGCTGGGAGCTGCTCTGGATTTGAATGAAGGGCGAGTGTGCGTCCTTTTCTCAGGCTTCTGTCTCTGGATTTGGTGTCAAGGAGGGCTGTGGAATGGAGGGGTGGCCTCCTGGGCCATGGATGAGCCTCCCTCTCTGGGGATTTGGCCTGGCTTCCAAGAGTTTCAGGTCATTCTGCGGGAAGGGAGGAGTCCTGTACTCTGCCTCAGGTGTCCCTCCCAAAGAGGGATTCCAGAGCAGAGCCCTGAGTACCGGCGACTGGAAAACCGAAACTCGGGTTAGGATGGGGGTCCCAGGGGCGTGGGAAGCACCCTCTGCGGGCTCTTGGTCCAGCCACGGAGAGACCTGATTTGAGCACGAGGCTTATGGTGAGGGTCACAATGCGTCATTGTGCCCAAGGCGACCCACAAGCATGCGCGTGGCCTCATGGGGCATGCAGGTTTCTCCTACCCTGAAGGTGGGACACCAGGCCAACAGCAAGGTTTCTTGGATGGGGATGGAGGAGTTCAGATTTCTGCATCAGGTTCCCTCCTGTCCAGTGATTGGAGATAAGGTCTAGGTTCTGAATCCTGAACACCCAGCTTGGGAAGAGATGACAGCCTAAGGTCATGGCCGGTCTGATGTGATGGGTGTCGGTCGGGATGTCAGGGCTCAGGCAGTGTCAGGCAGAGCACGGGTGCCCATGGCAACCTCGAGAATTGGAGTGCAGTAGAGCTGCGTGCAGGTGGATCTTAATTGGGTGTTTCTGGGTAGTCGCCTAGGGCAACGTTTTTCTTCTGGTGGGAAGGCAGACTGCTGTATTGTGGCTCCAGAATTCCCAATCTGGAGGTCTTGGGGGCTAGGAATGTGAGGACGGAAGTCTGAGAACACAAGCTAGGGTGAGATTTCGGGCGAGGGCACTCTGCAGAGGCTGAAATGAGATCTCCTGCATCTGGAGACAGGGCGAAGATCCGACATTGGCTCAGGTTGGAGACTGTGTCCATGATGGCCCCATCAGTAGGTGGGGCCCTCCCGAAGCCTTGGAGGTTTTCCCATGCTGGGAGTTGTGAGATGCTCCAAACCGCAAGGATTCCTACTGTGGGACAGTCGAGTCCTGTGAGATGGCACCAGGACGCCCGATACAGAAAGACTGCAGTGCAGGGTGCTAAGGATGGATGCCTGGGCACCCCACCTCACATTCCAATTGTCTCCTAGCGACAAGGCAGGTTCGATTGCTGGCTCTGGGGGAGCTACGCAGGGCGTTGAGTGGAAATGGACTCTCCTGAGGATGTGTCATAATGTGGGTTTGTGTCCATGGAGACCTAGGAATGTGGCAGTGGCTCTGGGGCCCGGAAGGATTCTCCGAACTTTAGGATTGGACACAGCTCCAAAGAGTAAGTTTCCCCTGTGGAGATGAGAGGTGTTCTGATGGGTGCCTCAGGAAACCTCCGTTTTCTGGTATTGGAATCCAGGCCTCTGAGGAGAGACGCCTGGAAACCAACCCAAGGGTTCAGATGAAGGCCTAACAGACTGTCCGGTTCCAAGTTCTGTCTCTGGGGACATCCGTCTGCTTTTCTGAGTGGAGGCTGTTGCTCAGCTTGTGTCAGATCACCCCTGTGTGTCCAGGGCAGCCTAGACTCTTGGCATGGCCTCGGGGATCTTGGAGCCTTCTCCTAATCTGTAGGTTTGTGGCCAGTGGAATGGGCAGAGTTTCCTTGGAGAGGGCAGGCACAGTCGTGCGCTGTGGCCCCAGGGGCCCCAGCGTTGAGGGTGTGTGGGACAGGGCTGCGGGGCCTGAAGTCTGAAAAGACAAACTCGGCTTAGGTTTGGGGTCTAGGGAATGGCAGGCCCCATCTACCGACCGTGCTGGGAGCTGCTCTGGATTTGAATGAAGGGCTAGTGTGCGTCCTTTTCTCAGGCTTCTGTCTCTGGATTTTGTGAAAAGGAGAGCTGTGGAATGGAGGGGTGGCCTCCTGGGCCATGGATGAGCCTCCCTCTCTGGGGATTTGGCCTGGCTTCCAAGAGTTTCAGGTCATTCTGCGGGAAGGGAGGAGTCCTGTACTCTGCCTCAGGTGTCCCTCCCAAAGAGGGATTCCAGAGCAGAGCCCTGAGTACCGGCGACTGGAAAACCCAAACTCGGGTTAGGATGTCGGCCCAAGGGGCGTGGGAAGCACCCTCTGCGGGGTCTTGGTCCAGCCACGAGAGACCTGATTTGAGCACGAGGCTTATGGTGAGGGTCACAATGCGTCTTTGGGCCCAAGGCGACCCTCAAGCATGGGCGTGGCCTCATGGGGCATGCAGGTTTCTCCTACCCTGAAGGTGGGACACCAGGCCAACAGCAAGGTTTCTTGGATGGGGATGGAGGAGTTCAGATTTCTGCATCAGGTTCCCTCCTGTCCAGTGATTGGAGATAAGGTCTAGGTTCTGAATCCTGAACACCCAGCTTGGGAAGAGATGACAGCCTAAGGTCATGGCCGGTCTGATGTGATGGGTGTCTGTCGGGATGTCAGGGCTCAGGCAGTGTCAGGCAGAGCACGGATGCCCATGGCAACCCCGAGAATTGGAGTGCAGTAGAGCGGCGTGCAGGTGGATCCTAATTGGGTGTTTCTGGGTAGTCGCCTAGGGCAAAGTTTTTCTTCTGGTGGGAAGGCAGACTGCTGTATTGTGGCTCCAGAATTCCCAATCTGGAGGTCTTGGTGGCCAGGAATGTGAGGACGGAAGTCTGAGAACACAAGCTAGGGTGAGATTTCGGGCGAGGGCACTCTGCAGAGGCTGAAATGAGATCTCCTGCATCTGGAGACAGGGCGAGGATCCGACATTGGCTCAGGTTGGAGACTGTGTCCATTATGGCCCCATCAGTAGGTGGGGGCCCTCCCGAAGCCTTGGAGGTTTTCCCATGCTGGGAGTTGTGAGATGCTCCAAATCGCAAGGATTCCTACTGTGGGACAGTCGAGTCCTGTGAGATGGCACCAGGACGCCCGATACAGAAAGACTGCTGTGCAGGGTACTAAGGATGGATGCCTGGGCATCCCACCTCACATTCCCATTGTCTCCTAGCGACAAGGCAGGTTCGATTGCTGGCTCTGGGGGAGCTACGCAGGGCGCTGAGTGGAAATGGACTCTCCTGAGGATGGGTCATAATGTAGGTTTGTGTCCATGGAGACCTAGGAATGTGGCAGTGCCTCTGAGGCCCGGAAGGATTCTCCGAACTTTAGGATTGGACACAGCTCCAAAGAGTAAGTTTCCCCTGTGGAGATGAGAGGTGTTCTGATGGGTGCCTCAGGAAACCTCCGTTTGCTGGTATTGGAATCCAGGCCTCTGAGGAGAGAGAGAGACCTGGAAACCAACCAAAGGGTTCAGAGGAAGGCCTAACAGACTGTCCGGTTCCATCTTGTGTCTCTGGGGACATCCGTCTGCTTTTCGGAGTGGAGGGAGTTGCTCAGCTTGTGTCAGATCACCCCTGTGTGTCCAGGGCAGCCTACACTCTTGGGATGGCCTCGGGGATCTTGGAGCCTTCTCCTAATCTGTAGGTTTCTGGCCAGTGGAATGGGCAGAGTTTCCTTGGAGAGGGCAGGCACAGTCCTGCGCTGTGGCCCCAGGGGCCCCAGCGTTGAGGGTGTGTGTGAAAGGGCTGCGGGGCCTGAAGTCTGAAAACTCAAACTCGGCTTAGGTTTGGGGTCGAGGATATGGCAGGCCCCATCTACCGACCGTGCTGGGAGCTGCTCTGGATTTGAATGAAGGGCGAGTGTGCGTCCTTTTCTCAGGCTTCTGTCTCTGGATTTGGTGTCAAGGAGGGCTGTGGAATGGAGGGGTGGCCTCCTGGGCCATGGATGAGCCTCCCTCTCTGGGGATTTGGCCTGGCTTCCAAGAGTTTCAGGTCATTCTGCGGGAAGGGAGGAGTCCTGTACTCTGCCTCAGGTGTCCCTCCCAAAGAGGGATTCCAGAGCAGAGCCCTGAGTACCGGCGACTGGAAAACCGAAACTCGGGTTAGGATGGGGGTCCCAGGGGCGTGGGAAGCACCCTCTGCGGGCTCTTGGTCCAGCCACGGAGAGACCTGATTTGAGCACGAGGCTTATGGTGAGGGTCACAATGCGTCATTGTGCCCAAGGCGACCCACAAGCATGGGCGTGGCCTCATGGGGCATGCAGGTTTCTCCTACCCTGAAGGTGGGACACCAGGCCAACAGCAAGGTTTCTTGGATGGGGATGGAGGAGTTCAGATTTCTGCATCAGGTTCCCTCCTGTCCAGTGATTGGAGATAAGGTCTAGGTTCTGAATCCTGAACACCCAGCTTGGGAAGAGATGACAGCCTAAGGTCATGGCCGGTCTGATGTGATGGGTGTCGGTCGGGATGTCAGGGCTCAGGCAGTGTCAGGCAGAGCACGGGTGCCCATGGCAACCTCGAGAATTGGAGTGCAGTAGAGCTGCGTGCAGGTGGATCTTAATTGGGTGTTTCTGGGTAGTCGCCTAGGGCAACGTTTTTCTTCTGGTGGGAAGGCAGACTGCTGTATTGTGGCTCCAGAATTCCCAATCTGGAGGTCTTGGGGGCTAGGAATGTGAGGACGGAAGTCTGAGAACACAAGCTAGGGTGAGATTTCGGGCGAGGGCACTCTGCAGAGGCTGAAATGAGATCTCCTGCATCTGGAGACAGGGCGAAGATCCGACATTGGCTCAGGTTGGAGACTGTGTCCATGATGGCCCCATCAGTAGGTGGGGCCCTCCCGAAGCCTTGGAGGTTTTCCCATGCTGGGAGTTGTGAGATGCTCCAAACCGCAAGGATTCCTACTGTGGGACAGTCGAGTCCTGTGAGATGGCACCAGGACGCCCGATACAGAAAGACTGCAGTGCAGGGTGCTAAGGATGGATGCCTGGGCACCCCACCTCACATTCCAATTGTCTCCTAGCGACAAGGCAGGTTCGATTGCTGGCTCTGGGGGAGCTACGCAGGGCGTTGAGTGGAAATGGACTCTCCTGAGGATGTGTCATAATGTGGGTTTGTGTCCATGGAGACCTAGGAATGTGGCAGTGGCTCTGGGGCCCGGAAGGATTCTCCGAACTTTAGGATTGGACACAGCTCCAAAGAGTAAGTTTCCCCTGTGGAGATGAGAGGTGTTCTGATGGGTGCCTCAGGAAACGTCCGTTTGCTGGTATTGGTTTTCAAGCCTCTGAGGAGAGACGCCTGGAAACCAACCATAGGGTTCAGATGAAGGCCTAACAGACTGTCCGGATCCATGTTCTGTCTCTGGGGACATCCGTCTGCTTTTCTGAGTGGAGGGAGTTGCTCAGCTTGTGTCAGATCACCCCTGTGTGTCCAGGGCAGCCTACACTCTTGGGATGGCCTCGGGGATCTTGGAGCCTTCTCCTAATCTGTAGGTTTGTGGCCAGTGGAATGGGCAGAGTTTCCTTGGAGAGGGCAGGCACAGTCCTGCGCTGTGGCCCCAGGGGCCCCAGCGTTGAGGGTGTGTGTGAAAGGGCTGCGGGGCCTGAAGTCTGAAAACTCAAACTCGGCTTAGGTTTGGGGTCGAGGATATGGCAGGCCCCATCTACCGACCGTGCTGGGAGCTGCTCTGGATTTGAATGAAGGGCGAGTGTGCGTCCTTTTCTCAGGCTTCTGTCTCTGGATTTGGTGTCAAGGAGGGCTGTGGAATGGAGGGGTGGCCTCCTGGGCCATGGATGAGCCTCCCTCTCTGGGGATTTGGCCTGGCTTCCAAGAGTTTCAGGTCATTCTGCGGGAAGGGAGGAGTCCTGTACTCTGCCTCAGGTGTCCCTCCCAAAGAGGGATTCCAGAGCAGAGCCCTGAGTACCGGCGACTGGAAAACCGAAACTCGGGTTAGGATGGGGGTCCCAGGGGCGTGGAAAGCACCCTCTGCGGGCTCTTGGTCCAGCCACGGAGAGACCTGATTTGAGCACGAGGCTTATGGTGAGGGTCACAATGCGTCATTGTGCCCAAGGCGACCCACAAGCATGGGCGTGGCCTCATGGGGCATGCAGGTTTCTCCTACCCTGAAGGTGGGACACCAGGCCAACAGCAAGGTTTCTTGGATGGGGATGGAGGAGTTCAGATTTCTGCATCAGGTTCCCTCCTGTCCAGTGATTGGAGATAAGGTCTAGGTTCTGAATCCTGAACACCCAGCTTGGGAAGAGATGACAGCCTAAGGTCATGGCCGGTCTGATGTGATGGGTGTCGGTCGGGATGTCAGGGCTCAGGCAGTGTCAGGCAGAGCACGGGTGCCCATGGCAACCTCGAGAATTGGAGTGCAGTAGAGCTGCGTGCAGGTGGATCTTAATTGGGTGTTTCTGGGTAGTCGCCTAGGGCAACGTTTTTCTTCTGGTGGGAAGGCAGACTGCTGTATTGTGGCTCCAGAATTCCCAATCTGGAGGTCTTGGGGGCTAGGAATGTGAGGACGGAAGTCTGAGAACACAAGCTAGGGTGAGATTTCGGGCGAGGGCACTCTGCAGAGGCTGAAATGAGATCTCCTGCATCTGGAGACAGGGCGAAGATCCGACATTGGCTCAGGTTGGAGACTGTGTCCATGATGGCCCCATCAGTAGGTGGGGCCCTCCCGAAGCCTTGGAGGTTTTCCCATGCTGGGAGTTGTGAGATGCTCCAAACCGCAAGGATTCCTACTGTGGGACAGTCGAGTCCTGTGAGATGGCACCAGGACGCCCGATACAGAAAGACTGCAGTGCAGGGTGCTAAGGATGGATGCCTGGGCACCCCACCTCACATTCCAATTGTCTCCTAGCGACAAGGCAGGTTCGATTGCTGGCTCTGGGGGAGCTACGCAGGGCGTTGAGTGGAAATGGACTCTCCTGAGGATGTGTCATAATGTGGGTTTGTGTCCATGGAGACCTAGGAATGTGGCAGTGGCTCTGGGGCCCGGAAGGATTCTCCGAACTTTAGGATTGGACACAGCTCCAAAGAGTAAGTTTCCCCTGTGAAGATGAGAGGTGTTCTGATGGGTGCCTCAGGAAACCTCCGTTTTCTGGTATTGGAATCCAGGCCTCTGAGGAGAGACGCCTGGAAACCAACCCAAGGGTTCAGATGAAGGCCTAACAGACTGTCCGGTTCCAAGTTCTGTCTCTGGGGACATCCGTCTGCTTTTCTGAGTGGAGGCTGTTGCTCAGCTTGTGTCAGATCACCCCTGTGTGTCCAGGGCAGCCTAGACTCTTGGCATGGCCTCGGGGATCTTGGAGCCTTCTCCTAATCTGTAGGTTTGTGGCCAGTGGAATGGGCAGAGTTTCCTTGGAGAGGGCAGGCACAGTCGTGCGCTGTGGCCCCAGGGGCCCCAGCGTTGAGGGTGTGTGGGACAGGGCTGCGGGGCCTGAAGTCTGAAAAGACAAACTCGGCTTAGGTTTGGGGTCTAGGGTATGGCAGGCCCCATCTACCGACCGTGCTGGGAGCTGCTCTGGATTTGAATGAAGGGCTAGTGTGCGTCCTTTTCTCAGGCTTCTGTCTCTGGATTTTGTGAAAAGGAGAGCTGTGGAATGGAGGGGTGGCCTCCTGGGCCATGGATGAGCCTCCCTCTCTGGGGATTTGGCCTGGCTTCCAAGAGTTTCAGGTCATTCTGCGGGAAGGGAGGAGTCCTGTACTCTGCCTCAGGTGTCCCTCCCAAAGAGGGATTCCAGAGCAGAGCCCTGAGTACCGGCGACTGGAAAACCCAAACTCGGGTTAGGATGTCGGCCCAAGGGGCGTGGGAAGCACCCTCTGCGGGCTCTTGGTCCAGCCACGAGAGACCTGATTTGAGCACGAGGCTTATGGTGAGGGTCACAATGCGTCTTTGGGCCCAAGGCGACCCTCAAGCATGGGCGTGGCCTCATGGGGCATGCAGGTTTCTCCTACCCTGAAGGTGGGACACCAGGCCAACAGCAAGGTTTCTTGGATGGGGATGGAGGAGTTCAGATTTCTGCATCAGGTTCCCTCCTGTCCAGTGATTGGAGATAAGGTCTAGGTTCTGAATCCTGAACACCCAGCTTGGTAAGAGATGACAGCCTAAGGTCATGGCCGGTCTGATGTGATGGGTGTCTGTCGGGATGTCAGGGCTCAGGCAGTGTCAGGCAGAGCACGGATGCCCATGGCAACCCCGAGAATTGGAGTGCAGTAGAGCGGCGTGCAGGTGGATCCTAATTGGGTGTTTCTGGGTAGTCGCCTAGGGCAAAGTTTTTCTTCTGGTGGGAAGGCAGACTGCTGTATTGTGGCTCCAGAATTCCCAATCTGGAGGTCTTGGTGGCCAGGAATGTGAGGACGGAAGTCTGAGAACACAAGCTAGGGTGAGATTTCGGGCGAGGGCACTCTGCAGAGGCTGAAATGAGATCTCCTGCATCTGGAGACAGGGCGAGGATCCGACATTGGCTCAGGTTGGAGACTGTGTCCATTATGGCCCCATCAGTAGGTGGGGGCCCTCCCGAAGCCTTGGAGGTTTTCCCATGCTGGGAGTTGTGAGATGCTCCAAACCGCAAGGATTCCTACTGTGGGACAGTCGAGTCCTGTGAGATGGCACCAGGACGCCCGATACAGAAAGACTGCTGTGCAGGGTACTAAGGATGGATGCCTGGGCATCCCACCTCACATTCCCATTGTCTCCTAGCGACAAGGCAGGTTCGATTGCTGGCTCTGGGGGAGCTACGCAGGGCGCTGAGTGGAAATGGACTCTCCTGAGGATGGGTCATAATGTAGGTTTGTGTCCATGGAGACCTAGGAATGTGGCAGTGCCTCTGAGGCCCGGAAGGATTCTCCGAACTTTAGGATTGGACACAGCTCCAAAGAGTAAGTTTCCCCTGTGGAGATGAGAGGTGTTCTGATGGGTGCCTCAGGAAACCTCCGTTTGCTGGTATTGGAATCCAGGCCTCTGAGGAGAGACGCCTGGAAACCAACCAAAGGGTTCAGAGGAAGGCCTAACAGACTGTCCGGTTCCATCTTGTGTCTCTGGGGACATCCGTCTGCTTTTCGGAGTGGAGGGAGTTGCTCAGCTTGTGTCAGATCACCCCTGTGTGTCCAGGGCAGCCTACACTCTTGGGATGGCCTCGGGGATCTTGGAGCCTTCTCCTAATCTGTAGGTTTGTGGCCAGTGGAATGGGCAGAGTTTCCTTGGAGAGGGCAGGCACAGTCCTGCGCTGTGGCCCCAGGGGCCCCAGCGTTGAGGGTGTGTGTGAAAGGGCTGCGGGGCCTGAAGTCTGAAAACTCAAACTCGGCTTAGGTTTGGGGTCGAGGATATGGCAGGCCCCATCTACCGACCGTGCTGGGAGCTGCTCTGGATTTGAATGAAGGGCGAGTGTGCGTCCTTTTCTCAGGCTTCTGTCCCTGGATTTGGTGTCAAGGAGGGCTGTGGAATGGAGGGGTGGCCTCCTGGGCCATGGATGAGCCTCCCTCTCTGGGGATTTGGCCTGGCTTCCAAGAGTTTCAGGTCATTCTGCGGGAAGGGAGGAGTCCTGTACTCTGCCTCAGGTGTCCCTCCCAAAGAGGGATTCCAGAGCAGAGCCCTGAGTACCGGCGACTGGAAAACCGAAACTCGGGTTAGGATGGGGGTCCCAGGGGCGTGGGAAGCACCCTCTGCGGGCTCTTGGTCCAGCCACGGAGAGACCTGATTTGAGCACGAGGCTTATGGTGAGGGTCACAATGCGTCATTGTGCCCAAGGCGACCCACAAGCATGGGCGTGGCCTCATGGGGCATGCAGGTTTCTCCTACCCTGAAGGTGGGACACCAGGCCAACAGCAAGGTTTCTTGGATGGCGATGGAGGAGTTCAGATTTCTGCATCAGGTTCCCTCCTGTCCAGTGATTGGAGATAAGGTCTAGGTTCTGAAACCTGAACACCCAGCTTGGGAAGAGATGACAGCCTAAGGTCATGGCCGGTCTGATGTGATGGGTGTCGGTCGGGATGTCAAGGCTCAGGCAGTGTCAGGCAGAGCACGGGTGCCCATGGCAACCCCGAGAATTGGAGTGCAGTAGAGCTGCGTGCAGGTGGATCTTAATTGGGTGTTTCTGGGTAGTCGCCTAGGGCAACGTTTTTCTTCTGGTGGGAAGGCAGACTGCTGTATTGTGGCTCCAGAATTCCCAATCTGGAGGTCTTGGGGGCTAGGAATGTGAGGACGGAAGTCTGAGAACACAAGCTAGGGTGAGATTTCGGGCTAGGGCACTCTGCAGAGGCTGAAATGATATCTCCTGCATCTGGAGACAGGGCGAGGATCCGACATTGGCTCAGGTTGGAGACTGTGTCCATTATGGCCCCATCAGGAAGTGGGGGCCCTCCCGAAGCCATGGAGGTTTTCCCATGCTGGGAGTTGTGAGATGCTCCAAACCGCAAGGATTCCTACAGTCGAGTCCTACTGGCAGAGTTTCCTTGGAGAGGGCAGGCACAGTCGTGCGCTCTGGCCCCAGGGGCCCCAGCGTTGAGGGTGTGTGGGACAGGGCTGAGGGGCCTGAAGTCTGAAAACTCAAACTCGGCTTAGGTTTGGGGTCGAGGGTATGGCAGGCCCCATCTACCGACCGTGCTGGGAGCTGCTCTGGATTTGAATGAAGGGCGAGTGTGCGTCCTTTTCTCAGGCTTCTGTCCCTGGATTTGGTGTCAAGGAGGGCTGTGGAATGGAGGGGTGGCCTCCTGGGCCATGGATGAGCCTCCCTCTCTGGGGATTTGGCCTGGCTTCCAAGAGTTTCAGGTCATTCTGCGGGAAGGGAGGAGTCCTGTACTCTGCCTCAGGTGTCCCTCCCAAAGAGGGATTCCAGAGCAGAGCCCTGAGTACCGGCGACTGGAAAACCGAAACTCGGGTTAGGATGGGGGTCCCAGGGGCGTGGGAAGCACCCTCTGCGGGCTCTTGGTCCAGCCACGGAGAGACCTGATTTGAGCACGAGGCTTATGGTGAGGGTCACAATGCGTCATTGTGCCCAAGGCGACCCACAAGCATGGGCGTGGCCTCATGGGGCATGCAGGTTTCTCCTACCCTGAAGGTGGGACACCAGGCCAACAGCAAGGTTTCTTGGATGGGGATGGAGGAGTTCAGATTTCTGCATCAGGTTCCCTCCTGTCCAGTGATTGGAGATAAGGTCTAGGTTCTGAATCCTGAACACCCAGCTTGGTAAGAGATGACAGCCTAAGGTCATGGCCGGTCTGATGTGATGGGTGTCTGTCGGGATGTCAGGGCTCAGGCAGTGTCAGGCAGAGCACGGATGCCCATGGCAACCCCGAGAATTGGAGTGCAGTAGAGCGGCGTGCAGGTGGATCCTAATTGGGTGTTTCTGTGTAGTCGCCTAGGGCAAAGTTTTTCTTCTGGTGGGAAGGCAGACTGCTGTATTGTGGCTCCAGAATTCCCAATCTGGAGGTCTTGGTGGCCAGGAATGTGAGGACGGAAGTCTGAGAACACAAGCTAGGGTGAGATTTCGGGCGAGGGCACTCTGCAGAGGCTGAAATGAGATCTCCTGCATCTGGAGACAGGGCGAGGATCCGACATTGGCTCAGGTTGGAGACTGTGTCCATTATGGCCCCATCAGTAGGTGGGGCCCTCCCGAAGCCATGGAGGTTTTCCCATGCTGGGAGTTGTGAGATGCTCCAAACCGCAAGGATTCCTACTGTGGGACAGTCGAGTCCTGTGAGATGGCAACAGGACGCCCGATACAGAAAGACTGCTGTGCAGGGTACTAAGGATGGATGCCTGGGCATCCCACCTCACATTCCCATTGTCTCCTAGCGACAAGGCAGGTTCGATTGCTGGCTCTGGGGGAGGTACGCAGGGCGCTGAGTGGAAATGGACTCTCCTGAGGATGGGTCATAATGTAGGTTTGTGTCCATGGAGACCTAGGAATGTGGCAGTGCCTCTGGGGCCCGGAAGGATTCTCCGAACTTTAGGATTGGACACAGCTCCAAAGAGTAAGTTTCCCCTGTGGAGATGAGAGGTGTTCTGATGGGTGCCTCAGGAAACGTCCGTTTGCTGGTATTGGTTTTCAAGCCTCTGAGGAGAGACGCCTGGAAACCAACCATAGGGTTCAGATGAAGGCCTAACAGACTGTCCGGATCCATGTTCTGTCTCTGGGGACATCCGTCTGCTTTTCTGAGTGGAGGGAGTTGCTCAGCTTGTGTCAGATCACCCCTGTGTGTCCAGGGCAGCCTACACTCTTGGGATGGCCTCGGGGATCTTGGAGCCTTCTCCTAATCTGTAGGTTTGTGGCCAGTGGAATGGGCAGAGTTTCCTTGGAGAGGGCAGGCACAGTCCTGCGCTGTGGCCCCAGGGGCCCCAGCGTTGAGGGTGTGTGTGAAAGGGCTGCGGGGCCTGAAGTCTGAAAACTCAAACTCGGCTTAGGTTTGGGGTCGAGGATATGGCAGGCCCCATCTACCGACCGTGCTGGGAGCTGCTCTGGATTTGAATGAAGGGCGAGTGTGCGTCCTTTTCTCAGGCTTCTGTCTCTGGATTTGGTGTCAAGGAGGGCTGTGGAATGGAGGGGTGGCCTCCTGGGCCATGGATGAGCCTCCCTCTCTGGGGATTTGGCCTGGCTTCCAAGAGTTTCAGGTCATTCTGCGGGAAGGGAGGAGTCCTGTACTCTGCCTCAGGTGTCCCTCCCAAAGAGGGATTCCAGAGCAGAGCCCTGAGTACCGGCGACTGGAAAACCGAAACTCGGGTTAGGATGGGGGTCCCAGGGGCGTGGAAAGCACCCTCTGCGGGCTCTTGGTCCAGCCACGGAGAGACCTGATTTGAGCACGAGGCTTATGGTGAGGGTCACAATGCGTCATTGTGCCCAAGGCGACCCACAAGCATGGGCGTGGCCTCATGGGGCATGCAGGTTTCTCCTACCCTGAAGGTGGGACACCAGGCCAACAGCAAGGTTTCTTGGATGGGGATGGAGGAGTTCAGATTTCTGCATCAGGTTCCCTCCTGTCCAGTGATTGGAGATAAGGTCTAGGTTCTGAATCCTGAACACCCAGCTTGGGAAGAGATGACAGCCTAAGGTCATGGCCGGTCTGATGTGATGGGTGTCGGTCGGGATGTCAGGGCTCAGGCAGTGTCAGGCAGAGCACGGGTGCCCATGGCAACCTCGAGAATTGGAGTGCAGTAGAGCTGCGTGCAGGTGGATCTTAATTGGGTGTTTCTGGGTAGTCGCCTAGGGCAACGTTTTTCTTCTGGTGGGAAGGCAGACTGCTGTATTGTGGCTCCAGAATTCCCAATCTGGAGGTCTTGGGGGCTAGGAATGTGAGGACGGAAGTCTGAGAACACAAGCTAGGGTGAGATTTCGGGCGAGGGCACTCTGCAGAGGCTGAAATGAGATCTCCTGCATCTGGAGACAGGGCGAAGATCCGACATTGGCTCAGGTTGGAGACTGTGTCCATGATGGCCCCATCAGTAGGTGGGGCCCTCCCGAAGCCTTGGAGGTTTTCCCATGCTGGGAGTTGTGAGATGCTCCAAACCGCAAGGATTCCTACTGTGGGACAGTCGAGTCCTGTGAGATGGCACCAGGACGCCCGATACAGAAAGACTGCAGTGCAGGGTGCTAAGGATGGATGCCTGGGCACCCCACCTCACATTCCAATTGTCTCCTAGCGACAAGGCAGGTTCGATTGCTGGCTCTGGGGGAGCTACGCAGGGCGTTGAGTGGAAATGGACTCTCCTGAGGATGTGTCATAATGTGGGTTTGTGTCCATGGAGACCTAGGAATGTGGCAGTGGCTCTGGGGCCCGGAAGGATTCTCCGAACTTTAGGATTGGACACAGCTCCAAAGAGTAAGTTTCCCCTGTGGAGATGAGAGGTGTTCTGATGGGTGCCTCAGGAAACGTCCGTTTGCTGGTATTGGTTTTCAAGCCTCTGAGGAGAGACGCCTGGAAACCAACCATAGGGTTCAGATGAAGGCCTAACAGACTGTCCGGATCCATGTTCTGTCTCTGGGGACATCCGTCTGCTTTTCTGAGTGGAGGGAGTTGCTCAGCTTGTGTCAGATCACCCCTGTGTGTCCAGGGCAGCCTACACTCTTGGGATGGCCTCGGGGATCTTGGAGCCTTCTCCTAATCTGTAGGTTTGTGGCCAGTGGAATGGGCAGAGTTTCCTTGGAGAGGGCAGGCACAGTCCTGCGCTGTGGCCCCAGGGGCCCCAGCGTTGAGGGTGTGTGTGAAAGGGCTGCGGGGCCTGAAGTCTGAAAACTCAAACTCGGCTTAGGTTTGGGGTCGAGGATATGGCAGGCCCCATCTACCGACCGTGCTGGGAGCTGCTCTGGATTTGAATGAAGGGCGAGTGTGCGTCCTTTTCTCAGGCTTCTGTCTCTGGATTTGGTGTCAAGGAGGGCTGTGGAATGGAGGGGTGGCCTCCTGGGCCATGGATGAGCCTCCCTCTCTGGGGATTTGGCCTGGCTTCCAAGAGTTTCAGGTCATTCTGCGGGAAGGGAGGAGTCCTGTACTCTGCCTCAGGTGTCCCTCCCAAAGAGGGATTCCAGAGCAGAGCCCTGAGTACCGGCGACTGGAAAACCGAAACTCGGGTTAGGATGGGGGTCCCAGGGGCGTGGAAAGCACCCTCTGCGGGCTCTTGGTCCAGCCACGGAGAGACCTGATTTGAGCACGAGGCTTATGGTGAGGGTCACAATGCGTCATTGTGCCCAAGGCGACCCACAAGCATGGGCGTGGCCTCATGGGGCATGCAGGTTTCTCCTACCCTGAAGGTGGGACACCAGGCCAACAGCAAGGTTTCTTGGATGGGGATGGAGGAGTTCAGATTTCTGCATCAGGTTCCCTCCTGTCCAGTGATTGGAGATAAGGTCTAGGTTCTGAATCCTGAACACCCAGCTTGGGAAGAGATGACAGCCTAAGGTCATGGCCGGTCTGATGTGATGGGTGTCGGTCGGGATGTCAGGGCTCAGGCAGTGTCAGGCAGAGCACGGGTGCCCATGGCAACCTCGAGAATTGGAGTGCAGTAGAGCTGCGTGCAGGTGGATCTTAATTGGGTGTTTCTGGGTAGTCGCCTAGGGCAACGTTTTTCTTCTGGTGGGAAGGCAGACTGCTGTATTGTGGCTCCAGAATTCCCAATCTGGAGGTCTTGGGGGCTAGGAATGTGAGGACGGAAGTCTGAGAACACAAGCTAGGGTGAGATTTCGGGCGAGGGCACTCTGCAGAGGCTGAAATGAGATCTCCTGCATCTGGAGACAGGGCGAAGATCCGACATTGGCTCAGGTTGGAGACTGTGTCCATGATGGCCCCATCAGTAGGTGGGGCCCTCCCGAAGCCTTGGAGGTTTTCCCATGCTGGGAGTTGTGAGATGCTCCAAACCGCAAGGATTCCTACTGTGGGACAGTCGAGTCCTGTGAGATGGCACCAGGACGCCCGATACAGAAAGACTGCAGTGCAGGGTGCTAAGGATGGATGCCTGGGCACCCCACCTCACATTCCCATTGTCTCCTAGCGACAAGGCAGGTTCGATTGCTGGCTCTGGGGGAGCTACGCAGGGCGTTGAGTGGAAATGGACTCTCCTGAGGATGTGTCATAATGTGGGTTTGTGTCCATGGAGACCTAGGAATGTGGCAGTGGCTCTGGGGCCCGGAAGGATTCTCCGAACTTTAGGATTGGACACAGCTCCAAAGAGTAAGTTTCCCCTGTGGAGATGAGAGGTGTTCTGATGGGTGCCTCAGGAAACCTCCGTTTTCTGGTATTGGAATCCAGGCCTCTGAGGAGAGACGCCTGGAAACCAACCCAAGGGTTCAGATGAAGGCCTAACAGACTGTCCGGTTCCAAGTTCTGTCTCTGGGGACATCCGTCTGCTTTTCTGAGTGGAGGCTGTTGCTCAGCTTGTGTCAGATCACCCCTGTGTGTCCAGGGCAGCCTAGACTCTTGGCATGGCCTCGGGGATCTTGGAGCCTTCTCCTAATCTGTAGGTTTGTGGCCAGTGGAATGGGCAGAGTTTCCTTGGAGAGGGCAGGCACAGTCGTGCGCTGTGGCCCCAGGGGCCCCAGCGTTGAGGGTGTGTGGGACAGGGCTGCGGGGCCTGAAGTCTGAAAAGACAAACTCGGCTTAGGTTTGGGGTCTAGGGAATGGCAGGCCCCATCTACCGACCGTGCTGGGAGCTGCTCTGGATTTGAATGAAGGGCTAGTGTGCGTCCTTTTCTCAGGCTTCTGTCTCTGGATTTTGTGAAAAGGAGAGCTGTGGAATGGAGGGGTGGCCTCCTGGGCCATGGATGAGCCTCCCTCTCTGGGGATTTGGCCTGGCTTCCAAGAGTTTCAGGTCATTCTGCGGGAAGGGAGGAGTCCTGTACTCTGCCTCAGGTGTCCCTCCCAAAGAGGGATTCCAGAGCAGAGCCCTGAGTACCGGCGACTGGAAAACCCAAACTCGGGTTAGGATGTCGGCCCAAGGGGCGTGGGAAGCACCCTCTGCGGGCTCTTGGTCCAGCCACGAGAGACCTGATTTGAGCACGAGGCTTATGGTGAGGGTCACAATGCGTCTTTGGGCCCAAGGCGACCCTCAAGCATGGGCGTGGCCTCATGGGGCATGCAGGTTTCTCCTACCCTGAAGGTGGGACACCAGGCCAACAGCAAGGTTTCTTGGATGGGGATGGAGGAGTTCAGATTTCTGCATCAGGTTCCCTCCTGTCCAGTGATTGGAGATAAGGTCTAGGTTCTGAATCCTGAACACCCAGCTTGGTAAGAGATGACAGCCTAAGGTCATGGCCGGTCTGATGTGATGGGTGTCTGTCGGGATGTCAGGGCTCAGGCAGTGTCAGGCAGAGCACGGATGCCCATGGCAACCCCGAGAATTGGAGTGCAGTAGAGCGGCGTGCAGGTGGATCCTAATTGGGTGTTTCTGGGTAGTCGCCTAGGGCAAAGTTTTTCTTCTGGTGGGAAGGCAGACTGCTGTATTGTGGCTCCAGAATTCCCAATCTGGAGGTCTTGGTGGCCAGGAATGTGAGGACGGAAGTCTGAGAACACAAGCTAGGGTGAGATTTCGGGCGAGGGCACTCTGCAGAGGCTGAAATGAGATCTCCTGCATCTGGAGACAGGGCGAGGATCCGACATTGGCTCAGGTTGGAGACTGTGTCCATTATGGCCCCATCAGTAGGTGGGGCCCTCCCGAAGCCATGGAGGTTTTCCCATGCTGGGAGTTGTGAGATGCTCCAAACCGCAAGGATTCCTACTGTGGGACAGTCGAGTCCTGTGAGATGGCAACAGGACGCCCGATACAGAAAGACTGCTGTGCAGGGTACTAAGGATGGATGCCTGGGCATCCCACCTCACATTCCCATTGTCTCCTAGCGACAAGGCAGGTTCGATTGCTGGCTCTGGGGGAGGTACGCAGGGCGCTGAGTGGAAATGGACTCTCCTGAGGATGGGTCATAATGTAGGTTTGTGTCCATGGAGACCTAGGAATGTGGCAGTGCCTCTGGGGCCCGGAAGGATTCTCCGAACTTTAGGATTGGACACAGCTCCAAAGAGTAAGTTTCCCCTGTGGAGATGAGAGGTGTTCTGATGGGTGCCTCAGGAAACGTCCGTTTGCTGGTATTGGTTTTCAAGCCTCTGAGGAGAGACGCCTGGAAACCAACCATAGGGTTCAGATGAAGGCCTAACAGACTGTCCGGATCCATGTTCTGTCTCTGGGGACATCCGTCTGCTTTTCTGAGTGGAGGGAGTTGCTCAGCTTGTGTCAGATCACCCCTGTGTGTCCAGGGCAGCCTACACTCTTGGGATGGCCTCGGGGATCTTGGAGCCTTCTCCTAATCTGTAGGTTTGTGGCCAGTGGAATGGGCAGAGTTTCCTTGGAGAGGGCAGGCACAGTCCTGCGCTGTGGCCCCAGGGGCCCCAGCGTTGAGGGTGTGTGTGAAAGGGCTGCGGGGCCTGAAGTCTGAAAACTCAAACTCGGCTTAGGTTTGGGGTCGAGGATATGGCAGGCCCCATCTACCGACCGTGCTGGGAGCTGCTCTGGATTTGAATGAAGGGCGAGTGTGCGTCCTTTTCTCAGGCTTCTGTCTCTGGATTTGGTGTCAAGGAGGGCTGTGGAATGGAGGGGTGGCCTCCTGGGCCATGGATGAGCCTCCCTCTCTGGGGATTTGGCCTGGCTTCCAAGAGTTTCAGGTCATTCTGCGGGAAGGGAGGAGTCCTGTACTCTGCCTCAGGTGTCCCTCCCAAAGAGGGATTCCAGAGCAGAGCCCTGAGTACCGGCGACTGGAAAACCGAAACTCGGGTTAGGATGGGGGTCCCAGGGGCGTGGAAAGCACCCTCTGCGGGCTCTTGGTCCAGCCACGGAGAGACCTGATTTGAGCACGAGGCTTATGGTGAGGGTCACAATGCGTCATTGTGCCCAAGGCGACCCACAAGCATGGGCGTGGCCTCATGGGGCATGCAGGTTTCTCCTACCCTGAAGGTGGGACACCAGGCCAACAGCAAGGTTTCTTGGATGGGGATGGAGGAGTTCAGATTTCTGCATCAGGTTCCCTCCTGTCCAGTGATTGGAGATAAGGTCTAGGTTCTGAATCCTGAACACCCAGCTTGGGAAGAGATGACAGCCTAAGGTCATGGCCGGTCTGATGTGATGGGTGTCGGTCGGGATGTCAGGGCTCAGGCAGTGTCAGGCAGAGCACGGGTGCCCATGGCAACCTCGAGAATTGGAGTGCAGTAGAGCTGCGTGCAGGTGGATCTTAATTGGGTGTTTCTGGGTAGTCGCCTAGGGCAACGTTTTTCTTCTGGTGGGAAGGCAGACTGCTGTATTGTGGCTCCAGAATTCCCAATCTGGAGGTCTTGGGGGCTAGGAATGTGAGGACGGAAGTCTGAGAACACAAGCTAGGGTGAGATTTCGGGCGAGGGCACTCTGCAGAGGCTGAAATGAGATCTCCTGCATCTGGAGACAGGGCGAAGATCCGACATTGGCTCAGGTTGGAGACTGTGTCCATGATGGCCCCATCAGTAGGTGGGGCCCTCCCGAAGCCTTGGAGGTTTTCCCATGCTGGGAGTTGTGAGATGCTCCAAACCGCAAGGATTCCTACTGTGGGACAGTCGAGTCCTGTGAGATGGCACCAGGACGCCCGATACAGAAAGACTGCAGTGCAGGGTGCTAAGGATGGATGCCTGGGCACCCCACCTCACATTCCAATTGTCTCCTAGCGACAAGGCAGGTTCGATTGCTGGCTCTGGGGGAGCTACGCAGGGCGTTGAGTGGAAATGGACTCTCCTGAGGATGTGTCATAATGTGGGTTTGTGTCCATGGAGACCTAGGAATGTGGCAGTGGCTCTGGGGCCCGGAAGGATTCTCCGAACTTTAGGATTGGACACAGCTCCAAAGAGTAAGTTTCCCCTGTGGAGATGAGAGGTGTTCTGATGGGTGCCTCAGGAAACGTCCGTTTGCTGGTATTGGTTTTCAAGCCTCTGAGGAGAGACGCCTGGAAACCAACCATAGGGTTCAGATGAAGGCCTAACAGACTGTCCGGATCCATGTTCTGTCTCTGGGGACATCCGTCTGCTTTTCTGAGTGGAGGGAGTTGCTCAGCTTGTGTCAGATCACCCCTGTGTGTCCAGGGCAGCCTACACTCTTGGGATGGCCTCGGGGATCTTGGAGCCTTCTCCTAATCTGTAGGTTTGTGGCCAGTGGAATGGGCAGAGTTTCCTTGGAGAGGGCAGGCACAGTCCTGCGCTGTGGCCCCAGGGGCCCCAGCGTTGAGGGTGTGTGTGAAAGGGCTGCGGGGCCTGAAGTCTGAAAACTCAAACTCGGCTTAGGTTTGGGGTCGAGGATATGGCAGGCCCCATCTACCGACCGTGCTGGGAGCTGCTCTGGATTTGAATGAAGGGCGAGTGTGCGTCCTTTTCTCAGGCTTCTGTCTCTGGATTTGGTGTCAAGGAGGGCTGTGGAATGGAGGGGTGGCCTCCTGGGCCATGGATGAGCCTCCCTCTCTGGGGATTTGGCCTGGCTTCCAAGAGTTTCAGGTCATTCTGCGGGAAGGGAGGAGTCCTGTACTCTGCCTCAGGTGTCCCTCCCAAAGAGGGATTCCAGAGCAGAGCCCTGAGTACCGGCGACTGGAAAACCGAAACTCGGGTTAGGATGGGGGTCCCAGGGGCGTGGAAAGCACCCTCTGCGGGCTCTTGGTCCAGCCACGGAGAGACCTGATTTGAGCACGAGGCTTATGGTGAGGGTCACAATGCGTCATTGTGCCCAAGGCGACCCACAAGCATGGGCGTGGCCTCATGGGGCATGCAGGTTTCTCCTACCCTGAAGGTGGGACACCAGGCCAACAGCAAGGTTTCTTGGATGGGGATGGAGGAGTTCAGATTTCTGCATCAGGTTCCCTCCTGTCCAGTGATTGGAGATAAGGTCTAGGTTCTGAATCCTGAACACCCAGCTTGGGAAGAGATGACAGCCTAAGGTCATGGCCGGTCTGATGTGATGGGTGTCGGTCGGGATGTCAGGGCTCAGGCAGTGTCAGGCAGAGCACGGGTGCCCATGGCAACCTCGAGAATTGGAGTGCAGTAGAGCTGCGTGCAGGTGGATCTTAATTGGGTGTTTCTGGGTAGTCGCCTAGGGCAACGTTTTTCTTCTGGTGGGAAGGCAGACTGCTGTATTGTGGCTCCAGAATTCCCAATCTGGAGGTCTTGGGGGCTAGGAATGTGAGGACGGAAGTCTGAGAACACAAGCTAGGGTGAGATTTCGGGCGAGGGCACTCTGCAGAGGCTGAAATGAGATCTCCTGCATCTGGAGACAGGGCGAAGATCCGACATTGGCTCAGGTTGGAGACTGTGTCCATGATGGCCCCATCAGTAGGTGGGGCCCTCCCGAAGCCTTGGAGGTTTTCCCATGCTGGGAGTTGTGAGATGCTCCAAACCGCAAGGATTCCTACTGTGGGACAGTCGAGTCCTGTGAGATGGCACCAGGACGCCCGATACAGAAAGACTGCAGTGCAGGGTGCTAAGGATGGATGCCTGGGCACCCCACCTCACATTCCCATTGTCTCCTAGCGACAAGGCAGGTTCGATTGCTGGCTCTGGGGGAGCTACGCAGGGCGTTGAGTGGAAATGGACTCTCCTGAGGATGTGTCATAATGTGGGTTTGTGTCCATGGAGACCTAGGAATGTGGCAGTGGCTCTGGGGCCCGGAAGGATTCTCCGAACTTTAGGATTGGACACAGCTCCAAAGAGTAAGTTTCCCCTGTGGAGATGAGAGGTGTTCTGATGGGTGCCTCAGGAAACCTCCGTTTTCTGGTATTGGAATCCAGGCCTCTGAGGAGAGACGCCTGGAAACCAACCCAAGGGTTCAGATGAAGGCCTAACAGACTGTCCGGTTCCAAGTTCTGTCTCTGGGGACATCCGTCTGCTTTTCTGAGTGGAGGCTGTTGCTCAGCTTGTGTCAGATCACCCCTGTGTGTCCAGGGCAGCCTAGACTCTTGGCATGGCCTCGGGGATCTTGGAGCCTTCTCCTAATCTGTAGGTTTGTGGCCAGTGGAATGGGCAGAGTTTCCTTGGAGAGGGCAGGCACAGTCGTGCGCTGTGGCCCCAGGGGCCCCAGCGTTGAGGGTGTGTGGGACAGGGCTGCGGGGCCTGAAGTCTGAAAAGACAAACTCGGCTTAGGTTTGGGGTCTAGGGAATGGCAGGCCCCATCTACCGACCGTGCTGGGAGCTGCTCTGGATTTGAATGAAGGGCTAGTGTGCGTCCTTTTCTCAGGCTTCTGTCTCTGGATTTTGTGAAAAGGAGAGCTGTGGAATGGAGGGGTGGCCTCCTGGGCCATGGATGAGCCTCCCTCTCTGGGGATTTGGCCTGGCTTCCAAGAGTTTCAGGTCATTCTGCGGGAAGGGAGGAGTCCTGTACTCTGCCTCAGGTGTCCCTCCCAAAGAGGGATTCCAGAGCAGAGCCCTGAGTACCGGCGACTGGAAAACCCAAACTCGGGTTAGGATGTCGGCCCAAGGGGCGTGGGAAGCACCCTCTGCGGGCTCTTGGTCCAGCCACGAGAGACCTGATTTGAGCACGAGGCTTATGGTGAGGGTCACAATGCGTCTTTGGGCCCAAGGCGACCCTCAAGCATGGGCGTGGCCTCATGGGGCATGCAGGTTTCTCCTACCCTGAAGGTGGGACACCAGGCCAACAGCAAGGTTTCTTGGATGGGGATGGAGGAGTTCAGATTTCTGCATCAGGTTCCCTCCTGTCCAGTGATTGGAGATAAGGTCTAGGTTCTGAATCCTGAACACCCAGCTTGGTAAGAGATGACAGCCTAAGGTCATGGCCGGTCTGATGTGATGGGTGTCTGTCGGGATGTCAGGGCTCAGGCAGTGTCAGGCAGAGCACGGATGCCCATGGCAACCCCGAGAATTGGAGTGCAGTAGAGCGGCGTGCAGGTGGATCCTAATTGGGTGTTTCTGGGTAGTCGCCTAGGGCAAAGTTTTTCTTCTGGTGGGAAGGCAGACTGCTGTATTGTGGCTCCAGAATTCCCAATCTGGAGGTCTTGGTGGCCAGGAATGTGAGGACGGAAGTCTGAGAACACAAGCTAGGGTGAGATTTCGGGCGAGGGCACTCTGCAGAGGCTGAAATGAGATCTCCTGCATCTGGAGACAGGGCGAGGATCCGACATTGGCTCAGGTTGGAGACTGTGTCCATTATGGCCCCATCAGTAGGTGGGGGCCCTCCCGAAGCCTTGGAGGTTTTCCCATGCTGGGAGTTGTGAGATGCTCCAAACCGCAAGGATTCCTACTGTGGGACAGTCGAGTCCTGTGAGATGGCACCAGGACGCCCGATACAGAAAGACTGCTGTGCAGGGTACTAAGGATGGATGCCTGGGCATCCCACCTCACATTCCCATTGTCTCCTAGCGACAAGGCAGGTTCGATTGCTGGCTCTGGGGGAGCTACGCAGGGCGCTGAGTGGAAATGGACTCTCCTGAGGATGGGTCATAATGTAGGTTTGTGTCCATGGAGACCTAGGAATGTGGCAGTGCCTCTGAGGCCCGGAAGGATTCTCCGAACTTTAGGATTGGACACAGCTCCAAAGAGTAAGTTTCCCCTGTGGAGATGAGAGGTGTTCTGATGGGTGCCTCAGGAAACCTCCGTTTGCTGGTATTGGAATCCAGGCCTCTGAGGAGAGACGCCTGGAAACCAACCAAAGGGTTCAGAGGAAGGCCTAACAGACTGTCCGGTTCCATCTTGTGTCTCTGGGGACATCCGTCTGCTTTTCGGAGTGGAGGGAGTTGCTCAGCTTGTGTCAGATCACCCCTGTGTGTCCAGGGCAGCCTACACTCTTGGGATGGCCTCGGGGATCTTGGAGCCTTCTCCTAATCTGTAGGTTTGTGGCCAGTGGAATGGGCAGAGTTTCCTTGGAGAGGGCAGGCACAGTCCTGCGCTGTGGCCCCAGGGGCCCCAGCGTTGAGGGTGTGTGTGAAAGGGCTGCGGGGCCTGAAGTCTGAAAACTCAAACTCGGCTTAGGTTTGGGGTCGAGGATATGGCAGGCCCCATCTACCGACCGTGCTGGGAGCTGCTCTGGATTTGAATGAAGGGCGAGTGTGCGTCCTTTTCTCAGGCTTCTGTCCCTGGATTTGGTGTCAAGGAGGGCTGTGGAATGGAGGGGTGGCCTCCTGGGCCATGGATGAGCCTCCCTCTCTGGGGATTTGGCCTGGCTTCCAAGAGTTTCAGGTCATTCTGCGGGAAGGGAGGAGTCCTGTACTCTGCCTCAGGTGTCCCTCCCAAAGAGGGATTCCAGAGCAGAGCCCTGAGTACCGGCGACTGGAAAACCGAAACTCGGGTTAGGATGGGGGTCCCAGGGGCGTGGGAAGCACCCTCTGCGGGCTCTTGGTCCAGCCACGGAGAGACCTGATTTGAGCACGAGGCTTATGGTGAGGGTCACAATGCGTCATTGTGCCCAAGGCGACCCACAAGCATGGGCGTGGCCTCATGGGGCATGCAGGTTTCTCCTACCCTGAAGGTGGGACACCAGGCCAACAGCAAGGTTTCTTGGATGGCGATGGAGGAGTTCAGATTTCTGCATCAGGTTCCCTCCTGTCCAGTGATTGGAGATAAGGTCTAGGTTCTGAAACCTGAACACCCAGCTTGGGAAGAGATGACAGCCTAAGGTCATGGCCGGTCTGATGTGATGGGTGTCGGTCGGGATGTCAAGGCTCAGGCAGTGTCAGGCAGAGCACGGGTGCCCATGGCAACCCCGAGAATTGGAGTGCAGTAGAGCTGCGTGCAGGTGGATCTTAATTGGGTGTTTCTGGGTAGTCGCCTAGGGCAACGTTTTTCTTCTGGTGGGAAGGCAGACTGCTGTATTGTGGCTCCAGAATTCCCAATCTGGAGGTCTTGGGGGCTAGGAATGTGAGGACGGAAGTCTGAGAACACAAGCTAGGGTGAGATTTCGGGCTAGGGCACTCTGCAGAGGCTGAAATGATATCTCCTGCATCTGGAGACAGGGCGAGGATCCGACATTGGCTCAGGTTGGAGACTGTGTCCATTATGGCCCCATCAGGAAGTGGGGGCCCTCCCGAAGCCATGGAGGTTTTCCCATGCTGGGAGTTGTGAGATGCTCCAAACCGCAAGGATTCCTACAGTCGAGTCCTACTGGCAGAGTTTCCTTGGAGAGGGCAGGCACAGTCGTGCGCTCTGGCCCCAGGGGCCCCAGCGTTGAGGGTGTGTGGGACAGGGCTGAGGGGCCTGAAGTCTGAAAACTCAAACTCGGCTTAGGTTTGGGGTCGAGGGTATGGCAGGCCCCATCTACCGACCGTGCTGGGAGCTGCTCTGGATTTGAATGAAGGGCGAGTGTGCGTCCTTTTCTCAGGCTTCTGTCTCTGGATTTTGTGTCAAGGAGGGCTGTGAAATGGAGGGGTGGCCTCCTGGGCCATGGATGAGCCTCCCTCTCTGGGGATTTGGCCTGGCTTCCAAGAGTTTCAGGTCATTCTGCGGGAAGGGAGGAGTCCTGTACTCTGCCTCAAGTGTCCCTCCCAAAGAGGGATTCCAGAGCAGAGCCCTGAGTACCGGCGACTGGAAAACCCAAACTCGGGTTAGGATGTCGGCCCAAGGGGCGTGGGAAGCACCCTCTGCGGGCTCTTGGTCCAGCCACGAGAGACCTGATTTGAGCAAGAGGCTTATGGTGAGGGTCACAATGCGTCTTTGGGCCCAAGGCGACCCTCAAGCATGGGCGTGGCCTTATGGGGCATGCAGGTTTCTCCTACCCTGAAGGTGGGACACCAGGCCAGCAGCAAGGTTTCTTGGATGGGGATGGAGGAGTTCAGATTTCTGCATCAGGTTCCCTCCTGTCCAGTGATTGGAGATAAGGTCTAGGTTCTGAATCCTGAACACCCATCTTGGTAAGAGATGACAGCCTAAGGTCATGGCCGGTCTGATGTGATGGGTGTCTGTCGGGATGTCAGGGCTCAAGCAGTGTCAGGCAGAGCACGGATGCCCATGGCAACCCCGAGAATTGGAGTGCAGTAGAGCGGCTTGCAGGTGGATCCTAATTGGGTGTTTCTGGGTAGTCGCCTAGGGCAACGTTTTTCTTCTGGTGGGAAGGCAGACTGCTGTATTGTGGCTCCAGAATTCCCAATCTGGAGGTCTTGGTGGCCGGAATGTGAGGACGGAAGTCTGAGAACACAAGCTAGGGTGAGATTTCGGGCGAGGGCACTCTGCAGAGGCTGAAATGAGATCTCCTGCATCTGGAGACAGGGCGAAGATCCGACATTGGCTCAGGTTGGAGACTGAGTCCATTATGGCCCCATCAGTAGTTGGGGGCCCTCCCGAAGCCTTGGAGGTTTTCCCATGCTGGGAGTTGTGAGATGCTCCAAACCGCAAGGATTCCTAATGTGGGACAGTCGAGTCCTGTGAGATGGCACCAGGACGCCCGATACAGAAAGACTGCTGTGCAGGGTACTAAGGATGGATTCCTGGGCATCCCACCTCACATTCCCATTGTCTCCTAGCGACAAGGCAGGTTCGATTGCTGGCTCTGGGGGAGCTACGCAGGGCGCTGAGTGGAAATGGACTCTCCTGAGGATGGGTCATAATGTAGGTTTGTGTCCATGGAGACCTAGGAATGTGGCAGTGCCTCTGAGGCCCGGAAGGATTCTCCGAACTTTAGGATTGGACACAGCTCCAAAGAGTAAGTTTCCCCTGTGGAGATGAGAGGTGTTCTGATGGGGGCCTCAGGAAACGTCCGTTTGCTGGTATTGGTTTTCAGGCCTCTGAGGAGAGACGCCTGGAAACCAACCGAAGGGTTCAGATGAAGGCCTAACAGACTGTCCGGTTCCATGTTCTGTCTCTGGGGACATCCGTCTGCTTTTCTGAGTGGAGGGAGTTGCTCTGCTTGTGTCAGATCACCCCTGTGTGTCCAGGGCAGCCTACACTCTTGGGATGGCCTCGGGGATCTTGGAGCCTTCTCCTAATCTGTAGGTTTGTGGCCAGTGGAATGGGCAGAGTTTCCTTGGAGAGGGCAGGCACAGTCCTGCGCTGTGGCCCCAGGGGCCCCAGCGTTGAGGGTGTGTGTGAAAGGGCTGCGGGGCCTGAAGTCTGAAAACTCAAACTCGGCTTAGGTTTGGGGTCGAGGATATGGCAGGCCCCATCTACCGACCGTGCTGGGAGCTGCTCTGGATTTGAATGAAGGGCGAGTGTGCGTCCTTTTCTCAGGCTTCTGTCTCTGGATTTGGTGTCAAGGAGGGCTGTGGAATGGAGGGGTGGCCTCCTGGGCCATGGATGAGCCTCCCTCTCTGGGGATTTGGCCTGGCTTCCAAGAGTTTCAGGTCATTCTGCGGGAAGGGAGGAGTCCTGTACTCTGCCTCAGGTGTCCCTCCCAAAGAGGGATTCCAGAGCAGAGCCCTGAGTACCGGCGACTGGAAAACCGAAACTCGGGTTAGGATGGGGGTCCCAGGGGCGTGGAAAGCACCCTCTGCGGGCTCTTGGTCCAGCCACGGAGAGACCTGATTTGAGCACGAGGCTTATGGTGAGGGTCACAATGCGTCATTGTGCCCAAGGCGACCCACAAGCATGGGCGTGGCCTCATGGGGCATGCAGGTTTCTCCTACCCTGAAGGTGGGACACCAGGCCAACAGCAAGGTTTCTTGGATGGGGATGGAGGAGTTCAGATTTCTGCATCAGGTTCCCTCCTGTCCAGTGATTGGAGATAAGGTCTAGGTTCTGAATCCTGAACACCCAGCTTGGGAAGAGATGACAGCCTAAGGTCATGGCCGGTCTGATGTGATGGGTGTCGGTCGGGATGTCAGGGCTCAGGCAGTGTCAGGCAGAGCACGGGTGCCCATGGCAACCTCGAGAATTGGAGTGCAGTAGAGCTGCGTGCAGGTGGATCTTAATTGGGTGTTTCTGGGTAGTCGCCTAGGGCAACGTTTTTCTTCTGGTGGGAAGGCAGACTGCTGTATTGTGGCTCCAGAATTCCCAATCTGGAGGTCTTGGGGGCTAGGAATGTGAGGACGGAAGTCTGAGAACACAAGCTAGGGTGAGATTTCGGGCGAGGGCACTCTGCAGAGGCTGAAATGAGATCTCCTGCATCTGGAGACAGGGCGAAGATCCGACATTGGCTCAGGTTGGAGACTGTGTCCATGATGGCCCCATCAGTAGGTGGGGCCCTCCCGAAGCCTTGGAGGTTTTCCCATGCTGGGAGTTGTGAGATGCTCCAAACCGCAAGGATTCCTACTGTGGGACAGTCGAGTCCTGTGAGATGGCACCAGGACGCCCGATACAGAAAGACTGCAGTGCAGGGTGCTAAGGATGGATGCCTGGGCACCCCACCTCACATTCCAATTGTCTCCTAGCGACAAGGCAGGTTCGATTGCTGGCTCTGGGGGAGCTACGCAGGGCGTTGAGTGGAAATGGACTCTCCTGAGGATGTGTCATAATGTGGGTTTGTGTCCATGGAGACCTAGGAATGTGGCAGTGGCTCTGGGGCCCGGAAGGATTCTCCGAACTTTAGGATTGGACACAGCTCCAAAGAGTAAGTTTCCCCTGTGGAGATGAGAGGTGTTCTGATGGGTGCCTCAGGAAACCTCCGTTTTCTGGTATTGGAATCCAGGCCTCTGAGGAGAGACGCCTGGAAACCAACCCAAGGGTTCAGATGAAGGCCTAACAGACTGTCCGGTTCCAAGTTCTGTCTCTGGGGACATCCGTCTGCTTTTCTGAGTGGAGGCTGTTGCTCAGCTTGTGTCAGATCACCCCTGTGTGTCCAGGGCAGCCTAGACTCTTGGCATGGCCTCGGGGATCTTGGAGCCTTCTCCTAATCTGTAGGTTTGTGGCCAGTGGAATGGGCAGAGTTTCCTTGGAGAGGGCAGGCACAGTCGTGCGCTGTGGCCCCAGGGGCCCCAGCGTTGAGGGTGTGTGGGACAGGGCTGCGGGGCCTGAAGTCTGAAAAGACAAACTCGGCTTAGGTTTGGGGTCTAGGGTATGGCAGGCCCCATCTACCGACCGTGCTGGGAGCTGCTCTGGATTTGAATGAAGGGCTAGTGTGCGTCCTTTTCTCAGGCTTCTGTCTCTGGATTTTGTGAAAAGGAGAGCTGTGGAATGGAGGGGTGGCCTCCTGGGCCATGGATGAGCCTCCCTCTCTGGGGATTTGGCCTGGCTTCCAAGAGTTTCAGGTCATTCTGCGGGAAGGGAGGAGTCCTGTACTCTGCCTCAGGTGTCCCTCCCAAAGAGGGATTCCAGAGCAGAGCCCTGAGTACCGGCGACTGGAAAACCCAAACTCGGGTTAGGATGTCGGCCCAAGGGGCGTGGGAAGCACCCTCTGCGGGCTCTTGGTCCAGCCACGAGAGACCTGATTTGAGCACGAGGCTTATGGTGAGGGTCACAATGCGTCTTTGGGCCCAAGGCGACCCTCAAGCATGGGCGTGGCCTCATGGGGCATGCAGGTTTCTCCTACCCTGAAGGTGGGACACCAGGCCAACAGCAAGGTTTCTTGGATGGGGATGGAGGAGTTCAGATTTCTGCATCAGGTTCCCTCCTGTCCAGTGATTGGAGATAAGGTCTAGGTTCTGAATCCTGAACACCCAGCTTGGTAAGAGATGACAGCCTAAGGTCATGGCCGGTCTGATGTGATGGGTGTCTGTCGGGATGTCAGGGCTCAGGCAGTGTCAGGCAGAGCACGGATGCCCATGGCAACCCCGAGAATTGGAGTGCAGTAGAGCGGCGTGCAGGTGGATCCTAATTGGGTGTTTCTGGGTAGTCGCCTAGGGCAAAGTTTTTCTTCTGGTGGGAAGGCAGACTGCTGTATTGTGGCTCCAGAATTCCCAATCTGGAGGTCTTGGTGGCCAGGAATGTGAGGACGGAAGTCTGAGAACACAAGCTAGGGTGAGATTTCGGGCGAGGGCACTCTGCAGAGGCTGAAATGAGATCTCCTGCATCTGGAGACAGGGCGAGGATCCGACATTGGCTCAGGTTGGAGACTGTGTCCATTATGGCCCCATCAGTAGGTGGGGGCCCTCCCGAAGCCTTGGAGGTTTTCCCATGCTGGGAGTTGTGAGATGCTCCAAACCGCAAGGATTCCTACTGTGGGACAGTCGAGTCCTGTGAGATGGCACCAGGACGCCCGATACAGAAAGACTGCTGTGCAGGGTACTAAGGATGGATGCCTGGGCATCCCACCTCACATTCCCATTGTCTCCTAGCGACAAGGCAGGTTCGATTGCTGGCTCTGGGGGAGCTACGCAGGGCGCTGAGTGGAAATGGACTCTCCTGAGGATGGGTCATAATGTAGGTTTGTGTCCATGGAGACCTAGGAATGTGGCAGTGCCTCTGAGGCCCGGAAGGATTCTCCGAACTTTAGGATTGGACACAGCTCCAAAGAGTAAGTTTCCCCTGTGGAGATGAGAGGTGTTCTGATGGGTGCCTCAGGAAACCTCCGTTTGCTGGTATTGGAATCCAGGCCTCTGAGGAGAGACGCCTGGAAACCAACCAAAGGGTTCAGAGGAAGGCCTAACAGACTGTCCGGTTCCATCTTGTGTCTCTGGGGACATCCGTCTGCTTTTCGGAGTGGAGGGAGTTGCTCAGCTTGTGTCAGATCACCCCTGTGTGTCCAGGGCAGCCTACACTCTTGGGATGGCCTCGGGGATCTTGGAGCCTTCTCCTAATCTGTAGGTTTGTGGCCAGTGGAATGGGCAGAGTTTCCTTGGAGAGGGCAGGCACAGTCCTGCGCTGTGGCCCCAGGGGCCCCAGCGTTGAGGGTGTGTGTGAAAGGGCTGCGGGGCCTGAAGTCTGAAAACTCAAACTCGGCTTAGGTTTGGGGTCGAGGATATGGCAGGCCCCATCTACCGACCGTGCTGGGAGCTGCTCTGGATTTGAATGAAGGGCGAGTGTGCGTCCTTTTCTCAGGCTTCTGTCCCTGGATTTGGTGTCAAGGAGGGCTGTGGAATGGAGGGGTGGCCTCCTGGGCCATGGATGAGCCTCCCTCTCTGGGGATTTGGCCTGGCTTCCAAGAGTTTCAGGTCATTCTGCGGGAAGGGAGGAGTCCTGTACTCTGCCTCAGGTGTCCCTCCCAAAGAGGGATTCCAGAGCAGAGCCCTGAGTACCGGCGACTGGAAAACCGAAACTCGGGTTAGGATGGGGGTCCCAGGGGCGTGGGAAGCACCCTCTGCGGGCTCTTGGTCCAGCCACGGAGAGACCTGATTTGAGCACGACGCTTATGGTGAGGGTCACAATGCGTCATTGTGCCCAAGGCGACCCACAAGCATGGGCGTGGCCTCATGGGGCATGCAGGTTTCTCCTACCCTGAAGGTGGGACACCAGGCCAACAGCAAGGTTTCTTGGATGGCGATGGAGGAGTTCAGATTTCTGCATCAGGTTCCCTCCTGTCCAGTGATTGGAGATAAGGTCTAGGTTCTGAAACCTGAACACCCAGCTTGGGAAGAGATGACAGCCTAAGGTCATGGCCGGTCTGATGTGATGGGTGTCGGTCGGGATGTCAAGGCTCAGGCAGTGTCAGGCAGAGCACGGGTGCCCATGGCAACCCCGAGAATTGGAGTGCAGTAGAGCTGCGTGCAGGTGGATCTTAATTGGGTGTTTCTGGGTAGTCGCCTAGGGCAACGTTTTTCTTCTGGTGGGAAGGCAGACTGCTGTATTGTGGCTCCAGAATTCCCAATCTGGAGGTCTTGGGGGCTAGGAATGTGAGGACGGAAGTCTGAGAACACAAGCTAGGGTGAGATTTCGGGCTAGGGCACTCTGCAGAGGCTGAAATGATATCTCCTGCATCTGGAGACAGGGCGAGGATCCGACATTGGCTCAGGTTGGAGACTGTGTCCATTATGGCCCCATCAGGAAGTGGGGGCCCTCCCGAAGCCATGGAGGTTTTCCCATGCTGGGAGTTGTGAGATGCTCCAAACCGCAAGGATTCCTACAGTCGAGTCCTACTGGCAGAGTTTCCTTGGAGAGGGCAGGCACAGTCGTGCGCTCTGGCCCCAGGGGCCCCAGCGTTGAGGGTGTGTGGGACAGGGCTGAGGGGCCTGAAGTCTGAAAACTCAAACTCGGCTTAGGTTTGGGGTCGAGGGTATGGCAGGCCCCATCTACCGACCGTGCTGGGAGCTGCTCTGGATTTGAATGAAGGGCGAGTGTGCGTCCTTTTCTCAGGCTTCTGTCTCTGGATTTTGTGTCAAGGAGGGCTGTGAAATGGAGGGGTGGCCTCCTGGGCCATGGATGAGCCTCCCTCTCTGGGGATTTGGCCTGGCTTCCAAGAGTTTCAGGTCATTCTGCGGGAAGGGAGGAGTCCTGTACTCTGCCTCAAGTGTCCCTCCCAAAGAGGGATTCCAGAGCAGAGCCCTGAGTACCGGCGACTGGAAAACCCAAACTCGGGTTAGGATGTCGGCCCAAGGGGCGTGGGAAGCACCCTCTGCGGGCTCTTGGTCCAGCCACGAGAGACCTGATTTGAGCAAGAGGCTTATGGTGAGGGTCACAATGCGTCTTTGGGCCCAAGGCGACCCTCAAGCATGGGCGTGGCCTTATGGGGCATGCAGGTTTCTCCTACCCTGAAGGTGGGACACCAGGCCAGCAGCAAGGTTTCTTGGATGGGGATGGAGGAGTTCAGATTTCTGCATCAGGTTCCCTCCTGTCCAGTGATTGGAGATAAGGTCTAGGTTCTGAATCCTGAACACCCATCTTGGTAAGAGATGACAGCCTAAGGTCATGGCCGGTCTGATGTGATGGGTGTCTGTCGGGATGTCAGGGCTCAAGCAGTGTCAGGCAGAGCACGGATGCCCATGGCAACCCCGAGAATTGGAGTGCAGTAGAGCGGCTTGCAGGTGGATCCTAATTGGGTGTTTCTGGGTAGTCGCCTAGGGCAACGTTTTTCTTCTGGTGGGAAGGCAGACTGCTGTATTGTGGCTCCAGAATTCCCAATCTGGAGGTCTTGGTGGCCGGAATGTGAGGACGGAAGTCTGAGAACACAAGCTAGGGTGAGATTTCGGGCGAGGGCACTCTGCAGAGGCTGAAATGAGATCTCCTGCATCTGGAGACAGGGCGAAGATCCGACATTGGCTCAGGTTGGAGACTGAGTCCATTATGGCCCCATCAGTAGTTGGGGGCCCTCCCGAAGCCTTGGAGGTTTTCCCATGCTGGGAGTTGTGAGATGCTCCAAACCGCAAGGATTCCTAATGTGGGACAGTCGAGTCCTGTGAGATGGCACCAGGACGCCCGATACAGAAAGACTGCTGTGCAGGGTACTAAGGATGGATTCCTGGGCATCCCACCTCACATTCCCATTGTCTCCTAGCGACAAGGCAGGTTCGATTGCTGGCTCTGGGGGAGCTACGCAGGGCGCTGAGTGGAAATGGACTCTCCTGAGGATGGGTCATAATGTAGGTTTGTGTCCATGGAGACCTAGGAATGTGGCAGTGCCTCTGAGGCCCGGAAGGATTCTCCGAACTTTAGGATTGGACACAGCTCCAAAGAGTAAGTTTCCCCTGTGGAGATGAGAGGTGTTCTGATGGGTGCCTCAGGAAACGTCCGTTTGCTGGTATTGGTTTTCAGGCCTCTGAGGAGAGACGCCTGGAAACCAACCGAAGGGTTCAGATGAAGGCCTAACAGACTGTCCGGTTCCATGTTCTGTCTCTGGGGACATCCGTCTGCTTTTCTGAGTGGAGGGAGTTGCTCTGCTTGTGTCAGATCACCCCTGTGTGTCCAGGGCAGCCTACACTCTTGGGATGGCCTCGGGGATCTTGGAGCCTTCTCCTAATCTGTAGGTTTGTGGCCAGTGGAATGGGCAGAGTTTCCTTGGAGAGGGCAGGCACAGTCCTGCGCTGTGGCCCCAGGGGCCCCAGCGTTGAGGGTGTGTGGGAAAGGGCTGCGGGGCCTGAAGTCTGAAAACTCAAACTCGGCTTAGGTTTGGGGTCGAGGATATGGCAGGCCCCATCTACCGACGGTGCTGGGAGCTGCTCTGGATTTGAATGAAGGGCGAGTGTGCGTCCTTTTCTCAGGCTTCTGTCTCTGGATTTGGTGTCAAGGAGGGCTGTGGAATGGAGGGGTGGCCTCCTGGGCCATGGATGAGCCTCCCTCTCTGGGGATTTGGCCTGGCTTCCAAGAGTTTCAGGTCATTCTGCGGGAAGGGAGGAGTCCTGTACTCTGCCTCAGGTGTCCCTCCCAAAGAGGGATTCCAGAGCAGAGCCCTGAGTACCGGCGACTGGAAAACCGAAACTCGGGTTAGGATGGGGGTCCCAGGGGCGTGGAAAGCACCCTCTGCGGGCTCTTACCAGCCACGGAGAGACCTGATTTGAGCACGAGGCTTATGGTGAGGGTCACAATGCGTCATTGTGCCCAAGGCGACCCACAAGCATGGGCGTGGCCTCATGGGGCATGCAGGTTTCTCCTACCCTGAAGGTGGGACACCAGGCCAACAGCAAGGTTTCTTGGATGGGGATGGAGGAGTTCAGATTTCTGCATCAGGTTCCCTCCTGTCCAGTGATTGGAGATAAGGTCTAGGTTCTGAATCCTGAACACCCAGCTTGGGAAGAGATGACAGCCTAAGGTCATGGCCGGTCTGATGTGATGGGTGTCGGTCGGGATGTCAGGGCTCAGGCAGTGTCAGGCAGAGCACGGGTGCCCATGGCAACCTCGAGAATTGGAGTGCAGTAGAGCTGCGTGCAGGTGGATCTTAATTGGGTGTTTCTGGGTAGTCGCCTAGGGCAACGTTTTTCTTCTGGTGGGAAGGCAGACTGCTGTATTGTGGCTCCAGAATTCCCAATCTGGAGGTCTTGGGGGCTAGGAATGTGAGGACGGAAGTCTGAGAACACAAGCTAGGGTGAGATTTCGGGCGAGGGCACTCTGCAGAGGCTGAAATGAGATCTCCTGCATCTGGAGACAGGGCGAAGATCCGACATTGGCTCAGGTTGGAGACTGTGTCCATGATGGCCCCATCAGTAGGTGGGGCCCTCCCGAAGCCTTGGAGGTTTTCCCATGCTGGGAGTTGTGAGATGCTCCAAACCGCAAGGATTCCTACTGTGGGACAGTCGAGTCCTGTGAGATGGCACCAGGACGCCCGATACAGAAAGACTGCAGTGCAGGGTGCTAAGGATGGATGCCTGGGCACCCCACCTCACATTCCAATTGTCTCCTAGCGACAAGGCAGGTTCGATTGCTGGCTCTGGGGGAGCTACGCAGGGCGTTGAGTGGAAATGGACTCTCCTGAGGATGTGTCATAATGTGGGTTTGTGTCCATGGAGACCTAGGAATGTGGCAGTGGCTCTGGGGCCCGGAAGGATTCTCCGAACTTTAGGATTGGACACAGCTCCAAAGAGTAAGTTTCCCCTGTGGAGATGAGAGGTGTTCTGATGGGTGCCTCAGGAAACCTCCGTTTTCTGGTATTGGAATCCAGGCCTCTGAGGAGAGACGCCTGGAAACCAACCCAAGGGTTCAGATGAAGGCCTAACAGACTGTCCGGTTCCAAGTTCTGTCTCTGGGGACATCCGTCTGCTTTTCTGAGTGGAGGCTGTTGCTCAGCTTGTGTCAGATCACCCCTGTGTGTCCAGGGCAGCCTAGACTCTTGGCATGGCCTCGGGGATCTTGGAGCCTTCTCCTAATCTGTAGGTTTGTGGCCAGTGGAATGGGCAGAGTTTCCTTGGAGAGGGCAGGCACAGTCGTGCGCTGTGGCCCCAGGGGCCCCAGCGTTGAGGGTGTGTGGGACAGGGCTGCGGGGCCTGAAGTCTGAAAAGACAAACTCGGCTTAGGTTTGGGGTCTAGGGTATGGCAGGCCCCATCTACCGACCGTGCTGGGAGCTGCTCTGGATTTGAATGAAGGGCTAGTGTGCGTCCTTTTCTCAGGCTTCTGTCTCTGGATTTTGTGAAAAGGAGAGCTGTGGAATGGAGGGGTGGCCTCCTGGGCCATGGATGAGCCTCCCTCTCTGGGGATTTGGCCTGGCTTCCAAGAGTTTCAGGTCATTCTGCGGGAAGGGAGGAGTCCTGTACTCTGCCTCAGGTGTCCCTCCCAAAGAGGGATTCCAGAGCAGAGCCCTGAGTACCGGCGACTGGAAAACCCAAACTCGGGTTAGGATGTCGGCCCAAGGGGCGTGGGAAGCACCCTCTGCGGGCTCTTGGTCCAGCCACGAGAGACCTGATTTGAGCACGAGGCTTATGGTGAGGGTCACAATGCGTCTTTGGGCCCAAGGCGACCCTCAAGCATGGGCGTGGCCTCATGGGGCATGCAGGTTTCTCCTACCCTGAAGGTGGGACACCAGGCCAACAGCAAGGTTTCTTGGATGGGGATGGAGGAGTTCAGATTTCTGCATCAGGTTCCCTCCTGTCCAGTGATTGGAGATAAGGTCTAGGTTCTGAATCCTGAACACCCAGCTTGGTAAGAGATGACAGCCTAAGGTCATGGCCGGTCTGATGTGATGGGTGTCTGTCGGGATGTCAGGGCTCAGGCAGTGTCAGGCAGAGCACGGATGCCCATGGCAACCCCGAGAATTGGAGTGCAGTAGAGCGGCGTGCAGGTGGATCCTAATTGGGTGTTTCTGGGTAGTCGCCTAGGGCAAAGTTTTTCTTCTGGTGGGAAGGCAGACTGCTGTATTGTGGCTCCAGAATTCCCAATCTGGAGGTCTTGGTGGCCAGGAATGTGAGGACGGAAGTCTGAGAACACAAGCTAGGGTGAGATTTCGGGCGAGGGCACTCTGCAGAGGCTGAAATGAGATCTCCTGCATCTGGAGACAGGGCGAGGATCCGACATTGGCTCAGGTTGGAGACTGTGTCCATTATGGCCCCATCAGTAGGTGGGGGCCCTCCCGAAGCCTTGGAGGTTTTCCCATGCTGGGAGTTGTGAGATGCTCCAAACCGCAAGGATTCCTACTGTGGGACAGTCGAGTCCTGTGAGATGGCACCAGGACGCCCGATACAGAAAGACTGCTGTGCAGGGTACTAAGGATGGATGCCTGGGCATCCCACCTCACATTCCCATTGTCTCCTAGCGACAAGGCAGGTTCGATTGCTGGCTCTGGGGGAGCTACGCAGGGCGCTGAGTGGAAATGGACTCTCCTGAGGATGGGTCATAATGTAGGTTTGTGTCCATGGAGACCTAGGAATGTGGCAGTGCCTCTGAGGCCCGGAAGGATTCTCCGAACTTTAGGATTGGACACAGCTCCAAAGAGTAAGTTTCCCCTGTGGAGATGAGAGGTGTTCTGATGGGTGCCTCAGGAAACCTCCGTTTGCTGGTATTGGAATCCAGGCCTCTGAGGAGAGACGCCTGGAAACCAACCAAAGGGTTCAGAGGAAGGCCTAACAGACTGTCCGGTTCCATCTTGTGTCTCTGGGGACATCCGTCTGCTTTTCGGAGTGGAGGGAGTTGCTCAGCTTGTGTCAGATCACCCCTGTGTGTCCAGGGCAGCCTACACTCTTGGGATGGCCTCGGGGATCTTGGAGCCTTCTCCTAATCTGTAGGTTTGTGGCCAGTGGAATGGGCAGAGTTTCCTTGGAGAGGGCAGGCACAGTCCTGCGCTGTGGCCCCAGGGGCCCCAGCGTTGAGGGTGTGTGTGAAAGGGCTGCGGGGCCTGAAGTCTGAAAACTCAAACTCGGCTTAGGTTTGGGGTCGAGGATATGGCAGGCCCCATCTACCGACCGTGCTGGGAGCTGCTCTGGATTTGAATGAAGGGCGAGTGTGCGTCCTTTTCTCAGGCTTCTGTCCCTGGATTTGGTGTCAAGGAGGGCTGTGGAATGGAGGGGTGGCCTCCTGGGCCATGGATGAGCCTCCCTCTCTGGGGATTTGGCCTGGCTTCCAAGAGTTTCAGGTCATTCTGCGGGAAGGGAGGAGTCCTGTACTCTGCCTCAGGTGTCCCTCCCAAAGAGGGATTCCAGAGCAGAGCCCTGAGTACCGGCGACTGGAAAACCGAAACTCGGGTTAGGATGGGGGTCCCAGGGGCGTGGGAAGCACCCTCTGCGGGCTCTTGGTCCAGCCACGGAGAGACCTGATTTGAGCACGACGCTTATGGTGAGGGTCACAATGCGTCATTGTGCCCAAGGCGACCCACAAGCATGGGCGTGGCCTCATGGGGCATGCAGGTTTCTCCTACCCTGAAGGTGGGACACCAGGCCAACAGCAAGGTTTCTTGGATGGCGATGGAGGAGTTCAGATTTCTGCATCAGGTTCCCTCCTGTCCAGTGATTGGAGATAAGGTCTAGGTTCTGAAACCTGAACACCCAGCTTGGGAAGAGATGACAGCCTAAGGTCATGGCCGGTCTGATGTGATGGGTGTCGGTCGGGATGTCAAGGCTCAGGCAGTGTCAGGCAGAGCACGGGTGCCCATGGCAACCCCGAGAATTGGAGTGCAGTAGAGCTGCGTGCAGGTGGATCTTAATTGGGTGTTTCTGGGTAGTCGCCTAGGGCAACGTTTTTCTTCTGGTGGGAAGGCAGACTGCTGTATTGTGGCTCCAGAATTCCCAATCTGGAGGTCTTGGGGGCTAGGAATGTGAGGACGGAAGTCTGAGAACACAAGCTAGGGTGAGATTTCGGGCTAGGGCACTCTGCAGAGGCTGAAATGATATCTCCTGCATCTGGAGACAGGGCGAGGATCCGACATTGGCTCAGGTTGGAGACTGTGTCCATTATGGCCCCATCAGGAAGTGGGGGCCCTCCCGAAGCCATGGAGGTTTTCCCATGCTGGGAGTTGTGAGATGCTCCAAACCGCAAGGATTCCTACAGTCGAGTCCTACTGGCAGAGTTTCCTTGGAGAGGGCAGGCACAGTCGTGCGCTGTGGCCCCAGGGGCCCCAGCGTTGAGGGTGTGTGGGACAGGGCTGAGGGGCCTGAAGTCTGAAAACTCAAACTCGGCTTAGGTTTGGGGTCGAGGGTATGGCAGGCCCCATCTACCGACCGTGCTGGGAGCTGCTCTGGATTTGAATGAAGGGCGAGTGTGCGTCCTTTTCTCAGGCTTCTGTCTCTGGATTTTGTGTCAAGGAGGGCTGTGAAATGGAGGGGTGGCCTCCTGGGCCATGGATGAGCCTCCCTCTCTGGGGATTTGGCCTGGCTTCCAAGAGTTTCAGGTCATTCTGCGGGAAGGGAGGAGTCCTGTACTCTGCCTCAAGTGTCCCTCCCAAAGAGGGATTCCAGAGCAGAGCCCTGAGTACCGGCGACTGGAAAACCCAAACTCGGGTTAGGATGTCGGCCCAAGGGGCGTGGGAAGCACCCTCTGCGGGCTCTTGGTCCAGCCACGAGAGACCTGATTTGAGCAAGAGGCTTATGGTGAGGGTCACAATGCGTCTTTGGGCCCAAGGCGACCCTCAAGCATGGGCGTGGCCTTATGGGGCATGCAGGTTTCTCCTACCCTGAAGGTGGGACACCAGGCCAGCAGCAAGGTTTCTTGGATGGGGATGGAGGAGTTCAGATTTCTGCATCAGGTTCCCTCCTGTCCAGTGATTGGAGATAAGGTCTAGGTTCTGAATCCTGAACACCCATCTTGGTAAGAGATGACAGCCTAAGGTCATGGCCGGTCTGATGTGATGGGTGTCTGTCGGGATGTCAGGGCTCAAGCAGTGTCAGGCAGAGCACGGATGCCCATGGCAACCCCGAGAATTGGAGTGCAGTAGAGCGGCTTGCAGGTGGATCCTAATTGGGTGTTTCTGGGTAGTCGCCTAGGGCAACGTTTTTCTTCTGGTGGGAAGGCAGACTGCTGTATTGTGGCTCCAGAATTCCCAATCTGGAGGTCTTGGTGGCCGGAATGTGAGGACGGAAGTCTGAGAACACAAGCTAGGGTGAGATTTCGGGCGAGGGCACTCTGCAGAGGCTGAAATGAGATCTCCTGCATCTGGAGACAGGGCGAAGATCCGACATTGGCTCAGGTTGGAGACTGAGTCCATTATGGCCCCATCAGTAGTTGGGGGCCCTCCCGAAGCCTTGGAGGTTTTCCCATGCTGGGAGTTGTGAGATGCTCCAAACCGCAAGGATTCCTAATGTGGGACAGTCGAGTCCTGTGAGATGGCACCAGGACGCCCGATACAGAAAGACTGCTGTGCAGGGTACTAAGGATGGATTCCTGGGCATCCCACCTCACATTCCCATTGTCTCCTAGCGACAAGGCAGGTTCGATTGCTGGCTCTGGGGGAGCTACGCAGGGCGCTGAGTGGAAATGGACTCTCCTGAGGATGGGTCATAATGTAGGTTTGTGTCCATGGAGACCTAGGAATGTGGCAGTGCCTCTGAGGCCCGGAAGGATTCTCCGAACTTTAGGATTGGACACAGCTCCAAAGAGTAAGTTTCCCCTGTGGAGATGAGAGGTGTTCTGATGGGTGCCTCAGGAAACGTCCGTTTGCTGGTATTGGTTTTCAGGCCTCTGAGGAGAGACGCCTGGAAACCAACCGAAGGGTTCAGATGAAGGCCTAACAGACTGTCCGGTTCCATGTTCTGTCTCTGGGGACATCCGTCTGCTTTTCTGAGTGGAGGGAGTTGCTCTGCTTGTGTCAGATCACCCCTGTGTGTCCAGGGCAGCCTACACTCTTGGGATGGCCTCGTGGATCTTGGAGCCTTCTCCTAATCTGTAGGTTTGTGGCCAGTGGAATGGGCAGAGTTTCCTTAGAGAGGGCAGGCACAGTCGGGTGCTGTGGCCCCAGGTCCCCCAGCGTTGAGGGTGTGTGGGAAAGGGCTGCGGGGCCTGAAGTCTGAAAACTCAAACTCGGCTTAGGTTTGGGGTCGAGGATATGGCAGGCCCCATCTACCGACGGTGCTGGGAGCTGCTCTGGATTTGAATGAAGGGCGAGTGTGCGTCCTTTTCTCAGGCTTCTGTCTCTGGATTTGGTGTCAAGGAGGGCTGTGGAATGGAGGGGTGGCCTCCTGGGCCATGGATGAGCCTCCCTCTCTGGGGATTTGGCCTGGCTTCCAAGAGTTTCAGGTCATTCTGTGGGAAGGGAGGAGTCCTGTACTCTGCCTCAGGTGTCCCTCCCAAAGAGGGATTCCAGAGCAGAGCCCTGAGTACCGGCGACTGGAAAACCGAAACTCGGGTTAGGATGGGGGTCCCAGGGGCGTGGGAAGCACCCTCTGCGGGCTCTTGGTCCAGCCACGGAGAAACCTGATTTGAGCACGAGGCTTATGGTGAGGGTCACAATGCGTCATTGTGCCCAAGGCGACCCACAAGCATGGGCGTGGCCTCATGGGGCATGCAGGTTTCTCCTACCCTGAAGGTGGGACACCAGGCCAACAGCAAGGTTTCTTGGATGGGGATGGAGGAGTTCAGATTTCTGCATCAGGTTCCCTCCTGTCCAGTGATTGGAGATAAGGTCTAGGTTCTGAATCCTGAACACCCAGCTTGGGAAGAGATGACAGCCTAAGGTCATGGCCGGTCTGATGTGATGGGTGTCGGTCGGGATGTCAAGGCTCAGGCAGTGTCAGGCAGAGCACGGGTGCCCATGGCAACCTCGAGAATTGGAGTGCAGTAGAGCTGCGTGCAGGTGGATCTTAATTGGGTGTTTCTGGGTAGTCGCCTAGGGCAACGTTTTTCTTCTGGTGGGAAGGCAGACTGCTGTATTGTGGCTCCAGAATTCCCAATCTGGAGGTCTTGGGGGCTAGGAATGTGAGGACGGAAGTCTGAGAACACAAGCTAGGGTGAGATTTCGGGCTAGGGCACTCTGCAGAGGCTGAAATGAGATCTCCTGCATCTGGAGACAGGGCGAAGATCCGACATTGGCTCAGGTTGGAGACTGTGTCCATGATGGCCCCATCAGTAGGTGGGACCCTCCCGAAGCCTTGGAGGTTTTCCCATGCTGGGAGTTGTGAGATGCTCCAAACCGCAAGGATTCCTACTGTGGGACAGTCGAGTCCTGTGAGATGGCACCAGGACGCCCGATACAGAAAGACTGCAGTGCAGGGTGCTAAGGATGGATGCCTGGGCACCCCACCTCACATTCCCATTGTCTCCTAGCGACAAGGCAGGTTCGATTGCTGGCTCTGGGGGAGCTACGCAGGGCGTTGAGTGGAAATGGACTCTCCTGAGGATGTGTCATAATGTGGGTTTGTGTCCATGGAGACCTAGGAATGTGGCAGTGGCTCTGGGGCCCGGAAGGATTCTCCGAACTTTAGGATTGGACACAGCTCCAAAGAGTAAGTTTCCCCTGTGGAGATGAGAGGTGTTCTGATGGGTGCCTCAGGAAACCTCCTTTTGCTGGTATTGGAATCCAGGCCTCTGAGGAGAGACGCCTGGAAACCAACCCAAGGGTTCAGATGAAGGCCTAACAGACTGTCCGGTTCCAAGTTCTGTCTCTGGGGACATCCGTCTGCTTTTCTGAGTGGAGGGAGTTGCTCAGCTTGTGTCAGATCACCCCTGTGTGTCCAGGGCAGCCTAGACTCTTGGCATGGCCTCGGGGATCTTGGAGCCTTCTCCTAATCTGTAGGTTTGTGGCCAGTGGAATGGGCAGAGTTTCCTTGGAGAGGGCAGGCACAGTCGTGCGCTGTGGCCCCAGGGGCCCCAGCGTTGAGGGTGTGTGGGCCAGGGCTGCGGGGCCTGAAGTCTGAAAAGACAAACTCGGCTTAGATTTGGGGTCGAGGGTATGGCAGGCCCCATCTACCGACCGTGCTGGTAGCTGCTCTGGATTTGAATGAAGGGCTAGTGTGCGTCCTTTTCTCAGGCTTCTGTCTCTGTATTTTGTGAAAAGGAGAGCTGTGGAATGGAGGGGTGGCCTCTTGGGCCATGGATGAGCCTCCCTCTCTGGGGATTTGGCCTGGCTTCCAAGAGTTTCAGGTCATTCTGCGGGAAGGGAGGAGTCCTGTACTCTGCCTCTGGTGTCCCTCCTAAAGAGGGATTCCAGAGCAGAGCCCTGAGTACCGGCGACTGGAAAACCAAACTCGGGTTAGGATGGGGGCCCAAGGGGCGTGGGAAGCACCCTCTGCGGGCTCTTGGTCCAGCCACGGAGAGACCTGATTGGAGCACGAGGCTTATGGTGAGGGTCCCAATGCATCTTTGTGCCCAAGGCGACCCTCAAGCAAGGGCGTGGTCTCATGGGCCATGCAGGTTTCTCCTACCCTGAAGGTGGGACACCAGGCCAACAGCAAGGTTTCTTGGATGGGGATGGAGGAGTTCAGATTTCTGCATCAGGTTCCCTCCTGTCCAGTGATTGGAGATAAGGTCTAGGTTCTGAATCCTGAACACCCAGCTTGGGAAGAGATGACAGCCTAAGGTCATGGCCGGTCTGATGTGATGGGTGTCTGTCGGGATGTCAGGGCTCAGGCAGTGTCAGGCAGAGCACGGATGCCCATGGCAACCCCGAGAATTGGAGTGCAGTAGAGCGGCGTGCAGGTGGATCCTAATTGGGTGTTTCTGGGTAGTCGCCTAGGGCAAAGTTTTTCTTCTGGTGGGAAGGCAGACTGCTGTATTGTGGCTCCAGAATTCCCAATCTGGAGGTCTTGGTGGCCAGGAATGTGAGGACGGAAGTCTGAGAACACAAGCTAGGGTGAGATTTCGGGCGAGGGCACTCTGCAGAGGCTGAAATGAGATCTCCTGCATCTGGAGACAGGGCGAGGATCCGACATTGGCTCAGGTTGGAGACTGTGTCCATTATGGCCCCATCAGTAGGTGGGGGCCCTCCCGAAGCCTTGGAGGTTTTCCCATGCTGGGAGTTGTGAGATGCTCCAAACCGCAAGGATTCCTACTGTGGGACAGTCGAGTCCTGTGAGATGGCACCAGGACGCCCGATACAGAAAGACTGCTGTGCAGGGTACTAAGGATGGATGCCTGGGCATCCCACCTCACATTCCCATTGTCTCCTAGCGACAAGGCAGGTTCGATTGCTGGCTCTGGGGGAGCTACGCAGGGCGCTGAGTGGAAATGGACTCTCCTGAGGATGGGTCATAATGTAGGTTTGTGTCCATGGAGACCTAGGAATGTGGCAGTGCCTCTGAGGCCCGGAAGGATTCTCCGAACTTTAGGATTGGACACAGCTCCAAAGAGTAAGTTTCCCCTGTGGAGATGAGAGGTGTTCTGATGGGTGCCTCAGGAAACCTCCGTTTTCTGGTATTGGAATCCAGGCCTCTGAGGAGAGACGCCTGGAAACCAACCAAAGGGTTCAGAGGAAGGCCTAACAGACTGTCCGGTTCCATCTTGTGTCTCTGGGGACATCCGTCTGCTTTTCGGAGTGGAGGGAGTTGCTCAGCTTGTGTCAGATCACCCCTGTGTGTCCAGGGCAGCCTACACTCTTGGGATGGCCTCGGGGATCTTGGAGCCTTCTCCTAATCTGTAGGTTTGTGGCCAGTGGAATGGGCAGAGTTTCCTTGGAGAGGGCAGGCACAGTCCTGCGCTGTGGCCCCAGGGGCCCCAGCGTTGAGGGTGTGTGGGCCAGGGCTGCGGGGCCTGAAGTCTGAAAACTCAAACTCGGCTTAGGTTTGGGGTCGAGGATATGGCAGGCCCCATCTACCGACCGTGCTGGGAGCTGCTCTGGATTTGAATGAAGGGCGAGTGTGCGTCCTTTTCTCAGGCTTCTGTCTCTGGATTTGGTGTCAAGGAGGGCTGTGGAATGGAGGGGTGGCCTCCTGGGCCATGGATGAGCCTCCCTCTCTGGGGATTTGGCCTGGCTTCCAAGAGTTTCAGGTCATTCTGCGGGAAGGGAGGAGTCCTGTACTCTGCCTCAGGTGTCCCTCCCAAAGAGGGATTCCAGAGCAGAGCCCTGAGTACCGGCGACTGGAAAACCGAAACTCGGGTTAGGATGGGGGTCCCAGGGGCGTGGGAAGCACCCTCTGCGGGCTCTTGGTCCAGCCACGGAGAGACCTGATTTGAGCACGAGGCTTATGGTGAGGGTCACAATGCGTCATTGTGCCCAAGGCGACCCACAAGTATGCGCGTGGCCTCATGGGGCATGCAGGTTTCTCCTACCCTGAAGGTGGGACACCAGGCCAACAGCAAGGTTTCTTGAATGGGGATGGAGGAGTTCAGATTTCTGCATCAGGTTCCCTCCTGTCCAGTGATTGGAGATAAGGTCTAGGTTCTGAATCCTGAACACCCAGCTTGGGAAGAGATGACAGCCTAAGGTCATGGCCGGTCTGATGTGATGGGTGTCTGTCGGGATGTCAGGGCTCAGGCAGTGTCAGGCAGAGCACGGATGCCCATGGCAACCCCGAGAATTGGAGTGCAGTAGAGCGGCGTGCAGGTGGATCCTAATTGGGTGTTTCTGGGTAGTCGCCTAGGGCAAAGTTTTTCTTCTGGTGGGAAGGCAGACTGCTGTATTGTGGCTCCAGAATTCCCAATCTGGAGGTCTTGGTGGCCAGGAATGTGAGGACGGAAGTCTGAGAACACAAGCTAGGGTGAGATTTCGGGCGAGGGCACTCTGCAGAGGCTGAAATGAGATCTCCTGCATCTGGAGACAGGGCGAGGATCCGACATTGGCTCAGGTTGGAGACTGTGTCCATTATGGCCCCATCAGTAGGTGGGGGCCCTCCCGAAGCCTTGGAGGTTTTCCCATGCTGGGAGTTGTGAGATGCTCCAAACCGCAAGGATTCCTACTGTGGGACAGTCGAGTCCTGTGAGATGGCACCAGGACGCCCGATACAGAAAGACTGCTGTGCAGGGTACTAAGGATGGATGCCTGGGCATCCCACCTCACATTCCCATTGTCTCCTAGCGACAAGGCAGGTTCGATTGCTGGCTCTGGGGGAGCTACGCAGGGCGCTGAGTGGAAATGGACTCTCCTGAGGATGGGTCATAATGTAGGTTTGTGTCCATGGAGACCTAGGAATGTGGCAGTGCCTCTGAGGCCCGGAAGGATTCTCCGAACTTTAGGATTGGACACAGCCCCAAAGAGTAAGTTTACCCTGTGGAGATGAGAGGTGTTCTGATGGGTGCCTCAGGAAACCTCCGTTTGCTGGTATTGGAATCCAGGCCTCTGAGGAGAGACGCCTGGAAACCAACCAAAGGGTTCAGAGGAAGGCCTAACAGACTGTCCGGTTCCATCTTGTGTCTCTGGGGACATCCGTCTGCTTTTCGGAGTGGAGGGAGTTGCTCAGCTTGTGTCAGATCACCCCTGTGTGTCCAGGGCAGCCTACACTCTTGGGATGGCCTCGGGGATCTTGGAGCCTTCTCCTAATCTGTAGGTTTGTGGCCAGTGGAATGGGCAGAGTTTCCTTGGAGAGGGCAGGCACAGTCCTGCGCTGTGGCCCCAGGGGCCCCAGCGTTGAGGGTGTGTGTGAAAGGGCTGCGGGGCCTGAAGTCTGAAAACTCAAACTCGGCTTAGGTTTGGGGTCGAGGATATGGCAGGCCCCATCTACCGACCGTGCTGGGAGCTGCTCTGGATTTGAATGAAGGGCGAGTGTGCGTCCTTTTCTCAGGCTTCTGTCTCTGGATTTGGTGTCAAGGAGGGCTGTGGAATGGAGGGGTGGCCTCCTGGGCCATGGATGAGCCTCCCTCTCTGGGGATTTGGCCTGGCTTCCAAGAGTTTCAGGTCATTCTGCGGGAAGGGAGGAGTCCTGTACTCTGCCTCAGGTGTCCCTCCCAAAGAGGGATTCCAGAGCAGAGCCCTGAGTACCGGCGGCTGGAAAACCGAAACTCGGGTTAGGATGGGGGTCCCAGGGGCGTGGGAAGCACCCTCTGCGGGCTCTTGGTCCAGCCACGGAGAGACCTGATTTGAGCACGAGGCTTATGGTGAGGGTCACAATGCGTCATTGTGCCCAAGGCGACCCACAAGCATGGGCGTGGCCTCATGGGGCATGCAGGTTTCTCCTACCCTGAAGGTGGGACACCAGGCCAACAGCAAGGTTTCTTGGATGGGGATGGAGGAGTTCAGATTTCTGCATCAGGTTCCCTCCTGTCCAGTGATTGGAGATAAGGTCTAGGTTCTGAATCCTGAACACCCAGCTTGGGAAGAGATGACAGCCTAAGGTCATGGCCGGTCTGATGTGATGGGTGTCGGTCGGGATGTCAAGGCTCAGGCAGTGTCAGGCAGAGCACGGGTGCCCATGGCAACCTCGAGAATTGGAGTGCAGTAGAGCTGCGTGCAGGTGGATCTTAATTGGGTGTTTCTGGGTAGTCGCCTAGGGCAACGTTTTTCTTCTGGTGGGAAGGCAGACTGCTGTATTGTGGCTCCAGAATTCCCAATCTGGAGGTCTTGGGGGCTAGGAATGTGAGGACGGAAGTCTGAGAACACAAGCTAGGGTGAGATTTCGGGCGAGGGCACTCTGCAGAGGCTGAAATGAGATCTCCTGCATCTGGAGACAGGGCGAAGATCCGACATTGGCTCAGGTTGGAGACTGTGTCCATGATGGCCCCATCAGTAGGTGGGACCCTCCCGAAGCCTTGGAGGTTTTCCCATGCTGGGAGTTGTGAGATGCTCCAAACCGCAAGGATTCCTACTGTGGGACAGTCGAGTCCTGTGAGATGGCACCAGGACGCCCGATACAGAAAGACTGCAGTGCAGGGTGCTAAGGATGGATGCCTGGGCACCCCACCTCACATTCCAATTGTCTCCTAGCGACAAGGCAGGTTCGATTGCTGGCTCTGGGGGAGCTACGCAGGGCGTTGAGTGGAAATGGACTCTCCTGAGGATGTGTCATAATGTGGGTTTGTGTCCATGGAGACCTAGGAATGTGGCAGTGGCTCTGGGGCCCGGAAGGATTCTCCGAACTTTAGGATTGGACACAGCTCCAAAGAGTAAGTTTCCCCTGTGGAGATGAGAGGTGTTCTGATGGGTGCCTCAGGAAACCTCCTTTTGCTGGTATTGGAATCCAGGCCTCTGAGGAGAGACGCCTGGAAACCAACCCAAGGGTTCAGATGAAGGCCTAACAGACTGTCCGGTTCCAAGTTCTGTCTCTGGGGACATCCGTCTGCTTTTCTGAGTGGAGGGAGTTGCTCAGCTTGTGTCAGATCACCCCTGTGTGTCCAGGGCAGCCTAGACTCTTGGCATGGCCTCGGGGATCTTGGAGCCTTCTCCTAATCTGTAGGTTTGTGGCCAGTGGAATGGGCAGAGTTTCCTTGGAGAGGGCAGGCACAGTCGTGCGCTGTGGCCCCAGGGGCCCCAGCGTTGAGGGTGTGTGGGCCAGGGCTGCGGGGCCTGAAGTCTGAAAAGACAAACTCGGCTTAGATTTGGGGTCGAGGGTATGGCAGGCCCCATCTACCGACCGTGCTGGTAGCTGCTCTGGATTTGAATGAAGGGCTAGTGTGCGTCCTTTTCTCAGGCTTCTGTCTCTGTATTTTGTGAAAAGGAGAGCTGTGGAATGGAGGGGTGGCCTCTTGGGCCATGGATGAGCCTCCCTCTCTGGGGATTTGGCCTGGCTTCCAAGAGTTTCAGGTCATTCTGCGGGAAGGGAGGAGTCCTGTACTCTGCCTCTGGTGTCCCTCCTAAAGAGGGATTCCAGAGCAGAGCCCTGAGTACCGGCGACTGGAAAACCAAACTCGGGTTAGGATGGGGGCCCAAGGGGCGTGGGAAGCACCCTCTGCGGGCTCTTGGTCCAGCCACGGAGAGACCTGATTGGAGCACGAGGCTTATGGTGAGGGTCCCAATGCATCTTTGTGCCCAAGGCGACCCTCAAGCAAGGGCGTGGTCTCATGGGCCATGCAGGTTTCTCCTACCCTGAAGGTGGGACACCAGGCCAACAGCAAGGTTTCTTGGATGGCGATGGAGTTGTTCAGATTTCTGCATCAGGTTCCCTCCTGTCCAGTGATTGGAGATAAGGTCTAGGTTCTGAATCCTCAACACCCAGCTTGGGAATAGATGACAGCCTAAGGTCATGGCCGGTCTGATGTGATGGGTGTCGGTCGGGATGTCAAGGCTCAGGCAGTGTCAGGCAGAGCACGGGTGCCCATGGCAACCTCGAGAAATGGAGTGCAGTAGAGGTGCGTGCAGGTAGATCCTAATTGGATGTTTCTGGGTAGTCGCCTAGGGCAACGTTTTTCTTCTGGTGGGAAGGCAGACTGCTGTATTGTGGCTCCAGAATTCCCAATCTGGAGGTCTTGGGGGCTAGGAATGTGAGGACGGAAGTCTGAGAACACAAGCTACGGTGAGATTTCGGGCTAGGGCACTCTGCAGAGGCTGAAATGAGATCTCCTGCATCTGGAGACAGGGCGAGGATCCGACATTGGCTCAGGTTGGAGACTGTGTCCATTATGGCCCCATCAGGAAGTGGGGGCCCTCCCGAAGCCATGGAGGTTTTCCCATGCTGGGAGTTGTGAGATGCTCCAAACCGCAAGGATTCCTACTGTCGAGTCCTACTGGCAGAGTTTCCTTGGCGAGGGCAGGCACAGTCGTGCGCTGCGGCCCCAGGGGCCCCAGCGTTGAGGGTGTGTGGGACAGGGCTGCGGGGCCTGAAGTCTGAAAACTCAAACTCGGCTTAGGTTTGGGGTCGAGGGTATGGCAGGCCCCATCTACCGACCGTGCTGGGAGCTGCTCTGGATTTGACTGAAGGGCGAGTGTGCGTCCTTTTCTCAGGCTTCTGTCTCTGGATTTGGTGTCAAGGAGGGCTGTGGAATGGAGGGGTGGCCTCCTGGGCCATGGATGAGCCTCCCTCTCTGGGGATTTGGCCTGGCTTCCAAGAGTTTCAGGTCATTCTGCGGGAAGGGAGGAGTCCTGTACTCTGCCTCAGGTGTCCCTCCCAAAGAGGGATTCCAGAGCAGAGCCCTGAGTACCGGCGACTGGAAAACCGAAACTCGGGTTAGGATGGGGGTCCCAGGGGCGTGGGAAGCACCCTCTGCGGGCTCTTGGTCCAGCCACGGAGAGACCTGATTTGAGCACGAGGCTTATGGTGAGGGTCACAATGCGTCATTGTGCCCAAGGCGACCCACAAGCATGGGCGTGGCCTCATGGGGCATGCAGGTTTCTCCTACCCTGAAGGTGGGACACCAGGCCAACAGCAAGGTTTCTTGGATGGGGATGGAGGAGTTCAGATTTCTGCATCAGGTTCCCTCCTGTCCAGTGATTGGAGATAAGGTCTAGGTTCTGAATCCTGAACACCCAGCTTGGGAAGAGATGACAGCCTAAGGTCATGGCCGGTCTGATGTGATGGGTGTCGGTCGGGATGTCAAGGCTCAGGCAGTGTCAGGCAGAGCACGGGTGCCCATGGCAACCTCGAGAATTGGAGTGCAGTAGAGCTGCGTGCAGGTGGATCTTAATTGGGTGTTTCTGGGTAGTCGCCTAGGGCAACGTTTTTCTTCTGGTGGGAAGGCAGACTGCTGTATTGTGGCTCCAGAATTCCCAATCTGGAGGTCTTGGGGGCTAGGAATGTGAGGACGGAAGTCTGAGAACACAAGCTAGGGTGAGATTTCGGGCGAGGGCACTCTGCAGAGGCTGAAATGAGATCTCCTGCATCTGGAGACAGGGCGAAGATCCGACATTGGCTCAGGTTGGAGACTGTGTCCATGATGGCCCCATCAGTAGGTGGGGGCCCTCCCGAAGCCTTGGAGGTTTTCCCATGCTGGGAGTTGTGAGATGCTCCAAACCGCAAGGATTCCTACTGTGGGACAGTCGAGTCCTGTGAGATGGCACCAGGACGCCCGATACAGAAAGACTGCAGTGCAGGGTGCTAAGGATGGATGCCTGGGCACCCCACCTCACATTCCAATTGTCTCCTAGCGACAAGGCAGGTTCGATTGCTGGCTCTGGGGGAGCTACGCAGGGCGTTGAGTGGAAATGGACTCTCCTGAGGATGTGTCATAATGTGGGTTTGTGTCCATGGAGACCTAGGAATGTGGCAGTGGCTCTGGGGCCCGGAAGGATTCTCCGAACTTTAGGATTGGACACAGCTCCAAAGAGTAAGTTTCCCCTGTGGAGATGAGAGGTGTTCTGATGGGTGCCTCAGGAAACCTCCTTTTGCTGGTATTGGAATCCAGGCCTCTGAGGAGAGACGCCTGGAAACCAACCCAAGGGTTCAGATGAAGGCCTAACAGACTGTCCGGTTCCAAGTTCTGTCTCTGGGGACATCCGTCTGCTTTTCTGAGTGGAGGGAGTTGCTCAGCTTGTGTCAGATCACCCCTGTGTGTCCAGGGCAGCCTAGACTCTTGGCATGGCCTCGGGGATCTTGGAGCCTTCTCCTAATCTGTAGGTTTGTGGCCAGTGGAATGGGCAGAGTTTCCTTGGAGAGGGCAGGCACAGTCGTGCGCTGTGGCCCCAGGGGCCCCAGCGTTGAGGGTGTGTGGGCCAGGGCTGCGGGGCCTGAAGTCTGAAAAGACAAACTCGGCTTAGATTTGGGGTCGAGGGTATGGCAGGCCCCATCTACCGACCGTGCTGGTAGCTGCTCTGGATTTGAATGAAGGGCTAGTGTGCGTCCTTTTCTCAGGCTTCTGTCTCTGTATTTTGTGAAAAGGAGAGCTGTGGAATGGAGGGGTGGCCTCTTGGGCCATGGATGAGCCTCCCTCTCTGGGGATTTGGCCTGGCTTCCAAGAGTTTCAGGTCATTCTGCGGGAAGGGAGGAGTCCTGTACTCTGCCTCTGGTGTCCCTCCTAAAGAGGGATTCCAGAGCAGAGCCCTGAGTACCGGCGACTGGAAAACCAAACTCGGGTTAGGATGGGGGCCCAAGGGGCGTGGGAAGCACCCTCTGCGGGCTCTTGGTCCAGCCACGGAGAGACCTGATTGGAGCACGAGGCTTATGGTGAGGGTCCCAATGCATCTTTGTGCCCAAGGCGACCCTCAAGCAAGGGCGTGGTCTCATGGGCCATGCAGGTTTCTCCTACCCTGAAGGTGGGACACCAGGCCAACAGCAAGGTTTCTTGGATGGCGATGGAGTTGTTCAGATTTCTGCATCAGGTTCCCTCCTGTCCAGTGATTGGAGATAAGGTCTAGGTTCTGAATCCTCAACACCCAGCTTGGGAATAGATGACAGCCTAAGGTCATGGCCGGTCTGATGTGATGGGTGTCGGTCGGGATGTCAAGGCTCAGGCAGTGTCAGGCAGAGCACGGGTGCCCATGGCAACCTCGAGAAATGGAGTGCAGTAGAGGTGCGTGCAGGTAGATCCTAATTGGATGTTTCTGGGTAGTCGCCTAGGGCAACGTTTTTCTTCTGGTGGGAAGGCAGACTGCTGTATTGTGGCTCCAGAATTCCCAATCTGGAGGTCTTGGGGGCTAGGAATGTGAGGACGGAAGTCTGAGAACACAAGCTACGGTGAGATTTCGGGCTAGGGCACTCTGCAGAGGCTGAAATGAGATCTCCTGCATCTGGAGACAGGGCGAGGATCCGACATTGGCTCAGGTTGGAGACTGTGTCCATTATGGCCCCATCAGGAAGTGGGGGCCCTCCCGAAGCCATGGAGGTTTTCCCATGCTGGGAGTTGTGAGATGCTCCAAACCGCAAGGATTCCTACTGTCGAGTCCTACTGGCAGAGTTTCCTTGGCGAGGGCAGGCACAGTCGTGCGCTGTGGCCCCAGGGGCCCCAGCGTTGAGGGTGTGTGGGACAGGGCTGCGGGGCCTGAAGTCTGAAAACTCAAACTCGGCTTAGGTTTGGGGTCGAGGGTATGGCAGGCCCCATCTACCGACCGTGCTGGGAGCTGCTCTGGATTTGACTGAAGGGCGAGTGTGCGTCCTTTTCTCAGGCTTCTGTCTCTGGATTTGGTGTCAAGGAGGGCTGTGAAATGGAGGGGTGGCCTCCTTGGCCATGGATGAGCCTCCCTCTCTGGGGATTTGGCCTGGCTTCCAAGAGTTTCAGGTCATTCTGCGGGAAGGGAGGAGTCCTGTACTCTGCCTCAGGTGTCCCACCCAAAGAGGGATTCCAGAGCAGAGCCCTGAGTACCGGCGACTGGAAAACCCAAACTCGGGTTAGGATGTCGGCCCAAGGGGCGTGGGAAGCAACCTCTGCGGGCTCTTGGTCCAGCCACGAGAGACCTGATTTGAGCACGAGGCTTATGGTGAGGGTCACAATGCGTCTTTGGGCCCAAGGCGACCCTCAAGCATGGGCGTGGCCTCATGGGGCATGCAGGTTTCTCCTACCCTGAAGGTGGGACACCAGGCCAACAGCAAGGTTTCTTGGATGGGGATGGAGGAGTTCAGATTTCTGCATCAGGTTCCCTCCTGTCCAGTGATTGGAGATAAGGTCTAGGTTCTGAATCCTGAACACCCAGCTTGGTAAGAGATGACAGCCTAAGGTCATGGCCGGTCTGATGTGATGGGTGTCTGTCGGGATGTCAGGGCTCAGGCAGTGTCAGGCAGAGCACGGATGCCCATGGCAACCCCGAGAATTGGAGTGCAGTAGAGCGGCGTGCAGGTGGATCCTAATTGGGTGTTTCTTGGTAGTCTCCTAGGGCAAAGTTTTTCTTCTGGTGGGAAGGCAGACTGCTGTATTGTGGCTCCAGAATTCCCAATCTGGAGGTCTTGGGGGCTAGGAATGTGAGGACGGAAGTCTGAGAACACAAGCTAGGGTGAGATTTCGGGCGAGGGCACTCTGCAGAGGCTGAAATGAGATCTCCTGCATCTGGAGACAGGGCGAAGATCCGACATTGGCTCAGGTTGGAGACTGTGTCCATGATGGCCCCATCAGTAGGTGGGGCCCTCCCGAAGCCTTGGAGGTTTTCCCATGCTGGGAGTTGTGAGATGCTCCAAACCGCAAGGATTCCTACTGTGGGACAGTCGAGTCCTGTGAGATGGCACCAGGACGCCCGATACAGAAAGACTGCAGTGCAGGGTGCTAAGGATGGATGCCTGGGCACCCCACCTCACATTCCAATTGTCTCCTAGCGACAAGGCAGGTTCGATTGCTGGCTCTGGGGGAGCTACGCAGGGCGTTGAGTGGAAATGGACTCTCCTGAGGATGTGTCATAATGTGGGTTTGTGTCCATGGAGACCTAGGAATGTGGCAGTGGCTCTGGGGCCCGGAAGGATTCTCCGAACTTTAGGATTGGACACAGCTCCAAAGAGTAAGTTTCCCCTGTGGAGATGAGAGGTGTTCTGATGGGTGCCTCAGGAAACCTCCGTTTTCTGGTATTGGAATCCAGGCCTCTGAGGAGAGACGCCTGGAAACCAACCCAAGGGTTCAGATGAAGGCCTAACAGACTGTCCGGTTCCAAGTTCTGTCTCTGGGGACATCCGTCTGCTTTTCTGAGTGGAGGCTGTTGCTCAGCTTGTGTCAGATCACCCCTGTGTGTCCAGGGCAGCCTAGACTCTTGGCATGGCCTCGGGGATCTTGGAGCCTTCTCCTAATCTGTAGGTTTGTGGCCAGTGGAATGGGCAGAGTTTCCTTGGAGAGGGCAGGCACAGTCGTGCGCTGTGGCCCCAGGGGCCCCAGCGTTGAGGGTGTGTGGGACAGGGCTGCGGGGCCTGAAGTCTGAAAAGACAAACTCGGCTTAGGTTTGGGGTCTAGGGTATGGCAGGCCCCATCTACCGACCGTGCTGGGAGCTGCTCTGGATTTGAATGAAGGGCTAGTGTGCGTCCTTTTCTCAGGCTTCTGTCTCTGGATTTTGTGAAAAGGAGAGCTGTGGAATGGAGGGGTGGCCTCCTGGGCCATGGATGAGCCTCCCTCTCTGGGGATTTGGCCTGGCTTCCAAGAGTTTCAGGTCATTCTGTGGGAAGGGAGGAGTCCTGTACTCTGCCTCAGGTGTCCCTCCCAAAGAGGGATTCCAGAGCAGAGCCCTGAGTACCGGCGACTGGAAAACCAAAACTCGGGTTAGGATGTCGGCCCAAGGGGCGTGGGAAGCACCCTCTGCGGGCTCTTGGTCCAGCCACGAGAGACCTGATTTGAGCACGAGGCTTATGGTGAGGGTCACAATGCGTCTTTGGGCCCAAGGCGACCCTCAAGCATGGGCGTGGCCTCATGGGGCATGCAGGTTTCTCCTACCCTGAAGGTGGGACACCAGGCCAACAGCAAGGTTTCTTGGATGGGGATGGAGGAGTTCAGATTTCTGCATCAGGTTCCCTCCTGTCCAGTGATTGGAGATAAGGTCTAGGTTCTGAATCCTGAACACCCAGCTTGGTAAGAGATGACAGCCTAAGGTCATGGCCGGTCTGATGTGATGGGTGTCTGTCGGGATGTCAGGGCTCAGGCAGTGTCAGGCAGAGCACGGATGCCCATGGCAACCCCGAGAATTGGAGTGCAGTAGAGCGGCGTGCAGGTGGATCCTAATTGGGTGTTTCTGGGTAGTCGCCTAGGGCAAAGTTTTTCTTCTGGTGGGAAGGCAGACTGCTGTATTGTGGCTCCAGAATTCCCAATCTGGAGGTCTTGGTGGCCAGGAATGTGAGGACGGAAGTCTGAGAACACAAGCTAGGGTGAGATTTCGGGCGAGGGCACTCTGCAGAGGCTGAAATGAGATCTCCTGCATCTGGAGACAGGGCGAGGATCCGACATTGGCTCAGGTTGGAGACTGTGTCCATTATGGCCCCATCAGTAGGTGGGGGCCCTCCCGAAGCCTTGGAGGTTTTCCCATGCTGGGAGTTGTGAGATGCTCCAAACCGCAAGGATTCCTACTGTGGGACAGTCGAGTCCTGTGAGATGGCACCAGGACGCCCGATACAGAAAGACTGCTGTGCAGGGTACTAAGGATGGATGCCTGGGCATCCCACCTCACATTCCCATTGTCTCCTAGCGACAAGGCAGGTTCGATTGCTGGCTCTGGGGGAGCTACGCAGGGCGCTGAGTGGAAATGGACTCTCCTGAGGATGGGTCATAATGTAGGTTTGTGTCCATGGAGACCTAGGAATGTGGCAGTGCCTCTGAGGCCCGGAAGGATTCTCCGAACTTTAGGATTGGACACAGCTCCAAAGAGTAAGTTTCCCCTGTGGAGATGAGAGGTGTTCTGATGGGTGCCTCAGGAAACCTCCGTTTGCTGGTATTGGAATCCAGGCCTCTGAGGAGAGACGCCTGGAAACCAACCAAAGGGTTCAGAGGAAGGCCTAACAGACTGTCCGGTTCCATCTTGTGTCTCTGGGGACATCCGTCTGCTTTTCGGAGTGGAGGGAGTTGCTCAGCTTGTGTCAGATCACCCCTGTGTGTCCAGGGCAGCCTACACTCTTGGGATGGCCTCGGGGATCTTGGAGCCTTCTCCTAATCTGTAGGTTTGTGGCCAGTGGAATGGGCAGAGTTTCCTTGGAGAGGGCAGGCACAGTCCTGCGCTGTGGCCCCAGGGGCCCCAGCGTTGAGGGTGTGTGGGCCAGGGCTGCGGGGCCTGAAGTCTGAAAACTCAAACTCGGCTTAGGTTTGGGGTCGAGGATATGGCAGGCCCCATCTACCGACCGTGCTGGGAGCTGCTCTGGATTTGAATGAAGGGCGAGTGTGCGTCCTTTTCTCAGGCTTCTGTCTCTGGATTTGGTGTCAAGGAGGGCTGTGGAATGGAGGGGTGGCCTCCTGGGCCATGGATGAGCCTCCCTCTCTGGGGATTTGGCCTGGCTTCCAAGAGTTTCAGGTCATTCTGCGGGAAGGGAGGAGTCCTGTACTCTGCCTCAGGTGTCCCTCCCAAAGAGGGATTCCAGAGCAGAGCCCTGAGTACCGGCGACTGGAAAACCGAAACTCGGGTTAGGATGGGGGTCCCAGGGGCGTGGGAAGCACCCTCTGCGGGCTCTTGGTCCAGCCACGGAGAGACCTGATTTGAGCACGACGCTTATGGTGAGGGTCACAATGCGTCATTGTGCCCAAGGCGACCCACAAGCATGGGCGTGGCCTCATGGGGCATGCAGGTTTCTCCTACCCTGAAGGTGGGACACCAGGCCAACAGCAAGGTTTCTTGGATGGGGATGGAGGAGTTCAGATTTCTGCATCAGGTTCCCTCCTGTCCAGTGATTGGAGATAAGGTCTAGGTTCTGAATCCTGAACACCCAGCTTGGGAAGAGATGACAGCCTAAGGTCATGGCCGGTCTGATGTGATGGGTGTCTGTCGGGATGTCAGGGCTCAGGCAGTGTCAGGCAGAGCACGGATGCCCATGGCAACCCCGAGAATTGGAGTGCAGTAGAGCGGCGTGCAGGTGGATCCTAATTGGGTGTTTCTGGGTAGTCGCCTAGGGCAAAGTTTTTCTTCTGGTGGGAAGGCAGACTGCTGTATTGTGGCTCCAGAATTCCCAATCTGGAGGTCTTGGTGGCCAGGAATGTGAGGACGGAAGTCTGAGAACACAAGCTAGGGTGAGATTTCGGGCGAGGGCACTCTGCAGAGGCTGAAATGAGATCTCCTGCATCTGGAGACAGGGCGAGGATCCGACATTGGCTCAGGTTGGAGACTGTGTCCATTATGGCCCCATCAGTAGGTGGGGGCCCTCCCGAAGCCTTGGAGGTTTTCCCATGCTGGGAGTTGTGAGATGCTCCAAACCGCAAGGATTCCTACTGTGGGACAGTCGAGTCCTGTGAGATGGCACCAGGACGCCCGATACAGAAAGACTGCTGTGCAGGGTACTAAGGATGGATGCCTGGGCATCCCACCTCACATTCCCATTGTCTCCTAGCGACAAGGCAGGTTCGATTGCTGGCTCTGGGGGAGCTACGCAGGGCGCTGAGTGGAAATGGACTCTCCTGAGGATGGGTCATAATGTAGGTTTGTGTCCATGGAGACCTAGGAATGTGGCAGTGCCTCTGAGGCCCGGAAGGATTCTCCGAACTTTAGGATTGGACACAGCTCCAAAGAGTAAGTTTACCCTGTGGAGATGAGAGGTGTTCTGATGGGTGCCTCAGGAAACCTCCGTTTGCTGGTATTGGAATCCAGGCCTCTGAGGAGAGACGCCTGGAAACCAACCAAAGGGTTCAGAGGAAGGCCTAACAGACTGTCCGGTTCCATCTTGTGTCTCTGGGGACATCCGTCTGCTTTTCGGAGTGGAGGGAGTTGCTCAGCTTGTGTCAGATCACCCCTGTGTGTCCAGGGCAGCCTACACTCTTGGGATGGCCTCGGGGATCTTGGAGCCTTCTCCTAATCTGTAGGTTTGTGGCCAGTGGAATGGGCAGAGTTTCCTTGGAGAGGGCAGGCACAGTCCTGCGCTGTGGCCCCAGGGGCCCCAGCGTTGAGGGTGTGTGTGAAAGGGCTGCGGGGCCTGAAGTCTGAAAACTCAAACTCGGCTTAGGTTTGGGGTCGAGGATATGGCAGGCCCCATCTACCGACCGTGCTGGGAGCTGCTCTGGATTTGAATGAAGGGCGAGTGTGCGTCCTTTTCTCAGGCTTCTGTCTCTGGATTTGGTGTCAAGGAGGGCTGTGGAATGGAGGGGTGGCCTCCTGGGCCATGGATGAGCCTCCCTCTCTGGGGATTTGGCCTGGCTTCCAAGAGTTTCAGGTCATTCTGCGGGAAGGGAGGAGTCCTGTACTCTGCCTCAGGTGTCCCTCCCAAAGAGGGATTCCAGAGCAGAGCCCTGAGTACCGGCGACTGGAAAACCGAAACTCGGGTTAGGATGGGGGTCCCAGGGGCGTGGGAAGCACCCTCTGCGGGCTCTTGGTCCAGCCACGGAGAGACCTGATTTGAGCACGAGGCTTATGGTGAGGGTCACAATGCGTCATTGTGCCCAAGGCGACCCACAAGCATGGGCGTGGCCTCATGGGGCATGCAGGTTTCTCCTACCCTGAAGGTGGGACACCAGGCCAACAGCAAGGTTTCTTGGATGGGGATGGAGGAGTTCAGATTTCTGCATCAGGTTCCCTCCTGTCCAGTGATTGGAGATAAGGTCTAGGTTCTGAATCCTGAACACCCAGCTTGGGAAGAGATGACAGCCTAAGGTCATGGCCGGTCTGATGTGATGGGTGTCGGTCGGGATGTCAAGGCTCAGGCAGTGTCAGGCAGAGCACGGGTGCCCATGGCAACCTCGAGAATTGGAGTGCAGTAGAGCTGCGTGCAGGTGGATCTTAATTGGGTGTTTCTGGGTAGTCGCCTAGGGCAACGTTTTTCTTCTGGTGGGAAGGCAGACTGCTGTATTGTGGCTCCAGAATTCCCAATCTGGAGGTCTTGGGGGCTAGGAATGTGAGGACGGAAGTCTGAGAACACAAGCTAGGGTGAGATTTCGGGCGAGGGCACTCTGCAGAGGCTGAAATGAGATCTCCTGCATCTGGAGACAGGGCGAAGATCCGACATTGGCTCAGGTTGGAGACTGTGTCCATGATGGCCCCATCAGTAGGTGGGACCCTCCCGAAGCCTTGGAGGTTTTCCCATGCTGGGAGTTGTGAGATGCTCCAAACCGCAAGGATTCCTACTGTGGGACAGTCGAGTCCTGTGAGATGGCACCAGGACGCCCGATACAGAAAGACTGCAGTGCAGGGTGCTAAGGATGGATGCCTGGGCACCCCACCTCACATTCCAATTGTCTCCTAGCGACAAGGCAGGTTCGATTGCTGGCTCTGGGGGAGCTACGCAGGGCGTTGAGTGGAAATGGACTCTCCTGAGGATGTGTCATAATGTGGGTTTGTGTCCATGGAGACCTAGGAATGTGGCAGTGGCTCTGGGGCCCGGAAGGATTCTCCGAACTTTAGGATTGGACACAGCTCCAAAGAGTAAGTTTCCCCTGTGGAGATGAGAGGTGTTCTGATGGGTGCCTCAGGAAACCTCCTTTTGCTGGTATTGGAATCCAGGCCTCTGAGGAGAGACGCCTGGAAACCAACCCAAGGGTTCAGATGAAGGCCTAACAGACTGTCCGGTTCCAAGTTCTGTCTCTGGGGACATCCGTCTGCTTTTCTGAGTGGAGGGAGTTGCTCAGCTTGTGTCAGATCACCCCTGTGTGTCCAGGGCAGCCTAGACTCTTGGCATGGCCTCGGGGATCTTGGAGCCTTCTCCTAATCTGTAGGTTTGTGGCCAGTGGAATGGGCAGAGTTTCCTTGGAGAGGGCAGGCACAGTCGTGCGCTGTGGCCCCAGGGGCCCCAGCGTTGAGGGTGTGTGGGCCAGGGCTGCGGGGCCTGAAGTCTGAAAAGACAAACTCGGCTTAGATTTGGGGTCGAGGGTATGGCAGGCCCCATCTACCGACCGTGCTGGTAGCTGCTCTGGATTTGAATGAAGGGCTAGTGTGCGTCCTTTTCTCAGGCTTCTGTCTCTGTATTTTGTGAAAAGGAGAGCTGTGGAATGGAGGGGTGGCCTCTTGGGCCATGGATGAGCCTCCCTCTCTGGGCATTTGGCCTGGCTTCCAAGAGTTTCAGGTCATTCTGCGGGAAGGGAGGAGTCCTGTACTCTGCCTCTGGTGTCCCTCCTAAAGAGGGATTCCAGAGCAGAGCCCTGAGTACCGGCGACTGGAAAACCAAACTCGGGTTAGGATGGGGGCCCAAGGGGCGTGGGAAGCACCCTCTGCGGGCTCTTGGTCCAGCCACGGAGAGACCTGATTGGAGCACGAGGCTTATGGTGAGGGTCCCAATGCATCTTTGTGCCCAAGGCGACCCTCAAGCAAGGGCGTGGTCTCATGGGCCATGCAGGTTTCTCCTACCCTGAAGGTGGGACACCAGGCCAACAGCAAGGTTTCTTGGATGGCGATGGAGTTGTTCAGATTTCTGCATCAGGTTCCCTCCTGTCCAGTGATTGGAGATAAGGTCTAGGTTCTGAATCCTCAACACCCAGCTTGGGAATAGATGACAGCCTAAGGTCATGGCCGGTCTGATGTGATGGGTGTCGGTCGGGATGTCAAGGCTCAGGCAGTGTCAGGCAGAGCACGGGTGCCCATGGCAACCTCGAGAAATGGAGTGCAGTAGAGGTGCGTGCAGGTAGATCCTAATTGGATGTTTCTGGGTAGTCGCCTAGGGCAACGTTTTTCTTCTGGTGGGAAGGCAGACTGCTGTATTGTGGCTCCAGAATTCCCAATCTGGAGGTCTTGGGGGCTAGGAATGTGAGGACGGAAGTCTGAGAACACAAGCTACGGTGAGATTTCGGGGGAGGGCACTCTGCAGAGGCTGAAATGAGATCTCCTGCATCTGGAGACAGGGCGAGGATCCGACATTGGTTCAGGTTGGAGACTGTGTCCATTATGGCCCCATCAGGAAGTGGGGGCCCTCCCGAAGCCATGGAGGTTTTCCCATGCTGGGAGTTGTGAGATGCTCCAAACCGCAAGGATTCCTACTGTCGAGTCCTACTGGCAGAGTTTCCTTGGCGAGGGCAGGCACAGTCGTGCGCTGTGGCCCCAGGGGCCCCAGCGTTGAGGGTGTGTGGGACAGGGCTGCGGGGCCTGAAGTCTGAAAACTCAAACTCGGCTTAGGTTTGGGGTCGAGGGTATGGCAGGCCCCATCTACCGACCGTGCTGGGAGCTGCTCTGGATTTGACTGAAGGGCGAGTGTGCGTCCTTTTCTCAGGCTTCTGTCTCTGGATTTGGTGTCAAGGAGGGCTGTGAAATGGAGGGGTGGCCTCCTTGGCCATGGATGAGCCTCCCTCTCTGGGGATTTGGCCTGGCTTCCAAGAGTTTCAGGTCATTCTGCGGGAAGGGAGGAGTCCTGTACTCTGCCTCAGGTGTCCCTCCCAAAGAGGGATTCCAGAGCAGAGCCCTGAGTACCGGCGACTGGAAAACCCAAACTCGGGTTAGGATGTCGGCCCAAGGGGCGTGGGAAGCAACCTCTGCGGGCTCTTGGTCCAGCCACGAGAGACCTGATTTGAGCACGAGGCTTATGGTGAGGGTCACAATGCGTCTTTGGGCCCAAGGCGACCCTCAAGCATGGGCGTGGCCTCATGGGGCATGCAGGTTTCTCCTACCCTGAAGGTGGGACACCAGGCCAACAGCAAGGTTTCTTGGATGGGGATGGAGGAGTTCAGATTTCTGCATCAGGTTCCCTCCTGTCCAGTGATTGGAGATAAGGTCTAGGTTCTGAATCCTGAACACCCAGCTTGGTAAGAGATGACAGCCTAAGGTCATGGCCGGTCTGATGTGATGGGTGTCTGTCGGGATGTCAGGGCTCAGGCAGTGTCAGGCAGAGCACGGATGCCCATGGCAACCCCGAGAATTGGAGTGCAGTAGAGCGGCGTGCAGGTGGATCCTAATTGGGTGTTTCTTGGTAGTCTCCTAGGGCAAAGTTTTTCTTCTGGTGGGAAGGCAGACTGCTGTATTGTGGCTCCAGAATTCCCAATCTGGAGGTCTTGGGGGCTAGGAATGTGAGGACGGAAGTCTGAGAACACAAGCTAGGGTGAGATTTCGGGCGAGGGCACTCTGCAGAGGCTGAAATGAGATCTCCTGCATCTGGAGACAGGGCGAAGATCCGACATTGGCTCAGGTTGGAGACTGTGTCCATGATGGCCCCATCAGTAGGTGGGGCCCTCCCGAAGCCTTGGAGGTTTTCCCATGCTGGGAGTTGTGAGATGCTCCAAACCGCAAGGATTCCTACTGTGGGACAGTCGAGTCCTGTGAGATGGCACCAGGACGCCCGATACAGAAAGACTGCAGTGCAGGGTGCTAAGGATGGATGCCTGGGCACCCCACCTCACATTCCAATTGTCTCCTAGCGACAAGGCAGGTTCGATTGCTGGCTCTGGGGGAGCTACGCAGGGCGTTGAGTGGAAATGGACTCTCCTGAGGATGTGTCATAATGTGGGTTTGTGTCCATGGAGACCTAGGAATGTGGCAGTGGCTCTGGGGCCCGGAAGGATTCTCCGAACTTTAGGATTGGACACAGCTCCAAAGAGTAAGTTTCCCCTGTGGAGATGAGAGGTGTTCTGATGGGTGCCTCAGGAAACCTCCGTTTTCTGGTATTGGAATCCAGGCCTCTGAGGAGAGACGCCTGGAAACCAACCCAAGGGTTCAGATGAAGGCCTAACAGACTGTCCGGTTCCAAGTTCTGTCTCTGGGGACATCCGTCTGCTTTTCTGAGTGGAGGCTGTTGCTCAGCTTGTGTCAGATCACCCCTGTGTGTCCAGGGCAGCCTAGACTCTTGGCATGGCCTCGGGGATCTTGGAGCCTTCTCCTAATCTGTAGGTTTGTGGCCAGTGGAATGGGCAGAGTTTCCTTGGAGAGGGCAGGCACAGTCGTGCGCTGTGGCCCCAGGGGCCCCAGCGTTGAGGGTGTGTGGGACAGGGCTGCGGGGCCTGAAGTCTGAAAAGACAAACTCGGCTTAGGTTTGGGGTCTAGGGTATGGCAGGCCCCATCTACCGACCGTGCTGGGAGCTGCTCTGGATTTGAATGAAGGGCTAGTGTGCGTCCTTTTCTCAGGCTTCTGTCTCTGGATTTTGTGAAAAGGAGAGCTGTGGAATGGAGGGGTGGCCTCCTGGGCCATGGATGAGCCTCCCTCTCTGGGGATTTGGCCTGGCTTCCAAGAGTTTCAGGTCATTCTGTGGGAAGGGAGGAGTCCTGTACTCTGCCTCAGGTGTCCCTCCCAAAGAGGGATTCCAGAGCAGAGCCCTGAGTACCGGCGACTGGAAAACCAAAACTCGGGTTAGGATGTCGGCCCAAGGGGCGTGGGAAGCACCCTCTGCGGGCTCTTGGTCCAGCCACGAGAGACCTGATTTGAGCACGAGGCTTATGGTGAGGGTCACAATGCGTCTTTGGGCCCAAGGCGACCCTCAAGCATGGGCGTGGCCTCATGGGGCATGCAGGTTTCTCCTACCCTGAAGGTGGGACACCAGGCCAACAGCAAGGTTTCTTGGATGGGGATGGAGGAGTTCAGATTTCTGCATCAGGTTCCCTCCTGTCCAGTGATTGGAGATAAGGTCTAGGTTCTGAATCCTGAACACCCAGCTTGGTAAGAGATGACAGCCTAAGGTCATGGCCGGTCTGATGTGATGGGTGTCTGTCGGGATGTCAGGGCTCAGGCAGTGTCAGGCAGAGCACGGATGCCCATGGCAACCCCGAGAATTGGAGTGCAGTAGAGCGGCGTGCAGGTGGATCCTAATTGGGTGTTTCTGGGTAGTCGCCTAGGGCAAAGTTTTTCTTCTGGTGGGAAGGCAGACTGCTGTATTGTGGCTCCAGAATTCCCAATCTGGAGGTCTTGGTGGCCAGGAATGTGAGGACGGAAGTCTGAGAACACAAGCTAGGGTGAGATTTCGGGCGAGGGCACTCTGCAGAGGCTGAAATGAGATCTCCTGCATCTGGAGACAGGGCGAGGATCCGACATTGGCTCAGGTTGGAGACTGTGTCCATGATGGCCCCATCAGTAGGTGGGGGCCCTCCCGAAGCCTTGGAGGTTTTCCCATGCTGGGAGTTGTGAGATGCTCCAAACCGCAAGGATTCCTACTGTGGGACAGTCGAGTCCTGTGAGATGGCACCAGGACGCCCGATACAGAAAGACTGCTGTGCAGGGTACTAAGGATGGATGCCTGGGCATCCCACCTCACATTCCCATTGTCTCCTAGCGACAAGGCAGGTTCGATTGCTGGCTCTGGGGGAGCTACGCAGGGCGCTGAGTGGAAATGGACTCTCCTGAGGATGGGTCATAATGTAGGTTTGTGTCCATGGAGACCTAGGAATGTGGCAGTGCCTCTGAGGCCCGGAAGGATTCTCCGAACTTTAGGATTGGACACAGCTCCAAAGAGTAAGTTTCCCCTGTGGAGATGAGAGGTGTTCTGATGGGTGCCTCAGGAAACCTCCGTTTGCTGGTATTGGAATCCAGGCCTCTGAGGAGAGACGCCTGGAAACCAACCAAAGGGTTCAGAGGAAGGCCTAACAGACTGTCCGGTTCCATCTTGTGTCTCTGGGGACATCCGTCTGCTTTTCGGAGTGGAGGGAGTTGCTCAGCTTGTGTCAGATCACCCCTGTGTGTCCAGGGCAGCCTACACTCTTGGGATGGCCTCGGGGATCTTGGAGCCTTCTCCTAATCTGTAGGTTTGTGGCCAGTGGAATGGGCAGAGTTTCCTTGGAGAGGGCAGGCACAGTCCTGCGCTGTGGCCCCAGGGGCCCCAGCGTTGAGGGTGTGTGGGCCAGGGCTGCGGGGCCTGAAGTCTGAAAACTCAAACTCGGCTTAGGTTTGGGGTCGAGGATATGGCAGGCCCCATCTACCGACCGTGCTGGGAGCTGCTCTGGATTTGAATGAAGGGCGAGTGTGCGTCCTTTTCTCAGGCTTCTGTCTCTGGATTTGGTGTCAAGGAGGGCTGTGGAATGGAGGGGTGGCCTCCTGGGCCATGGATGAGCCTCCCTCTCTGGGGATTTGGCCTGGCTTCCAAGAGTTTCAGGTCATTCTGCGGGAAGGGAGGAGTCCTGTACTCTGCCTCAGGTGTCCCTCCCAAAGAGGGATTCCAGAGCAGAGCCCTGAGTACCGGCGACTGGAAAACCGAAACTCGGGTTAGGATGGGGGTCCCAGGGGCGTGGGAAGCACCCTCTGCGGGCTCTTGGTCCAGCCACGGAGAGACCTGATTTGAGCACGACGCTTATGGTGAGGGTCACAATGCGTCATTGTGCCCAAGGCGACCCACAAGTATGCGCGTGGCCTCATGGGGCATGCAGGTTTCTCCTACCCTGAAGGTGGGACACCAGGCCAACAGCAAGGTTTCTTGGATGGGGATGGAGGAGTTCAGATTTCTGCATCAGGTTCCCTCCTGTCCAGTGATTGGAGATAAGGTCTAGGTTCTGAATCCTGAACACCCAGCTTGGGAAGAGATGACAGCCTAAGGTCATGGCCGGTCTGATGTGATGGGTGTCTGTCGGGATGTCAGGGCTCAGGCAGTGTCAGGCAGAGCACGGATGCCCATGGCAACCCCGAGAATTGGAGTGCAGTAGAGCGGCGTGCAGGTGGATCCTAATTGGGTGTTTCTGGGTAGTCGCCTAGGGCAAAGTTTTTCTTCTGGTGGGAAGGCAGACTGCTGTATTGTGGCTCCAGAATTCCCAATCTGGAGGTCTTGGTGGCCAGGAATGTGAGGACGGAAGTCTGAGAACACAAGCTAGGGTGAGATTTCGGGCGAGGGCACTCTGCAGAGGCTGAAATGAGATCTCCTGCATCTGGAGACAGGGCGAGGATCCGACATTGGCTCAGGTTGGAGACTGTGTCCATGATGGCCCCATCAGTAGGTGGGGGCCCTCCCGAAGCCTTGGAGGTTTTCCCATGCTGGGAGTTGTGAGATGCTCCAAACCGCAAGGATTCCTACTGTGGGACAGTCGAGTCCTGTGAGATGGCACCAGGACGCCCGATACAGAAAGACTGCTGTGCAGGGTACTAAGGATGGATGCCTGGGCATCCCACCTCACATTCCCATTGTCTCCTAGCGACAAGGCAGGTTCGATTGCTGGCTCTGGGGGAGCTACGCAGGGCGCTGAGTGGAAATGGACTCTCCTGAGGATGGGTCATAATGTAGGTTTGTGTCCATGGAGACCTAGGAATGTGGCAGTGCCTCTGAGGCCCGGAAGGATTCTCCGAACTTTAGGATTGGACACAGCTCCAAAGAGTAAGTTTACCCTGTGGAGATGAGAGGTGTTCTGATGGGTGCCTCAGGAAACCTCCGTTTGCTGGTATTGGAATCCAGGCCTCTGAGGAGAGACGCCTGGAAACCAACCAAAGGGTTCAGAGGAAGGCCTAACAGACTGTCCGGTTCCATCTTGTGTCTCTGGGGACATCCGTCTGCTTTTCGGAGTGGAGGGAGTTGCTCAGCTTGTGTCAGATCACCCCTGTGTGTCCAGGGCAGCCTACACTCTTGGGATGGCCTCGGGGATCTTGGAGCCTTCTCCTAATCTGTAGGTTTGTGGCCAGTGGAATGGGCAGAGTTTCCTTGGAGAGGGCAGGCACAGTCCTGCGCTGTGGCCCCAGGGGCCCCAGCGTTGAGGGTGTGTGTGAAAGGGCTGCGGGGCCTGAAGTCTGAAAACTCAAACTCGGCTTAGGTTTGGGGTCGAGGATATGGCAGGCCCCATCTACCGACCGTGCTGGGAGCTGCTCTGGATTTGAATGAAGGGCGAGTGTGCGTCCTTTTCTCAGGCTTCTGTCTCTGGATTTGGTGTCAAGGAGGGCTGTGGAATGGAGGGGTGGCCTCCTGGGCCATGGATGAGCCTCCCTCTCTGGGGATTTGGCCTGGCTTCCAAGAGTTTCAGGTCATTCTGCGGGAAGGGAGGAGTCCTGTACTCTGCCTCAGGTGTCCCTCCCAAAGAGGGATTCCAGAGCAGAGCCCTGAGTACCGGCGACTGGAAAACCGAAACTCGGGTTAGGATGGGGGTCCCAGGGGCGTGGGAAGCACCCTCTGCGGGCTCTTGGTCCAGCCACGGAGAGACCTGATTTGAGCACGAGGCTTATGGTGAGGGTCACAATGCGTCATTGTGCCCAAGGCGACCCACAAGCATGGGCGTGGCCTCATGGGGCATGCAGGTTTCTCCTACCCTGAAGGTGGGACACCAGGCCAACAGCAAGGTTTCTTGGATGGGGATGGAGGAGTTCAGATTTCTGCATCAGGTTCCCTCCTGTCCAGTGATTGGAGATAAGGTCTAGGTTCTGAATCCTGAACACCCAGCTTGGGAAGAGATGACAGCCTAAGGTCATGGCCGGTCTGATGTGATGGGTGTCGGTCGGGATGTCAAGGCTCAGGCAGTGTCAGGCAGAGCACGGGTGCCCATGGCAACCTCGAGAATTGGAGTGCAGTAGAGCTGCGTGCAGGTGGATCTTAATTGGGTGTTTCTGGGTAGTCGCCTAGGGCAACGTTTTTCTTCTGGTGGGAAGGCAGACTGCTGTATTGTGGCTCCAGAATTCCCAATCTGGAGGTCTTGGGGGCTAGGAATGTGAGGACGGAAGTCTGAGAACACAAGCTAGGGTGAGATTTCGGGCGAGGGCACTCTGCAGAGGCTGAAATGAGATCTCCTGCATCTGGAGACAGGGCGAAGATCCGACATTGGCTCAGGTTGGAGACTGTGTCCATGATGGCCCCATCAGTAGGTGGGACCCTCCCGAAGCCTTGGAGGTTTTCCCATGCTGGGAGTTGTGAGATGCTCCAAACCGCAAGGATTCCTACTGTGGGACAGTCGAGTCCTGTGAGATGGCACCAGGACGCCCGATACAGAAAGACTGCAGTGCAGGGTGCTAAGGATGGATGCCTGGGCACCCCACCTCACATTCCAATTGTCTCCTAGCGACAAGGCAGGTTCGATTGCTGGCTCTGGGGGAGCTACGCAGGGCGTTGAGTGGAAATGGACTCTCCTGAGGATGTGTCATAATGTGGGTTTGTGTCCATGGAGACCTAGGAATGTGGCAGTGGCTCTGGGGCCCGGAAGGATTCTCCGAACTTTAGGATTGGACACAGCTCCAAAGAGTAAGTTTCCCCTGTGGAGATGAGAGGTGTTCTGATGGGTGCCTCAGGAAACCTCCTTTTGCTGGTATTGGAATCCAGGCCTCTGAGGAGAGACGCCTGGAAACCAACCCAAGGGTTCAGATGAAGGCCTAACAGACTGTCCGGTTCCAAGTTCTGTCTCTGGGGACATCCGTCTGCTTTTCTGAGTGGAGGGAGTTGCTCAGCTTGTGTCAGATCACCCCTGTGTGTCCAGGGCAGCCTAGACTCTTGGCATGGCCTCGGGGATCTTGGAGCCTTCTCCTAATCTGTAGGTTTGTGGCCAGTGGAATGGGCAGAGTTTCCTTGGAGAGGGCAGGCACAGTCGTGCGCTGTGGCCCCAGGGGCCCCAGCGTTGAGGGTGTGTGGGCCAGGGCTGCGGGGCCTGAAGTCTGAAAAGACAAACTCGGCTTAGATTTGGGGTCGAGGGTATGGCAGGCCCCATCTACCGACCGTGCTGGTAGCTGCTCTGGATTTGAATGAAGGGCTAGTGTGCGTCCTTTTCTCAGGCTTCTGTCTCTGTATTTTGTGAAAAGGAGAGCTGTGGAATGGAGGGGTGGCCTCTTGGGCCATGGATGAGCCTCCCTCTCTGGGGATTTGGCCTGGCTTCCAAGAGTTTCAGGTCATTCTGCGGGAAGGGAGGAGTCCTGTACTCTGCCTCTGGTGTCCCTCCTAAAGAGGGATTCCAGAGCAGAGCCCTGAGTACCGGCGACTGGAAAACCAAACTCGGGTTAGGATGGGGGCCCAAGGGGCGTGGGAAGCACCCTCTGCGGGCTCTTGGTCCAGCCACGGAGAGACCTGATTGGAGCACGAGGCTTATGGTGAGGGTCCCAATGCATCTTTGTGCCCAAGGCGACCCTCAAGCAAGGGCGTGGTCTCATGGGCCATGCAGGTTTCTCCTACCCTGAAGGTGGGACACCAGGCCAACAGCAAGGTTTCTTGGATGGCGATGGAGTTGTTCAGATTTCTGCATCAGGTTCCCTCCTGTCCAGTGATTGGAGATAAGGTCTAGGTTCTGAATCCTCAACACCCAGCTTGGGAATAGATGACAGCCTAAGGTCATGGCCGGTCTGATGTGATGGGTGTCGGTCGGGATGTCAAGGCTCAGGCAGTGTCAGGCAGAGCACGGGTGCCCATGGCAACCTCGAGAAATGGAGTGCAGTAGAGGTGCGTGCAGGTAGATCCTAATTGGATGTTTCTGGGTAGTCGCCTAGGGCAACGTTTTTCTTCTGGTGGGAAGGCAGACTGCTGTATTGTGGCTCCAGAATTCCCAATCTGGAGGTCTTGGGGGCTAGGAATGTGAGGACGGAAGTCTGAGAACACAAGCTACGGTGAGATTTCGGGGGAGGGCACTCTGCAGAGGCTGAAATGAGATCTCCTGCATCTGGAGACAGGGCGAGGATCCGACATTGGCTCAGGTTGGAGACTGTGTCCATTATGGCCCCATCAGGAAGTGGGGGCCCTCCCGAAGCCATGGAGGTTTTCCCATGCTGGGAGTTGTGAGATGCTCCAAACCGCAAGGATTCCTACTGTCGAGTCCTACTGGCAGAGTTTCCTTGGCGAGGGCAGGCACAGTCGTGCGCTGTGGCCCCAGGGGCCCCAGCGTTGAGGGTGTGTGGGACAGGGCTGCGGGGCCTGAAGTCTGAAAACTCAAACTCGGCTTAGGTTTGGGGTCGAGGGTATGGCAGGCCCCATCTACCGACCGTGCTGGGAGCTGCTCTGGATTTGACTGAAGGGCGAGTGTGCGTCCTTTTCTCAGGCTTCTGTCTCTGGATTTGGTGTCAAGGAGGGCTGTGAAATGGAGGGGTGGCCTCCTTGGCCATGGATGAGCCTCCCTCTCTGGGGATTTGGCCTGGCTTCCAAGAGTTTCAGGTCATTCTGCGGGAAGGGAGGAGTCCTGTACTCTGCCTCAGGTGTCCCTCCCAAAGAGGGATTCCAGAGCAGAGCCCTGAGTACCGGCGACTGGAAAACCCAAACTCGGGTTAGGATGTCGGCCCAAGGGGCGTGGGAAGCAACCTCTGCGGGCTCTTGGTCCAGCCACGAGAGACCTGATTTGAGCACGAGGCTTATGGTGAGGGTCACAATGCGTCTTTGGGCCCAAGGCGACCCTCAAGCATGGGCGTGGCCTCATGGGGCATGCAGGTTTCTCCTACCCTGAAGGTGGGACACCAGGCCAACAGCAAGGTTTCTTGGATGGGGATGGAGGAGTTCAGATTTCTGCATCAGGTTCCCTCCTGTCCAGTGATTGGAGATAAGGTCTAGGTTCTGAATCCTGAACACCCAGCTTGGGAAGAGATGACAGCCTAAGGTCATGGCCGGTCTGATGTGATGGGTGTCTGTCGGGATGTCAGGGCTCAGGCAGTGTCAGGCAGAGCACGGATGCCCATGGCAACCCCGAGAATTGGAGTGCAGTAGAGCGGCGTGCAGGTGGATCCTAATTGGGTGTTTCTTGGTAGTCTCCTAGGGCAAAGTTTTTCTTCTGGTGGGAAGGCAGACTGCTGTATTGTGGCTCCAGAATTCCCAATCTGGAGGTCTTGGGGGCTAGGAATGTGAGGACGGAAGTCTGAGAACACAAGCTAGGGTGAGATTTCGGGCGAGGGCACTCTGCAGAGGCTGAAATGAGATCTCCTGCATCTGGAGACAGGGCGAAGATCCGACATTGGCTCAGGTTGGAGACTGTGTCCATGATGGCCCCATCAGTAGGTGGGGCCCTCCCGAAGCCTTGGAGGTTTTCCCATGCTGGGAGTTGTGAGATGCTCCAAACCGCAAGGATTCCTACTGTGGGACAGTCGAGTCCTGTGAGATGGCACCAGGACGCCCGATACAGAAAGACTGCAGTGCAGGGTGCTAAGGATGGATGCCTGGGCACCCCACCTCACATTCCAATTGTCTCCTAGCGACAAGGCAGGTTCGATTGCTGGCTCTGGGGGAGCTACGCAGGGCGTTGAGTGGAAATGGACTCTCCTGAGGATGTGTCATAATGTGGGTTTGTGTCCATGGAGACCTAGGAATGTGGCAGTGGCTCTGGGGCCCGGAAGGATTCTCCGAACTTTAGGATTGGACACAGCTCCAAAGAGTAAGTTTCCCCTGTGGAGATGAGAGGTGTTCTGATGGGTGCCTCAGGAAACCTCCGTTTTCTGGTATTGGAATCCAGGCCTCTGAGGAGAGACGCCTGGAAACCAACCCAAGGGTTCAGATGAAGGCCTAACAGACTGTCCGGTTCCAAGTTCTGTCTCTGGGGACATCCGTCTGCTTTTCTGAGTGGAGGCTGTTGCTCAGCTTGTGTCAGATCACCCCTGTGTGTCCAGGGCAGCCTAGACTCTTGGCATGGCCTCGGGGATCTTGGAGCCTTCTCCTAATCTGTAGGTTTGTGGCCAGTGGAATGGGCAGAGTTTCCTTGGAGAGGGCAGGCACAGTCGTGCGCTGTGGCCCCAGGGGCCCCAGCGTTGAGGGTGTGTGGGACAGGGCTGCGGGGCCTGAAGTCTGAAAAGACAAACTCGGCTTAGGTTTGGGGTCTAGGGTATGGCAGGCCCCATCTACCGACCGTGCTGGGAGCTGCTCTGGATTTGAATGAAGGGCTAGTGTGCGTCCTTTTCTCAGGCTTCTGTCTCTGGATTTTGTGAAAAGGAGAGCTGTGGAATGGAGGGGTGGCCTCCTGGGCCATGGATGAGCCTCCCTCTCTGGGGATTTGGCCTGGCTTCCAAGAGTTTCAGGTCATTCTGTGGGAAGGGAGGAGTCCTGTACTCTGCCTCAGGTGTCCCTCCCAAAGAGGGATTCCAGAGCAGAGCCCTGAGTACCGGCGACTGGAAAACCAAAACTCGGGTTAGGATGTCGGCCCAAGGGGCGTGGGAAGCACCCTCTGCGGGCTCTTGGTCCAGCCACGAGAGACCTGATTTGAGCACGAGGCTTATGGTGAGGGTCACAATGCGTCTTTGGGCCCAAGGCGACCCTCAAGCATGGGCGTGGCCTCATGGGGCATGCAGGTTTCTCCTACCCTGAAGGTGGGACACCAGGCCAACAGCAAGGTTTCTTGGATGGGGATGGAGGAGTTCAGATTTCTGCATCAGGTTCCCTCCTGTCCAGTGATTGGAGATAAGGTCTAGGTTCTGAATCCTGAACACCCAGCTTGGTAAGAGATGACAGCCTAAGGTCATGGCCGGTCTGATGTGATGGGTGTCTGTCGGGATGTCAGGGCTCAGGCAGTGTCAGGCAGAGCACGGATGCCCATGGCAACCCCGAGAATTGGAGTGCAGTAGAGCGGCGTGCAGGTGGATCCTAATTGTGTGTTTCTGGGTAGTCGCCTAGGGCAAAGTTTTTCTTCTGGTGGGAAGGCAGACTGCTGTATTGTGGCTCCAGAATTCCCAATCTGGAGGTCTTGGTGGCCAGGAATGTGAGGACGGAAGTCTGAGAACACAAGCTAGGGTGAGATTTCGGGCGAGGGCACTCTGCAGAGGCTGAAATGAGATCTCCTGCATCTGGAGACAGGGCGAGGATCCGACATTGGCTCAGGTTGGAGACTGTGTCCATTATGGCCCCATCAGTAGGTGGGGGCCCTCCCGAAGCCTTGGAGGTTTTCCCATGCTGGGAGTTGTGAGATGCTCCAAACCGCAAGGATTCCTACTGTGGGACAGTCGAGTCCTGTGAGATGGCACCAGGACGCCCGATACAGAAAGACTGCTGTGCAGGGTACTAAGGATGGATGCCTGGGCATCCCACCTCACATTCCCATTGTCTCCTAGCGACAAGGCAGGTTCGATTGCTGGCTCTGGGGGAGCTACGCAGGGCGCTGAGTGGAAATGGACTCTCCTGAGGATGGGTCATAATGTAGGTTTGTGTCCATGGAGACCTAGGAATGTGGCAGTGCCTCTGAGGCCCGGAAGGATTCTCCGAACTTTAGGATTGGACACAGCTCCAAAGAGTAAGTTTCCCCTGTGGAGATGAGAGGTGTTCTGATGGGTGCCTCAGGAAACCTCCGTTTGCTGGTATTGGAATCCAGGCCTCTGAGGAGAGACGCCTGGAAACCAACCAAAGGGTTCAGAGGAAGGCCTAACAGACTGTCCGGTTCCATCTTGTGTCTCTGGGGACATCCGTCTGCTTTTCGGAGTGGAGGGAGTTGCTCAGCTTGTGTCAGATCACCCCTGTGTGTCCAGGGCAGCCTACACTCTTGGGATGGCCTCGGGGATCTTGGAGCCTTCTCCTAATCTGTAGGTTTGTGGCCAGTGGAATGGGCAGAGTTTCCTTGGAGAGGGCAGGCACAGTCCTGCGCTGTGGCCCCAGGGGCCCCAGCGTTGAGGGTGTGTGGGCCAGGGCTGCGGGGCCTGAAGTCTGAAAACTCAAACTCGGCTTAGGTTTGGGGTCGAGGATATGGCAGGCCCCATCTACCGACCGTGCTGGGAGCTGCTCTGGATTTGAATGAAGGGCGAGTGTGCGTCCTTTTCTCAGGCTTCTGTCTCTGGATTTGGTGTCAAGGAGGGCTGTGGAATGGAGGGGTGGCCTCCTGGGCCATGGATGAGCCTCCCTCTCTGGGGATTTGGCCTGGCTTCCAAGAGTTTCAGGTCATTCTGCGGGAAGGGAGGAGTCCTGTACTCTGCCTCAGGTGTCCCTCCCAAAGAGGGATTCCAGAGCAGAGCCCTGAGTACCGGCGACTGGAAAACCGAAACTCGGGTTAGGATGGGGGTCCCAGGGGCGTGGGAAGCACCCTCTGCGGGCTCTTGGTCCAGCCACGGAGAGACCTGATTTGAGCACGACGCTTATGGTGAGGGTCACAATGCGTCATTGTGCCCAAGGCGACCCACAAGTATGCGCGTGGCCTCATGGGGCATGCAGGTTTCTCCTACCCTGAAGGTGGGACACCAGGCCAACAGCAAGGTTTCTTGGATGGGGATGGAGGAGTTCAGATTTCTGCATCAGGTTCCCTCCTGTCCAGTGATTGGAGATAAGGTCTAGGTTCTGAATCCTGAACACCCAGCTTGGGAAGAGATGACAGCCTAAGGTCATGGCCGGTCTGATGTGATGGGTGTCTGTCGGGATGTCAGGGCTCAGGCAGTGTCAGGCAGAGCACGGATGCCCATGGCAACCCCGAGAATTGGAGTGCAGTAGAGCGGCGTGCAGGTGGATCCTAATTGGGTGTTTCTGGGTAGTCGCCTAGGGCAAAGTTTTTCTTCTGGTGGGAAGGCAGACTGCTGTATTGTGGCTCCAGAATTCCCAATCTGGAGGTCTTGGTGGCCAGGAATGTGAGGACGGAAGTCTGAGAACACAAGCTAGGGTGAGATTTCGGGCGAGGGCACTCTGCAGAGGCTGAAATGAGATCTCCTGCATCTGGAGACAGGGAGAGGATCCGACATTGGCTCAGGTTGGAGACTGTGTCCATTATGGCCCCATCAGTAGGTGGGGGCCCTCCCGAAGCCTTGGAGGTTTTCCCATGCTGGGAGTTGTGAGATGCTCCAAACCGCAAGGATTCCTACTGTGGGACAGTCGAGTCCTGTGAGATGGCACCAGGACGCCCGATACAGAAAGACTGCTGTGCAGGGTACTAAGGATGGATGCCTGGGCATCCCACCTCACATTCCCATTGTCTCCTAGCGACAAGGCAGGTTCGATTGCTGGCTCTGGGGGAGCTACGCAGGGCGCTGAGTGGAAATGGACTCTCCTGAGGATGGGTCATAATGTAGGTTTGTGTCCATGGAGACCTAGGAATGTGGCAGTGCCTCTGAGGCCCGGAAGGATTCTCCGAACTTTAGGATTGGACACAGCTCCAAAGAGTAAGTTTACCCTGTGGAGATGAGAGGTGTTCTGATGGGTGCCTCAGGAAACCTCCGTTTGCTGGTATTGGAATCCAGGCCTCTGAGGAGAGACGCCTGGAAACCAACCAAAGGGTTCAGAGGAAGGCCTAACAGACTGTCCGGTTCCATCTTGTGTCTCTGGGGACATCCGTCTGCTTTTCGGAGTGGAGGGAGTTGCTCAGCTTGTGTCAGATCACCCCTGTGTGTCCAGGGCAGCCTACACTCTTGGGATGGCCTCGGGGATATTGGAGCCTTCTCCTAATCTGTAGGTTTGTGGCCAGTGGAATGGGCAGAGTTTCCTTGGAGAGGGCAGGCACAGTCCTGCGCTGTGGCCCCAGGGGCCCCAGCGTTGAGGGTGTGTGTGAAAGGGCTGCGGGGCCTGAAGTCTGAAAACTCAAACTCGGCTTAGGTTTGGGGTCGAGGATATGGCAGGCCCCATCTACCGACCGTGCTGGGAGCTGCTCTGGATTTGAATGAAGGGCGAGTGTGCGTCCTTTTCTCAGGCTTCTGTCTCTGGATTTGGTGTCAAGGAGGGCTGTGGAATGGAGGGGTGGCCTCCTGGGCCATGGATGAGCCTCCCTCTCTGGGGATTTGGCCTGGCTTCCAAGAGTTTCAGGTCATTCTGCGGGAAGGGAGGAGTCCTGTACTCTGCCTCAGGTGTCCCTCCCAAAGAGGGATTCCAGAGCAGAGCCCTGAGTACCGGCGACTGGAAAACCGAAACTCGGGTTAGGATGGGGGTCCCAGGGGCGTGGGAAGCACCCTCTGCGGGCTCTTGGTCCAGCCACGGAGAGACCTGATTTGAGCACGACGCTTATGGTGAGGGTCACAATGCGTCATTGCGCCCAAGGCGACCCACAAGCATGGGCGTGGCCTCATGGGGCATGCAGGTTTCTCCTACCCTGAAGGTGGGACACCAGGCCAACAGCAAGGTTTCTTGGATGGGGATGGAGGAGTTCAGATTTCTGCATCAGGTTCCCTCCTGTCCAGTGATTGGAGATAAGGTCTAGGTTCTGAATCCTGAACACCCAGCTTGGGAAGAGATGACAGCCTAAGGTCATGGCCGGTCTGATGTGATGGGTGTCGGTCGGGATGTCAAGGCTCAGGCAGTGTCAGGCAGAGCACGGGTGCCCATGGCAACCTCGAGAATTGGAGTGCAGTAGAGCTGCGTGCAGGTGGATCTTAATTGGGTGTTTCTGGGTAGTCGCCTAGGGCAACGTTTTTCTTCTGGTGGGAAGGCAGACTGCTGTATTGTGGCTCCAGAATTCCCAATCTGGAGGTCTTGGGGGCTAGGAATGTGAGGACGGAAGTCTGAGAACACAAGCTAGGGTGAGATTTCGGGCGAGGGCACTCTGCAGAGGCTGAAATGAGATCTCCTGCATCTGGAGACAGGGCGAAGATCCGACATTGGCTCAGGTTGGAGACTGTGTCCATGATGGCCCCATCAGTAGGTGGGACCCTCCCGAAGCCTTGGAGGTTTTCCCATGCTGGGAGTTGTGAGATGCTCCAAACCGCAAGGATTCCTACTGTGGGACAGTCGAGTCCTGTGAGATGGCACCAGGACGCCCGATACAGAAAGACTGCAGTGCAGGGTGCTAAGGATGGATGCCTGGGCACCCCACCTCACATTCCAATTGTCTCCTAGCGACAAGGCAGGTTCGATTGCTGGCTCTGGGGGAGCTACGCAGGGCGTTGAGTGGAAATGGACTCTCCTGAGGATGTGTCATAATGTGGGTTTGTGTCCATGGAGACCTAGGAATGTGGCAGTGGCTCTGGGGCCCGGAAGGATTCTCCGAACTTTAGGATTGGACACAGCTCCAAAGAGTAAGTTTCCCCTGTGGAGATGAGAGGTGTTCTGATGGGTGCCTCAGGAAACCTCCTTTTGCTGGTATTGGAATCCAGGCCTCTGAGGAGAGACGCCTGGAAACCAACCCAAGGGTTCAGATGAAGGCCTAACAGACTGTCCGGTTCCAAGTTCTGTCTCTGGGGACATCCGTCTGCTTTTCTGAGTGGAGGGAGTTGCTCAGCTTGTGTCAGATCACCCCTGTGTGTCCAGGGCAGCCTAGACTCTTGGCATGGCCTCGGGGATCTTGGAGCCTTCTCCTAATCTGTAGGTTTGTGGCCAGTGGAATGGGCAGAGTTTCCTTGGAGAGGGCAGGCACAGTCGTGCGCTGTGGCCCCAGGGGCCCCAGCGTTGAGGGTGTGTGGGCCAGGGCTGCGGGGCCTGAAGTCTGAAAAGACAAACTCGGCTTAGATTTGGGGTCGAGGGTATGGCAGGCCCCATCTACCGACCGTGCTGGTAGCTGCTCTGGATATGAATGAAGGGCTAGTGTGCGTCCTTTTCTCAGGCTTCTGTCTCTGTATTTTGTGAAAAGGAGAGCTGTGGAATGGAGGGGTGGCCTCTTGGGCCATGGATGAGCCTCCCTCTCTGGGGATTTGGCCTGGCTTCCAAGAGTTTCAGGTCATTCTGCGGGAAGGGAGGAGTCCTGTACTCTGCCTCTGGTGTCCCTCCTAAAGAGGGATTCCAGAGCAGAGCCCTGAGTACCGGCGACTGGAAAACCAAACTCGGGTTAGGATGGGGGCCCAAGGGGCGTGGGAAGCACCCTCTGCGGGCTCTTGGTCCAGCCACGGAGAGACCTGATTGGAGCACGAGGCTTATGGTGAGGGTCCCAATGCATCTTTGTGCCCAAGGCGACCCTCAAGCAAGGGCGTGGTCTCATGGGCCATGCAGGTTTCTCCTACCCTGAAGGTGGGACACCAGGCCAACAGCAAGGTTTCTTGGATGGCGATGGAGTTGTTCAGATTTCTGCATCAGGTTCCCTCCTGTCCAGTGATTGGAGATAAGGTCTAGGTTCTGAATCCTCAACACCCAGCTTGGGAATAGATGACAGCCTAAGGTCATGGCCGGTCTGATGTGATGGGTGTCGGTCGGGATGTCAAGGCTCAGGCAGTGTCAGGCAGAGCACGGGTGCCCATGGCAACCTCGAGAAATGGAGTGTAGTAGAGGTGCGTGCAGGTAGATCCTAATTGGATGTTTCTGGGTAGTCGCCTAGGGCAACGTTTTTCTTCTGGTGGGAAGGCAGACTGCTGTATTGTGGCTCCAGAATTCCCAATCTGGAGGTCTTGGGGGCTAGGAATGTGAGGACGGAAGTCTGAGAACACAAGCTACGGTGAGATTTCGGGGGAGGGCACTCTGCAGAGGCTGAAATGAGATCTCCTGCATCTGGAGACAGGGCGAGGATCCGACATTGGCTCAGGTTGGAGACTGTGTCCATTATGGCCCCATCAGGAAGTGGGGGCCCTCCCGAAGCCATGGAGGTTTTCCCATGCTGGGAGTTGTGAGATGCTCCAAACCGCAAGGATTCCTACTGTCGAGTCCTACTGGCAGAGTTTCCTTGGCGAGGGCAGGCACAGTCGTGTGCTGTGGCCCCAGGGGCCCCAGCGTTGAGGGTGTGTGGGACAGGGCTGCGGGGCCTGAAGTCTGAAAACTCAAACTCGGCTTAGGTTTGGGGTCGAGGGTATGGCAGGCCCCATCTACCGACCGTGCTGGGAGCTGCTCTGGATTTGACTGAAGGGCGAGTGTGCGTCCTTTTCTCAGGCTTCTGTCTCTGGATTTGGTGTCAAGGAGGGCTGTGAAATGGAGGGGTGGCCTCCTTGGCCATGGATGAGCCTCCCTCTCTGGGGATTTGGCCTGGCTTCCAAGAGTATCAGGTCATTCTGCGGGAAGGGAGGAGTCCTGTACTCTGCCTCAGGTGTCCCTCCCAAAGAGGGATTCCAGAGCAGAGCCCTGAGTACCGGCGACTGGAAAACCCAAACTCGGGTTAGGATGTCGGCCCAAGGGGCGTGGGAAGCAACCTCTGCGGGCTCTTGGTCCAGCCACGAGAGACCTGATTTGAGCACGAGGCTTATGGTGAGGGTCACAATGCGTCTTTGGGCCCAAGGCGACCCTCAAGCATGGGCGTGGCCTCATGGGGCATGCAGGTTTCTCCTACCCTGAAGGTGGGACACCAGGCCAACAGCAAGGTTTCTTGGATGGGGATGGAGGAGTTCAGATTTCTGCATCAGGTTCCCTCCTGTCCAGTGATTGGAGATAAGGTCTAGGTTCTGAATCCTGAACACCCAGCTTGGTAAGAGATGACAGCCTAAGGTCATGGCCGGTCTGATGTGATGGGTGTCTGTCGGGATGTCAGGGCTCAGGCAGTGTCAGGCAGAGCACGGATGCCCATGGCAACCCCGAGAATTGGAGTGCAGTAGAGCGGCGTGCAGGTGGATCCTAATTGGGTGTTTCTGGGTAGTCGCCTAGGGCAAAGTTTTTCTTCTGGTGGGAAGGCAGACTGCTGTATTGTGGCTCCAGAATTCCCAATCTGGAGGTCTTGGGGGCTAGGAATGTGAGGACGGAAGTCTGAGAACACAAGCTAGGGTGAGATTTCGGGCGAGGGCACTCTGCAGAGGCTGAAATGAGATCTCCTGCATCTGGAGACAGGGCGAAGATCCGACATTGGCTCAGGTTGGAGACTGTGTCCATGATGGCCCCATCAGTAGGTGGGGCCCTCCCGAAGCCTTGGAGGTTTTCCCATGCTGGGAGTTGTGAGATGCTCCAAACCGCAAGGATTCCTACTGTGGGACAGTCGAGTCCTGTGAGATGGCACCAGGACGCCCGATACAGAAAGACTGCAGTGCAGGGTGCTAAGGATGGATGCCTGGGCACCCCACCTCACATTCCAATTGTCTCCTAGCGACAAGGCAGGTTCGATTGCTGGCTCTGGGGGAGCTACGCAGGGCGTTGAGTGGAAATGGACTCTCCTGAGGATGTGTCATAATGTGGGTTTGTGTCCATGGAGACCTAGGAATGTGGCAGTGGCTCTGGGGCCCGGAAGGATTCTCCGAACTTTAGGATTGGACACAGCTCCAAAGAGTAAGTTTCCCCTGTGGAGATGAGAGGTGTTCTGATGGGTGCCTCAGGAAACCTCCGTTTTCTGGTATTGGAATCCAGGCCTCTGAGGAGAGACGCCTGGAAACCAACCCAAGGGTTCAGATGAAGGCCTAACAGACTGTCCGGTTCCAAGTTCTGTCTCTGGGGACATCCGTCTGCTTTTCTGAGTGGAGGCTGTTGCTCAGCTTGTGTCAGATCACCCCTGTGTGTCCAGGGCAGCCTAGACTCTTGGCATGGCCTCGGGGATCTTGGAGCCTTCTCCTAATCTGTAGGTTTGTGGCCAGTGGAATGGGCAGAGTTTCCTTGGAGAGGGCAGGCACAGTCGTGCGCTGTGGCCCCAGGGGCCCCAGCGTTGAGGGTGTGTGGGACAGGGCTGCGGGGCCTGAAGTCTGAAAAGACAAACTCGGCTTAGGTTTGGGGTCTAGGGTATGGCAGGCCCCATCTACCGACCGTGCTGGGAGCTGCTCTGGATTTGAATGAAGGGCTAGTGTGCGTCCTTTTCTCAGGCTTCTGTCTCTGGATTTTGTGAAAAGGAGAGCTGTGGAATGGAGGGGTGGCCTCCTGGGCCATGGATGAGCCTCCCTCTCTGGGGATTTGGCCTGGCTTCCAAGAGTTTCAGGTCATTCTGTGGGAAGGGAGGAGTCCTGTACTCTGCCTCAGGTGTCCCTCCCAAAGAGGGATTCCAGAGCAGAGCCCTGAGTACCGGCGACTGGAAAACCAAAACTCGGGTTAGGATGTCGGCCCAAGGGGCGTGGGAAGCACCCTCTGCGGGCTCTTGGTCCAGCCACGAGAGACCTGATTTGAGCACGAGGCTTATGGTGAGGGTCACAATGCGTCTTTGGGCCCAAGGCGACCCTCAAGCATGGGCGTGGCCTCATGGGGCATGCAGGTTTCTCCTACCCTGAAGGTGGGACACCAGGCCAACAGCAAGGTTTCTTGGATGGGGATGGAGGAGTTCAGATTTCTGCATCAGGTTCCCTCCTGTCCAGTGATTGGAGATAAGGTCTAGGTTCTGAATCCTGAACACCCAGCTTGGTAAGAGATGACAGCCTAAGGTCATGGCCGGTCTGATGTGATGGGTGTCTGTCGGGATGTCAGGGCTCAGGCAGTGTCAGGCAGAGCACGGATGCCCATGGCAACCCCGAGAATTGGAGTGCAGTAGAGCGGCGTGCAGGTGGATCCTAATTGGGTGTTTCTGGGTAGTCGCCTAGGGCAAAGTTTTTCTTCTGGTGGGAAGGCAGACTGCTGTATTGTGGCTCCAGAATTCCCAATCTGGAGGTCTTGGTGGCCAGGAATGTGAGGACGGAAGTCTGAGAACACAAGCTAGGGTGAGATTTCGGGCGAGGGCACTCTGCAGAGGCTGAAATGAGATCTCCTGCATCTGGAGACAGGGCGAGGATCCGACATTGGCTCAGGTTGGAGACTGTGTCCATTATGGCCCCATCAGTAGGTGGGGGCCCTCCCGAAGCCATGGAGGTTTTCCCATGCTGGGAGTTGTGAGATGCTCCAAACCGCAAGGATTCCTACTGTGGGACAGTCGAGTCCTGTGAGATGGCACCAGGACGCCCGATACAGAAAGACTGCTGTGCAGGGTACTAAGGATGGATGCCTGGGCATCCCACCTCACATTCCCATTGTCTCCTAGCGACAAGGCAGGTTCGATTGCTGGCTCTGGGGGAGCTACGCAGGGCGCTGAGTGGAAATGGACTCTCCTGAGGATGGGTCATAATGTAGGTTTGTGTCCATGGAGACCTAGGAATGTGGCAGTGCCTCTGAGGCCCGGAAGGATTCTCCGAACTTTAGGATTGGACACAGCTCCAAAGAGTAAGTTTCCCCTGTGGAGATGAGAGGTGTTCTGATGGGTGCCTCAGGAAACCTCCGTTTGCTGGTATTGGAATCCAGGCCTCTGAGGAGAGACGCCTGGAAACCAACCAAAGGGTTCAGAGGAAGGCCTAACAGACTGTCCGGTTCCATCTTGTGTCTCTGGGGACATCCGTCTGCTTTTCGGAGTGGAGGGAGTTGCTCAGCTTGTGTCAGATCACCCCTGTGTGTCCAGGGCAGCCTACACTCTTGGGATGGCCTCGGGGATCTTGGAGCCTTCTCCTAATCTGTAGGTTTGTGGCCAGTGGAATGGGCAGAGTTTCCTTGGAGAGGGCAGGCACAGTCCTGCGCTGTGGCCCCAGGGGCCCCAGCGTTGAGGGTGTGTGGGCCAGGGCTGCGGGGCCTGAAGTCTGAAAACTCAAACTCGGCTTAGGTTTGGGGTCGAGGATATGGCAGGCCCCATCTACCGACCGTGCTGGGAGCTGCTCTGGATTTGAATGAAGGGCGAGTGTGCGTCCTTTTCTCAGGCTTCTGTCTCTGGATTTGGTGTCAAGGAGGGCTGTGGAATGGAGGGGTGGCCTCCTGGGCCATGGATGAGCCTCCCTCTCTGGGGATTTGGCCTGGCTTCCAAGAGTTTCAGGTCATTCTGCGGGAAGGGAGGAGTCCTGTACTCTGCCTCAGGTGTCCCTCCCAAAGAGGGATTCCAGAGCAGAGCCCTGAGTACCGGCGACTGGAAAACCGAAACTCGGGTTAGGATGGGGGTCCCAGGGGCGTGGGAAGCACCCTCTGCGGGCTCTTGGTCCAGCCACGGAGAGACCTGATTTGAGCACGACGCTTATGGTGAGGGTCACAATGCGTCATTGTGCCCAAGGCGACCCACAAGTATGCGCGTGGCCTCATGGGGCATGCAGGTTTCTCCTACCCTGAAGGTGGGACACCAGGCCAACAGCAAGGTTTCTTGGATGGGGATGGAGGAGTTCAGATTTCTGCATCAGGTTCCCTCCTGTCCAGTGATTGGAGATAAGGTCTAGGTTCTGAATCCTGAACACCCAGCTTGGTAAGAGATGACAGCCTAAGGTCATGGCCGGTCTGATGTGATGGGTGTCTGTCGGGATGTCAGGGCTCAGGCAGTGTCAGGCAGAGCACGGATGCCCATGGCAACCCCGAGAATTGGAGTGCAGTAGAGCGGCGTGCAGGTGGATCCTAATTGGGTGTTTCTGGGTAGTCGCCTAGGGCAAAGTTTTTCTTCTGGTGGGAAGGCAGACTGCTGTATTGTGGCTCCAGAATTCCCAATCTGGAGGTCTTGGTGGCCAGGAATGTGAGGACGGAAGTCTGAGAACACAAGCTAGGGTGAGATTTCGGGCGAGGGCACTCTGCAGAGGCTGAAATGAGATCTCCTGCATCTGGAGACAGGGCGAGGATCCGACATTGGCTCAGGTTGGAGACTGTGTCCATTATGGCCCCATCAGTAGGTGGGGGCCCTCCCGAAGCCTTGGAGGTTTTCCCATGCTGGGAGTTGTGAGATGCTCCAAACCGCAAGGATTCCTACTGTGGGACAGTCGAGTCCTGTGAGATGGCACCAGGACGCCCGATACAGAAAGACTGCTGTGCAGGGTACTAAGGATGGATGCCTGGGCATCCCACCTCACATTCCCATTGTCTCCTAGCGACAAGGCAGGTTCGATTGCTGGCTCTGGGGGAGCTACGCAGGGCGCTGAGTGGAAATGGACTCTCCTGAGGATGGGTCATAATGTAGGTTTGTGTCCATGGAGACCTAGGAATGTGGCAGTGCCTCTGAGGCCCGGAAGGATTCTCCGAACTTTAGGATTGGACACAGCTCCAAAGAGTAAGTTTACCCTGTGGAGATGAGAGGTGTTCTGATGGGTGCCTCAGGAAACCTCCGTTTGCTGGTATTGGAATCCAGGCCTCTGAGGAGAGACGCCTGGAAACCAACCAAAGGGTTCAGAGGAAGGCCTAACAGACTGTCCGGTTCCATCTTGTGTCTCTGGGGACATCCGTCTGCTTTTCGGAGTGGAGGGAGTTGCTCAGCTTGTGTCAGATCACCCCTGTGTGTCCAGGGCAGCCTACACTCTTGGGATGGCCTCGGGGATCTTGGAGCCTTCTCCTAATCTGTAGGTTTGTGGCCAGTGGAATGGGCAGAGTTTCCTTGGAGAGGGCAGGCACAGTCCTGCGCTGTGGCCCCAGGGGCCCCAGCGTTGAGGGTGTGTGTGAAAGGGCTGCGGGGCCTGAAGTCTGAAAACTCAAACTCGGCTTAGGTTTGGGGTCGAGGATATGGCAGGCCCCATCTACCGACCGTGCTGGGAGCTGCTCTGGATTTGAATGAAGGGCGAGTGTGCGTCCTTTTCTCAGGCTTCTGTCTCTGGATTTGGTGTCAAGGAGGGCTGTGGAATGGAGGGGTGGCCTCCTGGGCCATGGATGAGCCTCCCTCTCTGGGGATTTGGCCTGGCTTCCAAGAGTTTCAGGTCATTCTGCGGGAAGGGAGGAGTCCTGTACTCTGCCTCAGGTGTCCCTCCCAAAGAGGGATTCCAGAGCAGAGCCCTGAGTACCGGCGAATGGAAAACCGAAACTCGGGTTAGGATGGGGGTCCCAGGGGCGTGGGAAGCACCCTCTGCGGGCTCTTGGTCCAGCCACGGAGAGACCTGATTTGAGCACGAGGCTTATGGTGAGGGTCACAATGCGTCATTGTGCCCAAGGCGACCCACAAGCATGGGCGTGGCCTCATGGGGCATGCAGGTTTCTCCTACCCTGAAGGTGGGACACCAGGCCAACAGCAAGGTTTCTTGGATGGGGATGGAGGAGTTCAGATTTCTGCATCAGGTTCCCTCCTGTCCAGTGATTGGAGATAAGGTCTAGGTTCTGAATCCTGAACACCCAGCTTGGGAAGAGATGACAGCCTAAGGTCATGGCCGGTCTGATGTGATGGGTGTCGGTCGGGATGTCAAGGCTCAGGCAGTGTCAGGCAGAGCACGGGTGCCCATGGCAACCTCGAGAATTGGAGTGCAGTAGAGCTGCGTGCAGGTGGATCTTAATTGGGTGTTTCTGGGTAGTCGCCTAGGGCAACGTTTTTCTTCTGGTGGGAAGGCAGACTGCTGTATTGTGGCTCCAGAATTCCCAATCTGGAGGTCTTGGGGGCTAGGAATGTGAGGACGGAAGTCTGAGAACACAAGCTAGGGTGAGATTTCGGGCGAGGGCACTCTGCAGAGGCTGAAATGAGATCTCCTGCATCTGGAGACAGGGCGAAGATCCGACATTGGCTCAGGTTGGAGACTGTGTCCATGATGGCCCCATCAGTAGGTGGGACCCTCCCGAAGCCTTGGAGGTTTTCCCATGCTGGGAGTTGTGAGATGCTCCAAACCGCAAGGATTCCTACTGTGGGACAGTCGAGTCCTGTGAGATGGCACCAGGACGCCCGATACAGAAAGACTGCAGTGCAGGGTGCTAAGGATGGATGCCTGGGCACCCCACCTCACATTCCAATTGTCTCCTAGCGACAAGGCAGGTTCGATTGCTGGCTCTGGGGGAGCTACGCAGGGCGTTGAGTGGAAATGGACTCTCCTGAGGATGTGTCATAATGTGGGTTTGTGTCCATGGAGACCTAGGAATGTGGCAGTGGCTCTGGGGCCCGGAAGGATTCTCCGAACTTTAGGATTGGACACAGCTCCAAAGAGTAAGTTTCCCCTGTGGAGATGAGAGGTGTTCTGATGGGTGCCTCAGGAAACCTCCTTTTGCTGGTATTGGAATCCAGGCCTCTGAGGAGAGACGCCTGGAAACCAACCCAAGGGTTCAGATGAAGGCCTAACAGACTGTCCGGTTCCAAGTTCTGTCTCTGGGGACATCCGTCTGCTTTTCTGAGTGGAGGGAGTTGCTCAGCTTGTGTCAGATCACCCCTGTGTGTCCAGGGCAGCCTAGACTCTTGGCATGGCCTCGGGGATCTTGGAGCCTTCTCCTAATCTGTAGGTTTGTGGCCAGTGGAATGGGCAGAGTTTCCTTGGAGAGGGCAGGCACAGTCGTGCGCTGTGGCCCCAGGGGCCCCAGCGTTGAGGGTGTGTGGGCCAGGGCTGCGGGGCCTGAAGTCTGAAAAGACAAACTCGGCTTAGATTTGGGGTCGAGGGTATGGCAGGCCCCATCTACCGACCGTGCTGGTAGCTGCTCTGGATTTGAATGAAGGGCTAGTGTGCGTCCTTTTCTCAGGCTTCTGTCTCTGTATTTTGTGAAAAGGAGAGCTGTGGAATGGAGGGGTGGCCTCTTGGGCCATGGATGAGCCTCCCTCTCTGGGGATTTGGCCTGGCTTCCAAGAGTTTCAGGTCATTCTGCGGGAAGGGAGGAGTCCTGTACTCTGCCTCTGGTGTCCCTCCTAAAGAGGGATTCCAGAGCAGAGCCCTGAGTACCGGCGACTGGAAAACCAAACTCGGGTTAGGATGGGGGCCCAAGGGGCGTGGGAAGCACCCTCTGCGGGCTCTTGGTCCAGCCACGGAGAGACCTGATTGGAGCACGAGGCTTATGGTGAGGGTCCCAATGCATCTTTGTGCCCAAGGCGACCCTCAAGCAAGGGCGTGGTCTCATGGGCCATGCAGGTTTCTCCTACCCTGAAGGTGGGACACCAGGCCAACAGCAAGGTTTCTTGGATGGCGATGGAGTTGTTCAGATTTCTGCATCAGGTTCCCTCCTGTCCAGTGATTGGAGATAAGGTCTAGGTTCTGAATCCTCAACACCCAGCTTGGGAATAGATGACAGCCTAAGGTCATGGCCGGTCTGATGTGATGGGTGTCGGTCGGGATGTCAAGGCTCAGGCAGTGTCAGGCAGAGCACGGGTGCCCATGGCAACCTCGAGAAATGGAGTGCAGTAGAGGTGCGTGCAGGTAGATCCTAATTGGATGTTTCTGGGTAGTCGCCTAGGGCAACGTTTTTCTTCTGGTGGGAAGGCAGACTGCTGTATTGTGGCTCCAGAATTCCCAATCTGGAGGTCTTGGGGGCTAGGAATGTGAGGACGGAAGTCTGAGAACACAAGCTACGGTGAGATTTCGGGGGAGGGCACTCTGCAGAGGCTGAAATGAGATCTCCTGCATCTGGAGACAGGGCGAGGATCCGACATTGGCTCAGGTTGGAGACTGTGTCCATTATGGCCCCATCAGGAAGTGGGGGCCCTCCCGAAGCCATGGAGGTTTTCCCATGCTGGGAGTTGTGAGATGCTCCAAACCGCAAGGATTCCTACTGTCGAGTCCTACTGGCAGAGTTTCCTTGGCGAGGGCAGGCACAGTCGTGCGCTGTGGCCCCAGGGGCCCCAGCGTTGAGGGTGTGTGGGACAGGGCTGCGGGGCCTGAAGTCTGAAAACTCAAACTCGGCTTAGGTTTGGGGTCGAGGGTATGGCAGGCCCCATCTACCGACCGTGCTGGGAGCTGCTCTGGATTTGACTGAAGGGCGAGTGTGCGTCCTTTTCTCAGGCTTCTGTCTCTGGATTTGGTGTCAAGGAGGGCTGTGAAATGGAGGGGTGGCCTCCTTGGCCATGGATGAGCCTCCCTCTCTGGGGATTTGGCCTGGCTTCCAAGAGTTTCAGGTCATTCTGCGGGAAGGGAGGAGTCCTGTACTCTGCCTCAGGTGTCCCTCCCAAAGAGGGATTCCAGAGCAGAGCCCTGAGTACCGGCGACTGGAAAACCCAAACTCGGGTTAGGATGTCGGCCCAAGGGGCGTGGGAAGCAACCTCTGCGGGCTCTTGGTCCAGCCACGAGAGACCTGATTTGAGCACGAGGCTTATGGTGAGGGTCACAATGCGTCTTTGGGCCCAAGGCGACCCTCAAGCATGGGCGTGGCCTCATGGGGCATGCAGGTTTCTCCTACCCTGAAGGTGGGACACCAGGCCAACAGCAAGGTTTCTTGGATGGGGATGGAGGAGTTCAGATTTCTGCATCAGGTTCCCTCCTGTCCAGTGATTGGAGATAAGGTCTAGGTTCTGAATCCTGAACACCCAGCTTGGGAAGAGATGACAGCCTAAGGTCATGGCCGGTCTGATGTGATGGGTGTCTGTCGGGATGTCAGGGCTCAGGCAGTGTCAGGCAGAGCACGGATGCCCATGGCAACCCCGAGAATTGGAGTGCAGTAGAGCGGCGTGCAGGTGGATCCTAATTGGGTGTTTCTTGGTAGTCTCCTAGGGCAAAGTTTTTCTTCTGGTGGGAAGGCAGACTGCTGTATTGTGGCTCCAGAATTCCCAATCTGGAGGTCTTGGGGGCTAGGAATGTGAGGACGGAAGTCTGAGAACACAAGCTAGGGTGAGATTTCGGGCGAGGGCACTCTGCAGAGGCTGAAATGAGATCTCCTGCATCTGGAGACAGGGCGAAGATCCGACATTGGCTCAGGTTGGAGACTGTGTCCATGATGGCCCCATCAGTAGGTGGGGCCCTCCCGAAGCCTTGGAGGTTTTCCCATGCTGGGAGTTGTGAGATGCTCCAAACCGCAAGGATTCCTACTGTGGGACAGTCGAGTCCTGTGAGATGGCACCAGGACGCCCGATACAGAAAGACTGCAGTGCAGGGTGCTAAGGATGGATGCCTGGGCACCCCACCTCACATTCCAATTGTCTCCTAGCGACAAGGCAGGTTCCATTGCTGGCTCTGGGGGAGCTACGCAGGGCGTTGAGTGGAAATGGACTCTCCTGAGGATGGGTCATAATGTGGGTTTGTGTCCATGGAGACCTAGGAATGTGGCAGTGGCTCTGGGGCCCGGAAGGATTCTCCGAACTTTAGGATTGGACACAGCTCCAAAGAGTAAGTTTCCCCTGTGGAGATGAGAGGTGTTCTGATGGGTGCCTCAGGAAACCTCCGTTTTCTGGTATTGGAATCCAGGCCTCTGAGGAGAGACGCCTGGAAACCAACCCAAGGGTTCAGATGAAGGCCTAACAGACTGTCCGGTTCCAAGTTCTGTCTCTGGGGACATCCGTCTGCTTTTCTGAGTGGAGGCTGTTGCTCAGCTTGTGTCAGATCACCCCTGTGTGTCCAGGGCAGCCTAGACTCTTGGCATGGCCTCGGGGATCTTGGAGCCTTCTCCTAATCTGTAGGTTTGTGGCCAGTGGAATGGGCAGAGTTTCCTTGGAGAGGGCAGGCACAGTCGTGCGCTGTGGCCCCAGGGGCATCAGCGTTGAGGGTGTGTGGGACAGGGCTGCGGGGCCTGAAGTCTGAAAAGACAAACTCGGCTTAGGTTTGGGGTCTAGGGTATGGCAGGCCCCATCTACCGACCGTGCTGGGAGCTGCTCTGGATTTGAATGAAGGGCTAGTGTGCGTCCTTTTCTCAGGCTTCTGTCTCTGGATTTTGTGAAAAGGAGAGCTGTGGAATGGAGGGGTGGCCTCCTGGGCCATGGATGAGCCTCCCTCTCTGGGGATTTGGCCTGGCTTCCAAGAGTTTCAGGTCATTCTGCGGGAAGGGAGGAGTCCTGTACTCTGCCTCAGGTGTCCCTCCCAAAGAGGGATTCCAGAGCAGAGCCCTGAGTACCGGCGACTGGAAAACCAAAACTCGGGTTAGGATGTCGGCCCAAGGGGCGTGGGAAGCACCCTCTGCGGGCTCTTGGTCCAGCCACGAGAGACCTGATTTGAGCACGAGGCTTATGGTGAGGGTCACAATGCGTCTTTGGGCCCAAGGCGACCTTCAAGCATGGGCGTGGCCTCATGGGGCATGCAGGTTTCTCCTACCCTGAAGGTGGGACACCAGGCCAACAGCAAGGTTTCTTGGATGGGGATGGAGGAGTTCAGATTTCTGCATCAGGTTCCCTCCTGTCCAGTGATTGGAGATAAGGTCTAGGTTCTGAATCCTGAACACCCAGCTTGGTAAGAGATGACAGCCTAAGGTCATGGCCGGTCTGATGTGATGGGTGTCTGTCGGGATGTCAGGGCTCAGGCAGTGTCAGGCAGAGCACGGATGCCCATGGCAACCCCGAGAATTGGAGTGCAGTAGAGCGGCGTGCAGGTGGATCCTAATTGGGTGTTTCTGGGTAGTCGCCTAGGGCAAAGTTTTTCTTCTGGTGGGAAGGCAGACTGCTGTATTGTGGCTCCAGAATTCCCAATCTGGAGGTCTTGGTGGCCAGGAATGTGAGGACGGAAGTCTGAGAACACAAGCTAGGGTGAGATTTCGGGCGAGGGCACTCTGCAGAGGCTGAAATGAGATCTCCTGCATCTGGAGACAGGGCGAGGATCCGACATTGGCTCAGGTTGGAGACTGTGTCCATGATGGCCCCATCAGTAGGTGGGGGCCCTCCCGAAGCCTTGGAGGTTTTCCCATGCTGGGAGTTGTGAGATGCTCCAAACCGCAAGGATTCCTACTGTGGGACAGTCGAGTCCTGTGAGATGGCACCAGGACGCCCGATACAGAAAGACTGCTGTGCAGGGTACTAAGGATGGATGCCTGGGCATCCCACCTCACATTCCCATTGTCTCCTAGCGACAAGGCAGGTTCGATTGCTGGCTCTGGGGGAGCTACGCAGGGCGCTGAGTGGAAATGGACTCTCCTGAGGATGGGTCATAATGTAGGTTTGTGTCCATGGAGACCTAGGAATGTGGCAGTGCCTCTGAGGCCCGGAAGGATTCTCCGAACTTTAGGATTGGACACAGCTCCAAAGAGTAAGTTTCCCCTGTGGAGATGAGAGGTGTTCTGATGGGTGCCTCAGGAAACCTCCGTTTGCTGGTATTGGAATCCAGGCCTCTGAGGAGAGACGCCTGGAAACCAACCAAAGGGTTCAGAGGAAGGCCTAACAGACTGTCCGGTTCCATCTTGTCTCTCTGGGGACATCCGTCTGCTTTTCGGAGTGGAGGGAGTTGCTCAGCTTGTGTCAGATCACCCCTGTGTGTCCAGGGCAGCCTACACTCTTGGGATGGCCTCGGGGATCTTGGAGCCTTCTCCTAATCTGTAGGTTTGTGGCCAGTGGAATGGGCAGAGTTTCCTTGGAGAGGGCAGGCACAGTCCTGCGCTGTGGCCCCAGGGGCCCCAGCGTTGAGGGTGTGTGGGCCAGGGCTGCGGGGCCTGAAGTCTGAAAACTCAAACTCGGCTTAGGTTTGGGGTCGAGGATATGGCAGGCCCCATCTACCGACCGTGCTGGGAGCTGCTCTGGATTTGAATGAAGGGCGAGTGTGCGTCCTTTTCTCAGGCTTCTGTCTCTGGATTTGGTGTCAAGGAGGGCTGTGGAATGGAGGGGTGGCCTCCTGGGCCATGGATGAGCCTCCCTCTCTGGGGATTTGGCCTGGCTTCCAAGAGTTTCAGGTCATTCTGCGGGAAGGGAGGAGTCCTGTACTCTGCCTCAGGTGTCCCTCCCAAAGAGGGATTCCAGAGCAGAGCCCTGAGTACCGGCGACTGGAAAACCGAAACTCGGGTTAGGATGGGGGTCCCAGGGGCGTGGGAAGCACCCTCTGCGGGCTCTTGGTCCAGCCACGGAGAGACCTGATTTGAGCACGACGCTTATGGTGAGGGTCACAATGCGTCATTGTGCCCAAGGCGACCCACAAGTATGCGCGTGGCCTCATGGGGCATGCAGGTTTCTCCTACCCTGAAGGTGGGACACCAGGCCAACAGCAAGGTTTCTTGGATGGGGATGGAGGAGTTCAGATTTCTGCATCAGGTTCCCTCCTGTCCAGTGATTGGAGATAAGGTCTAGGTTCTGAATCCTGAACACCCAGCTTGGGAAGAGATGACAGCCTAAGGTCATGGCCGGTCTGATGTGATGGGTGTCTGTCGGGATGTCAGGGCTCAGGCAGTGTCAGGCAGAGCACGGATGCCCATGGCAACCCCGAGAATTGGAGTGCAGTAGAGCGGCGTGCAGGTGGATCCTAATTGGGTGTTTCTGGGTAGTCGCCTAGGGCAAAGTTTTTCTTCTGGTGGGAAGGCAGACTGCTGTATTGTGGCTCCAGAATTCCCAATCTGGAGGTCTTGGTGGCCAGGAATGTGAGGACGGAAGTCTGAGAACACAAGCTAGGGTGAGATTTCGGGCGAGGGCACTCTGCAGAGGCTGAAATGAGATCTCCTGCATCTGGAGACAGGGCGAGGATCCGACATTGGCTCAGGTTGGAGACTGTGTCCATGATGGCCCCATCAGTAGGTGGGGGCCCTCCCGAAGCCTTGGAGGTTTTCCCATGCTGGGAGTTGTGAGATGCTCCAAACCGCAAGGATTCCTACTGTGGGACAGTCGAGTCCTGTGAGATGGCACCAGGACGCCCGATACAGAAAGACTGCTGTGCAGGGTACTAAGGATGGATGCCTGGGCATCCCACCTCACATTCCCATTGTCTCCTAGCGACAAGGCAGGTTCGATTGCTGGCTCTGGGGGAGCTACGCAGGGCGCTGAGTGGAAATGGACTCTCCTGAGGATGGGTCATAATGTAGGTTTGTGTCCATGGAGACCTAGGAATGTGGCAGTGCCTCTGAGGCCCGGAAGGATTCTCCGAACTTTAGGATTGGACACAGCTCCAAAGAGTAAGTTTACCCTGTGGAGATGAGAGGTGTTCTGATGGGTGCCTCAGGAAACCTCCGTTTGCTGGTATTGGAATCCAGGCCTCTGAGGAGAGACGCCTGGAAACCAACCAAAGGGTTCAGAGGAAGGCCTAACAGACTGTCCGGTTCCATCTTGTGTCTCTGGGGACATCCGTCTGCTTTTCGGAGTGGAGGGAGTTGCTCAGCTTGTGTCAGATCACCCCTGTGTGTCCAGGGCAGCCTACACTCTTGGGATGGCCTCGGGGATCTTGGAGCCTTCTCCTAATCTGTAGGTTTGTGGCCAGTGGAATGGGCAGAGTTTCCTTGGAGAGGGCAGGCACAGTCCTGCGCTGTGGCCCCAGGGGCCCCAGCGTTGAGGGTGTGTGTGAAAGGGCTGCGGGGCCTGAAGTCTGAAAACTCAAACTCGGCTTAGGTTTGGGGTCGAGGATATGGCAGGCCCCATCTACCGACCGTGCTGGGAGCTGCTCTGGATTTGAATGAAGGGCGAGTGTGCGTCCTTTTCTCAGGCTTCTGTCTCTGGATTTGGTGTCAAGGAGGGCTGTGGAATGGAGGGGTGGCCTCCTGGGCCATGGATGAGCCTCCCTCTCTGGGGATTTGGCCTGGCTTCCAAGAGTTTCAGGTCATTCTGCGGGAAGGGAGGAGTCCTGTACTCTGCCTCAGGTGTCCCTCCCAAAGAGGGATTCCAGAGCAGAGCCCTGAGTACCGGCGACTGGAAAACCGAAACTCGGGTTAGGATGGGGGTCCCAGGGGCGTGGGAAGCACCCTCTGCGGGCTCTTGGTCCAGCCACGGAGAGACCTGATTTGAGCACGAGGCTTATGGTGAGGGTCACAATGCGTCATTGTGCCCAAGGCGACCCACAAGCATGGGCGTGGCCTCATGGGGCATGCAGGTTTCTCCTACCCTGAAGGTGGGACACCAGGCCAACAGCAAGGTTTCTTGGATGGGGATGGAGGAGTTCAGATTTCTGCATCAGGTTCCCTCCTGTCCAGTGATTGGAGATAAGGTCTAGGTTCTGAATCCTGAACACCCAGCTTGGGAAGAGATGACAGCCTAAGGTCATGGCCGGTCTGATGTGATGGGTGTCGGTCGGGATGTCAAGGCTCAGGCAGTGTCAGGCAGAGCACGGGTGCCCATGGCAACCTCGAGAAATGGAGTGCAGTAGAGGTGCGTGCAGGTAGATCCTAATTGGATGTTTCTGGGTAGTCGCCTAGGGCAACGTTTTTCTTCTGGTGGGAAGGCAGACTGCTGTATTGTGGCTCCAGAATTCCCAATCTGGAGGTCTTGGGGGCTAGGAATGTGAGGACGGAAGTCTGAGAACACAAGCTACGGTGAGATTTCGGGGGAGGGCACTCTGCAGAGGCTGAAATGAGATCTCCTGCATCTGGAGACAGGGCGAGGATCCGACATTGGCTCAGGTTGGAGACTGTGTCCATTATGGCCCCATCAGGAAGTGGGGGCCCTCCCGAAGCCATGGAGGTTTTCCCATGCTGGGAGTTGTGAGATGCTCCAAACCGCAAGGATTCCTACTGTCGAGTCCTACTGGCAGAGTTTCCTTGGCGAGGGCAGGCACAGTCGTGCGCTGTGGCCCCAGGGGCCCCAGCGTTGAGGGTGTGTGGGACAGGGCTGCGGGGCCTGAAGTCTGAAAACTCAAACTCGGCTTAGGTTTGGGGTCGAGGGTATGGCAGGCCCCATCTACCGACCGTGCTGGGAGCTGCTCTGGATTTGACTGAAGGGCGAGTGTGCGTCCTTTTCTCAGGCTTCTGTCTCTGGATTTGGTGTCAAGGAGGGCTGTGAAATGGAGGGGTGGCCTCCTTGGACATGGATGAGCCTCCCTCTCTGGGGATTTGGCCTGGCTTCCAAGAGTTTCAGGTCATTCTGCGGGAAGGGAGGAGTCCTGTACTCTGCCTCAGGTGTCCCTCCCAAAGAGGGATTCCAGAGCAGAGCCCTGAGTACCGGCGACTGGAAAACCCAAACTCGGGTTAGGATGTCGGCCCAAGGGGCGTGGGAAGCAACCTCTGCGGGCTCTTGGTCCAGCCACGAGAGACCTGATTTGAGCACGAGGCTTATGGTGAGGGTCACAATGCGTCTTTGGGCCCAAGGCGACCCTCAAGCATGGGCGTGGCCTCATGGGGCATGCAGGTTTCTCCTACCCTGAAGGTGGGACACCAGGCCAACAGCAAGGTTTCTTGGATGGGGATGGAGGAGTTCAGATTTCTGCATCAGGTTCCCTCCTGTCCAGTGATTGGAGATAAGGTCTAGGTTCTGAATCCTGAACACCCAGCTTGGTAAGAGATGACAGCCTAAGGTCATGGCCGGTCTGATGTGATGGGTGTCTGTCGGGATGTCAGGGCTCAGGCAGTGTCAGGCAGAGCACGGATGCCCATGGCAACCCCGAGAATTGGAGTGCAGTAGAGCGGCGTGCAGGTGGATCCTAATTGGGTGTTTCTTGGTAGTCTCCTAGGGCAAAGTTTTTCTTCTGGTGGGAAGGCAGACTGCTGTATTGTGGCTCCAGAATTCCCAATCTGGAGGTCTTGGGGGCTAGGAATGTGAGGACGGAAGTCTGAGAACACAAGCTAGGGTGAGATTTCGGGCGAGGGCACTCTGCAGAGGCTGAAATGAGATCTCCTGCATCTGGAGACAGGGCGAAGATCCGACATTGGCTCAGGTTGGAGACTGTGTCCATGATGGCCCCATCAGTAGGTGGGGCCCTCCCGAAGCCTTGGAGGTTTTCCCATGCTGGGAGTTGTGAGATGCTCCAAACCGCAAGGATTCCTACTGTGGGACAGTCGAGTCCTGTGAGATGGCACCAGGACGCCCGATACAGAAAGACTGCAGTGCAGGGTGCTAAGGATGGATGCCTGGGCACCCCACCTCACATTCCAATTGTCTCCTAGCGACAAGGCAGGTTCGATTGCTGGCTCTGGGGGAGCTACGCAGGGCGTTGAGTGAAAATGGACTCTCCTGAGGATGTGTCATAATGTGGGTTTGTGTCCATGGAGACCTAGGAATGTGGCAGTGGCTCTGGGGCCCGGAAGGATTCTCCGAACTTTAGGATTGGACACAGCTCCAAAGAGTAAGTTTCCCCTGTGGAGATGAGAGGTGTTCTGATGGGTGCCTCAGGAAACCTCCGTTTTCTGGTATTGGAATCCAGGCCTCTGAGGAGAGACGCCTGGAAACCAACCCAAGGGTTCAGATGAAGGCCTAACAGACTGTCCGGTTCCAAGTTCTGTCTCTGGGGACATCCGTCTGCTTTTCTGAGTGGAGGCTGTTGCTCAGCTTGTGTCAGATCACCCCTGTGTGTCCAGGGCAGCCTAGACTCTTGGCATGGCCTCGGGGATCTTGGAGCCTTCTCCTAATCTGTAGGTTTGTGGCCAGTGGAATGGGCAGAGTTTCCTTGGAGAGGGCAGGCACAGTCGTGCGCTGTGGCCCCAGGGGCCCCAGCGTTGAGGGTGTGTGGGACAGGGCTGCGGGGCCTGAAGTCTGAAAAGACAAACTCGGCTTAGGTTTGGGGTCTAGGGTATGGCAGGCCCCATCTACCGACCGTGCTGGGAGCTGCTCTGGATTTGAATGAAGGGCTAGTGTGCGTCCTTTTCTCAGGCTTCTGTCTCTGGATTTTGTGAAAAGGAGAGCTGTGGAATGGAGGGGTGGCCTCCTGGGCCATGGATGAGCCTCCCTCTCTGGGGATTTGGCCTGGCTTCCAAGAGTTTCAGGTCATTCTGTGGGAAGGGAGGAGTCCTGTACTCTGCCTCAGGTGTCCCTCCCAAAGAGGGATTCCAGAGCAGAGCCCTGAGTACCGGCGACTGGAAAACCAAAACTCGGGTTAGGATGTCGGCCCAAGGGGCGTGGGAAGCACCCTCTGCGGGCTCTTGGTCCAGCCACGAGAGACCTGATTTGAGCACGAGGCTTATGGTGAGGGTCACAATGCGTCTTTGGGCCCAAGGCGACCCTCAAGCATGGGCGTGGCCTCATGGGGCATGCAGGTTTCTCCTACCCTGAAGGTGGGACACCAGGCCAACAGCAAGGTTTCTTGGATGGGGATGGAGGAGTTCAGATTTCTGCATCAGGTTCCCTCCTGTCCAGTGATTGGAGATAAGGTCTAGGTTCTGAATCCTGAACACCCAGCTTGGTAAGAGATGACAGCCTAAGGTCATGGCCGGTCTGATGTGATGGGTGTCTGTCAGGGCTCAAGCAGTGTCAGGCAGAGCACGGATGCCCATGGCAACCCCGAGAATTGGAGTGCAGTAGAGCGGCGTGCAGGTGGATCCTAATTAGGTGTTTCTGGGTAGTCGCCTAGGGCAAAGTTTTTCTTCTGGTGGGAAGGCAGACTGCTGTATTGTGGCTCCAGAATTCCCAATCTGGAGGTCTTGGTGGCCAGGAATGTGAGGACGGAAGTCTGAGAACACAAGCTAGGGTGAGATTTCGGGCGAGGGCACTCTGCAGAGGCTGAAATGAGATCTCCTGCATCTGGAGACAGGGCGAGGATCCGACATTGGCTCAGGTTGGAGACTGTGTCCATTATGGCCCCATCAGTAGGTGGGGGCCCTCCCGAAGCCTTGGAGGTTTTCCCATGCTGAGAGTTGTGAGATGCTCCAAACCGCAAGGATTCCTACTGTGGGACAGTCGAGTCCTGTGAGATGGCACCAGGACGCCCGATACAGAAAGACTGCTGTGCAGGGTACTAAGGATGGATGCCTGGGCATCCCACCTCACATTCCCATTGTCTCCTAGCGACAAGGCAGGTTCGATTGCTGGCTCTGGGGGAGCTACGCAGGGCGCTGAGTGGAAATGGACTCTCCTGAGGATGGGTCATAATGTAGGTTTGTGTCCATGGAGACCTAGGAATGTGGCAGTGCCTCTGAGGCCCGGAAGGATTCTCCGAACTTTAGGATTGGACACAGCTCCAAAGAGTAAGTTTCCCCTGTGGAGATGAGAGGTGTTCTGATGGGTGCCTCAGGAAACCTCCGTTTGCTGGTATTGGAATCCAGGCCTCTGAGGAGAGACGCCTGGAAACCAACCAAAGGGTTCAGAGGAAGGCCTAACAGACTGTCCGGTTCCATCTTGTGTCTCTGGGGACATCCGTCTGCTTTTCGGAGTGGAGGGAGTTGCTCAGCTTGTGTCAGATCACCCCTGTGTGTCCAGGGCAGCCTACACTCTTGGGATGGCCTCGGGGATCTTGGAGCCTTCTCCTAATCTGTAGGTTTGTGGCCAGTGGAATGGGCAGAGTTTCCTTGGAGAGGGCAGGCACAGTCCTGCGCTGTGGCCCCAGGGGCCCCAGCGTTGAGGGTGTGTGGGCCAGGGCTGCGGGGCCTGAAGTCTGAAAACTCAAACTCGGCTTAGGTTTGGGGTCGAGGATATGGCAGGCCCCATCTACCGACCGTGCTGGGAGCTGCTCTGGATTTGAATGAAGGGCGAGTGTGCGTCCTTTTCTCAGGCTTCTGTCTCTGGATTTGGTGTCAAGGAGGGCTGTGGAATGGAGGGGTGGCCTCCTGGGCCATGGATGAGCCTCCCTCTCTGGGGATTTGGCCTGGCTTCCAAGAGTTTCAGGTCATTCTGCGGGAAGGGAGGAGTCCTGTACTCTGCCTCAGGTGTCCCTCCCAAAGAGGGATTCCAGAGCAGAGCCCTGAGTACCGGCGACTGGAAAACCGAAACTCGGGTTAGGATGGGGGTCCCAGGGGCGTGGGAAGCACCCTCTGCGGGCTCTTGGTCCAGCCACGGAGAGACCTGATTTGAGCACGACGCTTATGGTGAGGGTCACAATGCGTCATTGTGCCCAAGGCGACCCACAAGTATGCGCGTGGCCTCATGGGGCATGCAGGTTTCTCCTACCCTGAAGGTGGGACACCAGGCCAACAGCAAGGTTTCTTGGATGGGGATGGAGGAGTTCAGATTTCTGCATCAGGTTCCCTCCTGTCCAGTGATTGGAGATAAGGTCTAGGTTCTGAATCCTGAACACCCAGCTTGGGAAGAGATGACAGCCTAAGGTCATGGCCGGTCTGATGTGATGGGTGTCTGTCGGGATGTCAGGGCTCAGGCAGTGTCAGGCAGAGCACGGATGCCCATGGCAACCCCGAGAATTGGAGTGCAGTAGAGCGGCGTGCAGGTGGATCCTAATTGGGTGTTTCTGGGTAGTCGCCTAGGGCAAAGTTTTTCTTCTGGTGGGAAGGCAGACTGCTGTATTGTGGCTCCAGAATTCCCAATCTGGAGGTCTTGGTGGCCAGGAATGTGAGGACGGAAGTCTGAGAACACAAGCTAGGGTGAGATTTCGGGCGAGGGCACTCTGCAGAGGCTGAAATGAGATCTCCTGCATCTGGAGACAGGGCGAGGATCCGACATTGGCTCAGGTTGGAGACTGTGTCCATTATGGCCCCATCAGTAGGTGGGGGCCCTCCCGAAGCCTTGGAGGTTTTCCCATGCTGGGAGTTGTGAGATGCTCCAAACCGCAAGGATTCCTACTGTGGGACAGTCGAGTCCTGTGAGATGGCACCAGGACGCCCGATACAGAAAGACTGCTGTGCAGGGTACTAAGGATGGATGCCTGGGCATCCCACCTCACATTCCCATTGTCTCCTAGCGACAAGGCAGGTTCGATTGCTGGCTCTGGGGGAGCTACGCAGGGCGCTGAGTGGAAATGGACTCTCCTGAGGATGGGTCATAATGTAGGTTTGTGTCCATGGAGACCTAGGAATGTGGCAGTGCCTCTGAGGCCCGGAAGGATTCTCCGAACTTTAGGATTGGACACAGCTCCAAAGAGTAAGTTTACCCTGTGGAGATGAGAGGTGTTCTGATGGGTGCCTCAGGAAACCTCCGTTTGCTGGTATTGGAATCCAGGCCTCTGAGGAGAGACGCCTGGAAACCAACCAAAGGGTTCAGAGGAAGGCCTAACAGACTGTCCGGTTCCATCTTGTGTCTCTGGGGACATCCGTCTGCTTTTCGGAGTGGAGGGAGTTGCTCAGCTTGTGTCAGATCACCCCTGTGTGTCCAGGGCAGCCTACACTCTTGGGATGGCCTCGGGGATCTTGGAGCCTTCTCCTAATCTGTAGGTTTGTGGCCAGTGGAATGGGCAGAGTTTCCTTGGAGAGGGCAGGCACAGTCCTGCGCTGTGGCCCCAGGGGCCCCAGCGTTGAGGGTGTGTGTGAAAGGGCTGCGGGGCCTGAAGTCTGAAAACTCAAACTCGGCTTAGGTTTGGGGTCGAGGATATGGCAGGCCCCATCTACCGACCGTGCTGGGAGCTGCTCTGGATTTGAATGAAGGGCGAGTGTGCGTCCTTTTCTCAGGCTTCTGTCTCTGGATTTGGTGTCAAGGAGGGCTGTGGAATGGAGGGGTGGCCTCCTGGGCCATGGATGAGCCTCCCTCTCTGGGGATTTGGCCTGGCTTCCAAGAGTTTCAGGTCATTCTGCGGGAAGGGAGGAGTCCTGTACTCTGCCTCAGGTGTCCCTCCCAAAGAGGGATTCCAGAGCAGAGCCCTGAGTACCGGCGACTGGAAAACCGAAACTCGGGTTAGGATGGGGGTCCCAGGGGCGTGGGAAGCACCCTCTGCGGGCTCTTGGTCCAGCCACGGAGAGACCTGATTTGAGCACGAGGCTTATGGTGAGGGTCACAATGCGTCATTGTGCCCAAGGCGACCCACAAGCATGGGCGTGGCCTCATGGGGCATGCAGGTTTCTCCTACCCTGAAGGTGGGACACCAGGCCAACAGCAAGGTTTCTTGGATGGGGATGGAGGAGTTCAGATTTCTGCATCAGGTTCCCTCCTGTCCAGTGATTGGAGATAAGGTCTAGGTTCTGAATCCTGAACACCCAGCTTGGGAAGAGATGACAGCCTAAGGTCATGGCCGGTCTGATGTGATGGGTGTCGGTCGGGATGTCAAGGCTCAGGCAGTGTCAGGCAGAGCACGGGTGCCCATGGCAACCTCGAGAATTGGAGTGCAGTAGAGCTGCGTGCAGGTGGATCTTAATTGGGTGTTTCTGGGTAGTCGCCTAGGGCAACGTTTTTCTTCTGGTGGGAAGGCAGACTGCTGTATTGTGGCTCCAGAATTCCCAATCTGGAGGTCTTGGGGGCTAGGAATGTGAGGACGGAAGTCTGAGAACACAAGCTAGGGTGAGATTTCGGGCGAGGGCACTCTGCAGAGGCTGAAATGAGATCTCCTGCATCTGGAGACAGGGCGAAGATCCGACATTGGCTCAGGTTGGAGACTGTGTCCATGATGGCCCCATCAGTAGGTGGGACCCTCCCGAAGCCTTGGAGGTTTTCCCATGCTGGGAGTTGTGAGATGCTCCAAACCGCAAGGATTCCTACTGTGGGACAGTCGAGTCCTGTGAGATGGCACCAGGACGCCCGATACAGAAAGACTGCAGTGCAGGGTGCTAAGGATGGATGCCTGGGCACCCCACCTCACATTCCAATTGTCTCCTAGCGACAAGGCAGGTTCGATTGCTGGCTCTGGGGGAGCTACGCAGGGCGTTGAGTGGAAATGGACTCTCCTGAGGATGTGTCATAATGTGGGTTTGTGTCCATGGAGACCTAGGAATGTGGCAGTGGCTCTGGGGCCCGGAAGGATTCTCCGAACTTTAGGATTGGACACAGCTCCAAAGAGTAAGTTTCCCCTGTGGAGATGAGAGGTGTTCTGATGGGTGCCTCAGGAAACCTCCTTTTGCTGGTATTGGAATCCAGGCCTCTGAGGAGAGACGCCTGGAAACCAACCCAAGGGTTCAGATGAAGGCCTAACAGACTGTCCGGTTCCAAGTTCTGTCTCTGGGGACATCCGTCTGCTTTTCTGAGTGGAGGGAGTTGCTCAGCTTGTGTCAGATCACCCCTGTGTGTCCAGGGCAGCCTAGACTCTTGGCATGGCCTCGGGGATCTTGGAGCCTTCTCCTAATCTGTAGGTTTGTGGCCAGTGGAATGGGCAGAGTTTCCTTGGAGAGGGCAGGCACAGTCGTGCGCTGTGGCCCCAGGGGCCCCAGCGTTGAGGGTGTGTGGGCCAGGGCTGCGGGGCCTGAAGTCTGAAAAGACAAACTCGGCTTAGATTTGGGGTCGAGGATATGGCAGGCCCCATCTACCGACCGTGCTGGTAGCTGCTCTGGATTTGAATGAAGGGCTAGTGTGCGTCCTTTTCTCAGGCTTCTGTCTCTGTATTTTGTGAAAAGGAGAGCTGTGGAATGGAGGGGTGGCCTCTTGGGCCATGGATGAGCCTCCCTCTCTGGGGATTTGGCCTGGCTTCCAAGAGTTTCAGGTCATTCTGCGGGAAGGGAGGAGTCCTGTACTCTGCCTCTGGTGTCCCTCCTAAAGAGGGATTCCAGAGCAGAGCCCTGAGTACCGGCGACTGGAAAACCAAACTCGGGTTAGGATGGGGGCCCAAGGGGCGTGGGAAGCACCCTCTGCGGGCTCTTGGTCCAGCCACGGAGAGACCTGATTGGAGCACGAGGCTTATGGTGAGGGTCCCAATGCATCTTTGTGCCCAAGGCGACCCTCAAGCAAGGGCGTGGTCTCATGGGCCATGCAGGTTTCTCCTACCCTGAAGGTGGGACACCAGGCCAACAGCAAGGTTTCTTGGATGGCGATGGAGTTGTTCAGATTTCTGCATCAGGTTCCCTCCTGTCCAGTGATTGGAGATAAGGTCTAGGTTCTGAATCCTCAACACCCAGCTTGGGAATAGATGACAGCCTAAGGTCATGGCCGGTCTGATGTGATGGGTGTCGGTCGGGATGTCAAGGCTCAGGCAGTGTCAGGCAGAGCACGGGTGCCCATGGCAACCTCGAGAAATGGAGTGCAGTAGAGGTGCGTGCAGGTAGATCCTAATTGGATGTTTCTGGGTAGTCGCCTAGGGCAACGTTTTTCTTCTGGTGGGAAGGCAGACTGCTGTATTGTGGCTCCAGAATTCCCAATCTGGAGGTCTTGGGGGCTAGGAATGTGAGGACGGAAGTCTGAGAACACAAGCTACGGTGAGATTTCGGGGGAGGGCACTCTGCAGAGGCTGAAATGAGATCTCCTGCATCTGGAGACAGGGCGAGGATCCGACATTGGCTCAGGTTGGAGACTGTGTCCATTATGGCCCCATCAGGAAGTGGGGGCCCTCCCGAAGCCATGGAGGTTTTCCCATGCTGGGAGTTGTGAGATGCTCCAAACCGCAAGGATTCCTACTGTCGAGTCCTACTGGCAGAGTTTCCTTGGCGAGGGCAGGCACAGTCGTGCGCTGTGGCCCCAGGGGCCCCAGCGTTGAGGGTGTGTGGGACAGGGCTGCGGGGCCTGAAGTCTGAAAACTCAAACTCGGCTTAGGTTTGGGGTCGAGGGTATGGCAGGCCCCATCTACCGACCGTGCTGGGAGCTGCTCTGGATTTGACTGAAGGGCGAGTGTGCGTCCTTTTCTCAGGCTTCTGTCTCTGGATTTGGTGTCAAGGAGGGCTGTGAAATGGAGGGGTGGCCTCCTTGGCCATGGATGAGCCTCCCTCTCTGGGGATTTGGCCTGGCTTCCAAGAGTTTCAGGTCATTCTGCGGGAAGGGAGGAGTCCTGTACTCTGCCTCAGGTGTCCCTCCCAAAGAGGGATTCCAGAGCAGAGCCCTGAGTACCGGCGACTGGAAAACCCAAACTCGGGTTAGGATGTCGGCCCAAGGGGCGTGGGAAGCAACCTCTGCGGGCTCTTGGTCCAGCCACGAGAGACCTGATTTGAGCACGAGGCTTATGGTGAGGGTCACAATGCGTCTTTGGGCCCAAGGCGACCCTCAAGCATGGGCGTGGCCTCATGGGGCATGCAGGTTTCTCCTACCCTGAAGGTGGGACACCAGGCCAACAGCAAGGTTTCTTGGATGGGGATGGAGGAGTTCAGATTTCTGCATCAGGTTCCCTCCTGTCCAGTGATTGGAGATAAGGTCTAGGTTCTGAATCCTGAACACCCAGCTTGGTAAGAGATGACAGCCTAAGGTCATGGCCGGTCTGATGTGATGGGTGTCTGTCGGGATGTCAGGGCTCAGGCAGTGTCAGGCAGAGCACGGATGCCCATGGCAACCCCGAGAATTGGAGTGCAGTAGAGCGGCGTGCAGGTGGATCCTAATTGGGTGTTTCTTGGTAGTCTCCTAGGGCAAAGTTTTTCTTCTGGTGGGAAGGCAGACTGCTGTATTGTGGCTCCAGAATTCCCAATCTGGAGGTCTTGGGGGCTAGGAATGTGAGGAAGGAAGTCTGAGAACACAAGCTAGGGTGAGATTTCGGGCGAGGGCACTCTGCAGAGGCTGAAATGAGATCTCCTGCATCTGGAGACAGGGCGAAGATCCGACATTGGCTCAGGTTGGAGACTGTGTCCATGATGGCCCCATCAGTAGGTGGGGCCCTCCCGAAGCCTTGGAGGTTTTCCCATGCTGGGAGTTGTGAGATGCTCCAAACCGCAAGGATTCCTACTGTGGGACAGTCGAGTCCTGTGAGATGGCACCAGGACGCCCGATACAGAAAGACTGCAGTGCAGGGTGCTAAGGATGGATGCCTGGGCACCCCACCTCACATTCCAATTGTCTCCTAGCGACAAGGCAGGTTCGATTGCTGGCTCTGGGGGAGCTACGCAGGGCGTTGAGTGGAAATGGACTCTCCTGAGGATGTGTCATAATGTGGGTTTGTGTCCATGGAGACCTAGGAATGTGGCAGTGGCTCTGGGGCCCGGAAGGATTCTCCGAACTTTAGGATTGGACACAGCTCCAAAGAGTAAGTTTCCCCTGTGGAGATGAGAGGTGTTCTGATGGGTGCCTCAGGAAACCTCCTTTTGCTGGTATTGGAATCCAGGCCTCTGAGGAGAGACGCCTGGAAACCAACCCAAGGGTTCAGATGAAGGCCTAACAGACTGTCCGGTTCCAAGTTCTGTCTCTGGGGACATCCGTCTGCTTTTCTGAGTGGAGGGAGTTGCTCAGCTTGTGTCAGATCACCCCTGTGTGTCCAGGGCAGCCTAGACTCTTGGCATGGCCTCGGGGATCTTGGAGCCTTCTCCTAATCTGTAGGTTTGTGGCCAGTGGAATGGGCAGAGTTTCCTTGGAGAGGGCAGGCATAGTCGTGCGCTGTGGCCCCAGGGGCCCCAGCGTTGAGGGTGTGTGGGACAGGGCTGCGGGGCCTGAAGTCTGAAAAGACAAACTCGGCTTAGGTTTGGGGTCTAGGGTATGGCAGGCCCCATCTACCGACCGTGCTGGGAGCTGCTCTGGATTTGAATGAAGGGCTAGTGTGCGTCCTTTTCTCAGGCTTCTGTCTCTGGATTTTGTGAAAAGGAGAGCTGTGGAATGGAGGGGTGGCCTCCTGGGCCATGGATGAGCCTCCCTCTCTGGGGATTTGGCCTGGCTTCCAAGAGTTTCAGGTCATTCTGTGGGAAGGGAGGAGTCCTGTACTCTGCCTCAGGTGTCCCTCCCAAAGAGGGATTCCAGAGCAGAGCCCTGAGTACCGGCGACTGGAAAACCAAAACTCGGGTTAGGATGTCGGCCCAAGGGGCGTGGGAAGCACCCTCTGCGGGCTCTTGGTCCAGCCACGAGAGACCTGATTTGAGCACGAGGCTTATGGTGAGGGTCACAATGCGTCTTTGGGCCCAAGGCGACCCTCAAGCATGGGCGTGGCCTCATGGGGCATGCAGGTTTCTCCTACCCTGAAGGTGGGACACCAGGCCAACAGCAAGGTTTCTTGGATGGGGATGGAGGAGTTCAGATTTCTGCATCAGGTTCCCTCCTGTCCAGTGATTGGAGATAAGGTCTAGGTTCTGAATCCTGAACACCCAGCTTGGTAAGAGATGACAGCCTAAGGTCATGGCCGGTCTGATGTGATGGGTGTCTGTCGGGATGTCAGGGCTCAGGCAGTGTCAGGCAGAGCACGGATGCCCATGGCAACCCCGAGAATTGGAGTGCAGTAGAGCGGCGTGCAGGTGGATCCTAATTGGGTGTTTCTGGGTAGTCGCCTAGGGCAAAGTTTTTCTTCTGGTGGGAAGGCAGACTGCTGTATTGTGGCTCCAGAATTCCCAATCTGGAGGTCTTGGTGGCCAGGAATGTGAGGACGGAAGTCTGAGAACACAAGCTAGGGTGAGATTTCGGGCGAGGGCACTCTGCAGAGGCTGAAATGAGATCTCCTGCATCTGGAGACAGGGCGAGGATCCGACATTGGCTCAGGTTGGAGACTGTGTCCATTATGGCCCCATCAGTAGGTGGGGGCCCTCCCGAAGCCTTGGAGGTTTTCCCATGCTGGGAGTTGTGAGATGCTCCAAACCGCAAGGATTCCTACTGTGGGACAGTCGAGTCCTGTGAGATGGCACCAGGACGCCCGATACAGAAAGACTGCTGTGCAGGGTACTAAGGATGGATGCCTGGGCATCCCACCTCACATTCCCATTGTCTCCTAGCGACAAGGCAGGTTCGATTGCTGGCTCTGGGGGAGCTACGCAGGGCGCTGAGTGGAAATGGACTCTCCTGAGGATGGGTCATAATGTAGGTTTGTGTCCATGGAGACCTAGGAATGTGGCAGTGCCTCTGAGGCCCGGAAGGATTCTCCGAACTTTAGGATTGGACACAGCTCCAAAGAGTAAGTTTACCCTGTGGAGATGAGAGGTGTTCTGATGGGTGCCTCAGGAAACCTCCGTTTGCTGGTATTGGAATCCAGGCCTCTGAGGAGAGACGCCTGGAAACCAACCAAAGGGTTCAGAGGAAGGCCTAACAGACTGTCCGGTTCCATCTTGTGTCTCTGGGGACATCCGTCTGCTTTTCGGAGTGGAGGGAGTTGCTCAGCTTGTGTCAGATCACCCCTGTGTGTCCAGGGCAGCCTACACTCTTGGGATGGCCTCGGGGATCTTGGAGCCTTCTCCTAATCTGTAGGTTTGTGGCCAGTGGAATGGGCAGAGTTTCCTTGGAGAGGGCAGGCACAGTCCTGCGCTGTGGCCCCAGGGGCCCCAGCGTTGAGGGTGTGTGGGCCAGGGCTGCGGGGCCTGAAGTCTGAAAACTCAAACTCGGCTTAGGTTTGGGGTCGAGGATATGGCAGGCCCCATCTACCGACCGTGCTGGGAGCTGCTCTGGATTTGAATGAAGGGCGAGTGTGCGTCCTTTTCTCAGGCTTCTGTCTCTGGATTTGGTGTCAAGGAGGGCTGTGGAATGGAGGGGTGGCCTCCTGGGCCATGGATGAGCCTCCCTCTCTGGGGATTTGGCCTGGCTTCCAAGAGTTTCAGGTCATTCTGCGGGAAGGGAGGAGTCCTGTACTCTGCCTCAGGTGTCCCTCCCAAAGAGGGATTCCAGAGCAGAGCCCTGAGTACCGGCGACTGGAAAACCGAAACTCGGGTTAGGATGGGGGTCCCAGGGGCGTGGGAAGCACCCTCTGCGGGCTCTTGGTCCAGCCACGGAGAGACCTGATTTGAGCACGAGGCTTATGGTGAGGGTCACAATGCGTCATTGTGCCCAAGGCGACCCACAAGCATGGGCGTGGCCTCATGGGGCATGCAGGTTTCTCCTACCCTGAAGGTGGGACACCAGGCCAACAGCAAGGTTTCTTGGATGGGGATGGAGGAGTTCAGATTTCTGCATCAGGTTCCCTCCTGTCCAGTGATTGGAGATAAGGTCTAGGTTCTGAATCCTGAACACCCAGCTTGGGAAGAGATGACAGCCTAAGGTCATGGCCGGTCTGATGTGATGGGTGTCGGTCGGGATGTCAAGGCTCAGGCAGTGTCAGGCAGAGCACGGGTGCCCATGGCAACCTCGAGAATTGGAGTGCAGTAGAGCTGCGTGCAGGTGGATCTTAATTGGGTGTTTCTGGGTAGTCGCCTAGGGCAACGTTTTTCTTCTGGTGGGAAGGCAGACTGCTGTATTGTGGCTCCAGAATTCCCAATCTGGAGGTCTTGGGGGCTAGGAATGTGAGGACGGAAGTCTGAGAACACAAGCTAGGGTGAGATTTCGGGCGAGGGCACTCTGCAGAGGCTGAAATGAGATCTCCTGCATCTGGAGACAGGGCGAAGATCCGACATTGGCTCAGGTTGGAGACTGTGTCCATGATGGCCCCATCAGTAGGTGGGACCCTCCCGAAGCCTTGGAGGTTTTCCCATGCTGGGAGTTGTGAGATGCTCCAAACCGCAAGGATTCCTACTGTGGGACAGTCGAGTCCTGTGAGATGGCACCAGGACGCCCGATACAGAAAGACTGCAGTGCAGGGTGCTAAGGATGGATGCCTGGGCACCCCACCTCACATTCCAATTGTCTCCTAGCGACAAGGCAGGTTCGATTGCTGGCTCTGGGGGAGCTACGCAGGGCGTTGAGTGGAAATGGACTCTCCTGAGGATGTGTCATAATGTGGGTTTGTGTCCATGGAGACCTAGGAATGTGGCAGTGGCTCTGGGGCCCGGAAGGATTCTCCGAACTTTAGGATTGGACACAGCTCCAAAGAGTAAGTTTCCCCTGTGGAGATGAGAGGTGTTCTGATGGGTGCCTCAGGAAACCTCCTTTTGCTGGTATTGGAATCCAGGCCTCTGAGGAGAGACGCCTGGAAACCAACCCAAGGGTTCAGATGAAGGCCTAACAGACTGTCCGGTTCCAAGTTCTGTCTCTGGGGACATCCGTCTGCTTTTCTGAGTGGAGGGAGTTGCTCAGCTTGTGTCAGATCACCCCTGTGTGTCCAGGGCAGCCTAGACTCTTGGCATGGCCTCGGGGATCTTGGAGCCTTCTCCTAATCTGTAGGTTTGTGGCCAGTGGAATGGGCAGAGTTTCCTTGGAGAGGGCAGGCACAGTCGTGCGCTGTGGCCCCAGGGGCCCCAGCGTTGAGGGTGTGTGGGCCAGGGCTGCGGGGCCTGAAGTCTGAAAAGACAAACTCGGCTTAGATTTGGGGTCGAGGATATGGCAGGCCCCATCTACCGACCGTGCTGGTAGCTGCTCTGGATTTGAATGAAGGGCTAGTGTGCGTCCTTTTCTCAGGCTTCTGTCTCTGTATTTTGTGAAAAGGAGAGCTGTGGAATGGAGGGGTGGCCTCTTGGGCCATGGATGAGCCTCCCTCTCTGGGGATTTGGCCTGGCTTCCAAGAGTTTCAGGTCATTCTGCGGGAAGGGAGGAGTCCTGTACTCTGCCTCTGGTGTCCCTCCTAAAGAGGGATTCCAGAGCAGAGCCCTGAGTACCGGCGACTGGAAAACCAAACTCGGGTTAGGATGGGGGCCCAAGGGGCGTGGGAAGCACCCTCTGCGGGCTCTTGGTCCAGCCACGGAGAGACCTGATTGGAGCACGAGGCTTATGGTGAGGGTCCCAATGCATCTTTGTGCCCAAGGCGACCCTCAAGCAAGGGCGTGGTCTCATGGGCCATGCAGGTTTCTCCTACCCTGAAGGTGGGACACCAGGCCAACAGCAAGGTTTCTTGGATGGCGATGGAGTTGTTCAGATTTCTGCATCAGGTTCCCTCCTGTCCAGTGATTGGAGATAAGGTCTAGGTTCTGAATCCTCAACACCCAGCTTGGGAATAGATGACAGCCTAAGGTCATGGCCGGTCTGATGTGATGGGTGTCGGTCGGGATGTCAAGGCTCAGGCAGTGTCAGGCAGAGCACGGGTGCCCATGGCAACCTCGAGAAATGGAGTGCAGTAGAGGTGCGTGCAGGTAGATCCTAATTGGATGTTTCTGGGTAGTCGCCTAGGGCAACGTTTTTCTTCTGGTGGGAAGGCAGACTGCTGTATTGTGGCTCCAGAATTCCCAATCTGGAGGTCTTGGGGGCTAGGAATGTGAGGACGGAAGTCTGAGAACACAAGCTACGGTGAGATTTCGGGGGAGGGCACTCTGCAGAGGCTGAAATGAGATCTCCTGCATCTGGAGACAGGGCGAGGATCCGACATTGGCTCAGGTTGGAGACTGTGTCCATTATGGCCCCATCAGGAAGTGGGGGCCCTCCCGAAGCCATGGAGGTTTTCCCATGCTGGGAGTTGTGAGATGCTCCAAACCGCAAGGATTCCTACTGTCGAGTCCTACTGGCAGAGTTTCCTTGGCGAGGGCAGGCACAGTCGTGCGCTGTGGCCCCAGGGGCCCCAGCGTTGAGGGTGTGTGGGACAGGGCTGCGGGGCCTGAAGTCTGAAAACTCAAACTCGGCTTAGGTTTGGGGTCGAGGGTATGGCAGGCCCCATCTACCGACCGTGCTGGGAGCTGCTCTGGATTTGACTGAAGGGCGAGTGTGCGTCCTTTTCTCAGGCTTCTGTCTCTGGATTTTGTGAAAAGGAGAGCTGTGGAATGGAGGGGTGGCCTCCTGGGCCATGGATGAGCCTCCCTCTCTGGGGATTTGGCCTGGCTTCCAAGAGTTTCAGGTCATTCTGTGGGAAGGGAGGAGTCCTGTACTCTGCCTCAGGTGTCCCTCCCAAAGAGGGATTCCAGAGCAGAGCCCTGAGTACCGGCGACTGGAAAACCAAAACTCGGGTTAGGATGTCGGCCCAAGGGGCGTGGGAAGCACCCTCTGCGGGCTCTTGGTCCAGCCACGAGAGACCTGATTTGAGCACGAGGCTTATGGTGAGGGTCACAATGCGTCTTTGGGCCCAAGGCGACCCTCAAGCATGGGCGTGGCCTCATGGGGCATGCAGGTTTCTCCTACCCTGAAGGTGGGACACCAGGCCAACAGCAAGGTTTCTTGGATGGGGATGGAGGAGTTCAGATTTCTGCATCAGGTTCCCTCCTGTCCAGTGATTGGAGATAAGGTCTAGGTTCTGAATCCTGAACACCCAGCTTGGTAAGAGATGACAGCCTAAGGTCATGGCCGGTCTGATGTGATGGGTGTCTGTCGGGATGTCAGGGCTCAGGCAGTGTCAGGCAGAGCACGGATGCCCATGGCAACCCCGAGAATTGGAGTGCAGTAGAGCGGCGTGCAGGTGGATCCTAATTGGGTGTTTCTGGGTAGTCGCCTAGGGCAAAGTTTTTCTTCTGGTGGGAAGGCAGACTGCTGTATTGTGGCTCCAGAATTCCCAATCTGGAGGTCTTGGTGGCCAGGAATGTGAGGACGGAAGTCTGAGAACACAAGCTAGGGTGAGATTTCGGGCGAGGGCACTCTGCAGAGGCTGAAATGAGATCTCCTGCATCTGGAGACAGGGCGAGGATCCGACATTGGCTCAGGTTGGAGACTGTGTCCATTATGGCCCCATCAGTAGGTGGGGGCCCTCCCGAAGCCTTGGAGGTTTTCCCATGCTGGGAGTTGTGAGATGCTCCAAACCGCAAGGATTCCTACTGTGGGACAGTCGAGTCCTGTGAGATGGCACCAGGACGCCCGATACAGAAAGACTGCTGTGCAGGGTACTAAGGATGGATGCCTGGGCATCCCACCTCACATTCCCATTGTCTCCTAGCGACAAGGCAGGTTCGATTGCTGGCTCTGGGGGAGCTACGCAGGGCGCTGAGTGGAAATGGACTCTCCTGAGGATGGGTCATAATGTAGGTTTGTGTCCATGGAGACCTAGGAATGTGGCAGTGCCTCTGAGGCCCGGAAGGATTCTCCGAACTTTAGGATTGGACACAGCTCCAAAGAGTAAGTTTACCCTGTGGAGATGAGAGGTGTTCTGATGGGTGCCTCAGGAAACCTCCGTTTGCTGGTATTGGAATCCAGGCCTCTGAGGAGAGACGCCTGGAAACCAACCAAAGGGTTCAGAGGAAGGCCTAACAGACTGTCCGGTTCCATCTTGTGTCTCTGGGGACATCCGTCTGCTTTTCGGAGTGGAGGGAGTTGCTCAGCTTGTGTCAGATCACCCCTGTGTGTCCAGGGCAGCCTACACTCTTGGGATGGCCTCGGGGATCTTGGAGCCTTCTCCTAATCTGTAGGTTTGTGGCCAGTGGAATGGGCAGAGTTTCCTTGGAGAGGGCAGGCACAGTCCTGCGCTGTGGCCCCAGGGGCCCCAGCGTTGAGGGTGTGTGGGCCAGGGCTGCGGGGCCTGAAGTCTGAAAACTCAAACTCGGCTTAGGTTTGGGGTCGAGGATATGGCAGGCCCCATCTACCGACCGTGCTGGGAGCTGCTCTGGATTTGAATGAAGGGCGAGTGTGCGTCCTTTTCTCAGGCTTCTGTCTCTGGATTTGGTGTCAAGGAGGGCTGTGGAATGGAGGGGTGGCCTCCTGGGCCATGGATGAGCCTCCCTCTCTGGGGATTTGGCCTGGCTTCCAAGAGTTTCAGGTCATTCTGCGGGAAGGGAGGAGTCCTGTACTCTGCCTCAGGTGTCCCTCCCAAAGAGGGATTCCAGAGCAGAGCCCTGAGTACCGGCGACTGGAAAACCGAAACTCGGGTTAGGATGGGGGTCCCAGGGGCGTGGGAAGCACCCTCTGCGGGCTCTTGGTCCAGCCACGGAGAGACCTGATTTGAGCACGAGGCTTATGGTGAGGGTCACAATGCGTCATTGTGCCCAAGGCGACCCACAAGCATGGGCGTGGCCTCATGGGGCATGCAGGTTTCTCCTACCCTGAAGGTGGGACACCAGGCCAACAGCAAGGTTTCTTGGATGGGGATGGAGGAGTTCAGATTTCTGCATCAGGTTCCCTCCTGTCCAGTGATTGGAGATAAGGTCTAGGTTCTGAATCCTGAACACCCAGCTTGGGAAGAGATGACAGCCTAAGGTCATGGCCGGTCTGATGTGATGGGTGTCGGTCGGGATGTCAAGGCTCAGGCAGTGTCAGGCAGAGCACGGGTGCCCATGGCAACCTCGAGAATTGGAGTGCAGTAGAGCTGCGTGCAGGTGGATCTTAATTGGGTGTTTCTGGGTAGTCGCCTAGGGCAACGTTTTTCTTCTGGTGGGAAGGCAGACTGCTGTATTGTGGCTCCAGAATTCCCAATCTGGAGGTCTTGGGGGCTAGGAATGTGAGGACGGAAGTCTGAGAACACAAGCTAGGGTGAGATTTCGGGCGAGGGCACTCTGCAGAGGCTGAAATGAGATCTCCTGCATCTGGAGACAGGGCGAAGATCCGACATTGGCTCAGGTTGGAGACTGTGTCCATGATGGCCCCATCAGTAGGTGGGACCCTCCCGAAGCCTTGGAGGTTTTCCCATGCTGGGAGTTGTGAGATGCTCCAAACCGCAAGGATTCCTACTGTGGGACAGTCGAGTCCTGTGAGATGGCACCAGGACGCCCGATACAGAAAGACTGCAGTGCAGGGTGCTAAGGATGGATGCCTGGGCACCCCACCTCACATTCCAATTGTCTCCTAGCGACAAGGCAGGTTCGATTGCTGGCTCTGGGGGAGCTACGCAGGGCGTTGAGTGGAAATGGACTCTCCTGAGGATGTGTCATAATGTGGGTTTGTGTCCATGGAGACCTAGGAATGTGGCAGTGGCTCTGGGGCCCGGAAGGATTCTCCGAACTTTAGGATTGGACACAGCTCCAAAGAGTAAGTTTCCCCTGTGGAGATGAGAGGTGTTCTGATGGGTGCCTCAGGAAACCTCCTTTTGCTGGTATTGGAATCCAGGCCTCTGAGGAGAGACGCCTGGAAACCAACCCAAGGGTTCAGATGAAGGCCTAACAGACTGTCCGGTTCCAAGTTCTGTCTCTGGGGACATCCGTCTGCTTTTCTGAGTGGAGGGAGTTGCTCAGCTTGTGTCAGATCACCCCTGTGTGTCCAGGGCAGCCTAGACTCTTGGCATGGCCTCGGGGATCTTGGAGCCTTCTCCTAATCTGTAGGTTTGTGGCCAGTGGAATGGGCAGAGTTTCCTTGGAGAGGGCAGGCACAGTCGTGCGCTGTGGCCCCAGGGGCCCCAGCGTTGAGGGTGTGTGGGCCAGGGCTGCGGGGCCTGAAGTCTGAAAAGACAAACTCGGCTTAGATTTGGGGTCGAGGGTATGGCAGGCCCCATCTACCGACCGTGCTGGTAGCTGCTCTGGATTTGAATGAAGGGCTAGTGTGCGTCCTTTTCTCAGGCTTCTGTCTCTGTATTTTGTGAAAAGGAGAGCTGTGGAATGGAGGGGTGGCCTCTTGGGCCATGGATGAGCCTCCCTCTCTGGGGATTTGGCCTGGCTTCCAAGAGTTTCAGGTCATTCTGCGGGAAGGGAGGAGTCCTGTACTCTGCCTCTGGTGTCCCTCCTAAAGAGGGATTCCAGAGCAGAGCCCTGAGTACCGGCGACTGGAAAACCAAACTCGGGTTAGGATGGGGGCCCAAGGGGCGTGGGAAGCACCCTCTGCGGGCTCTTGGTCCAGCCACGGAGAGACCTGATTGGAGCACGAGGCTTATGGTGAGGGTCCCAATGCATCTTTGTGCCCAAGGCGACCCTCAAGCAAGGGCGTGGTCTCATGGGCCATGCAGGTTTCTCCTACCCTGAAGGTGGGACACCAGGCCAACAGCAAGGTTTCTTGGATGGCGATGGAGTTGTTCAGATTTCTGCATCAGGTTCCCTCCTGTCCAGTGATTGGAGATAAGGTCTAGGTTCTGAATCCTCAACACCCAGCTTGGGAATAGATGACAGCCTAAGGTCATGGCCGGTCTGATGTGATGGGTGTCGGTCGGGATGTCAAGGCTCAGGCAGTGTCAGGCAGAGCACGGGTGCCCATGGCAACCTCGAGAAATGGAGTGCAGTAGAGGTGCGTGCAGGTAGATCCTAATTGGATGTTTCTGGGTAGTCGCCTAGGGCAACGTTTTTCTTCTGGTGGGAAGGCAGACTGCTGTATTGTGGCTCCAGAATTCCCAATCTGGAGGTCTTGGGGGCTAGGAATGTGAGGACGGAAGTCTGAGAACACAAGCTACGGTGAGATTTCGGGGGAGGGCACTCTGCAGAGGCTGAAATGAGATCTCCTGCATCTGGAGACAGGGCGAGGATCCGACATTGGCTCAGGTTGGAGACTGTGTCCATTATGGCCCCATCAGGAAGTGGGGGCCCTCCCGAAGCCATGGAGGTTTTCCCATGCTGGGAGTTGTGAGATGCTCCAAACCGCAAGGATTCCTACTGTCGAGTCCTACTGGCAGAGTTTCCTTGGCGAGGGCAGGCACAGTCGTGCGCTGTGGCCCCAGGGGCCCCAGCGTTGAGGGTGTGTGGGACAGGGCTGCGGGGCCTGAAGTCTGAAAACTCAAACTCGGCTTAGGTTTGGGGTCGAGGGTATGGCAGGCCCCATCTACCGACCGTGCTGGGAGCTGCTCTGGATTTGACTGAAGGGCGAGTGTGCGTCCTTTTCTCAGGCTTCTGTCTCTGGATTTGGTGTCAAGGAGGGCTGTGAAATGGAGGGGTGGCCTCCTTGGCCATGGATGAGCCTCCCTCTCTGGGGATTTGGCCTGGCTTCCAAGAGTTTCAGGTCATTCTGCGGGAAGGGAGGAGTCCTGTACTCTGCCTCAGGTGTCCCTCCCAAAGAGGGATTCCAGAGCAGAGCCCTGAGTACCGGCGACTGGAAAACCCAAACTCGGGTTAGGATGTCGGCCCAAGGGGCGTGGGAAGCAACCTCTGCGGGCTCTTGGTCCAGCCACGAGAGACCTGATTTGAGCACGAGGCTTATGGTGAGGGTCACAATGCGTCTTTGGGCCCAAGGCGACCCTCAAGCATGGGCGTGGCCTCATGGGGCATGCAGGTTTCTCCTACCCTGAAGGTGGGACACCAGGCCAACAGCAAGGTTTCTTGGATGGGGATGGAGGAGTTCAGATTTCTGCATCAGGTTCCCTCCTGTCCAGTGATTGGAGATAAGGTCTAGGTTCTGAATCCTGAACACCCAGCTTGGTAAGAGATGACAGCCTAAGGTCATGGCCGGTCTGATGTGATGGGTGTCTGTCGGGATGTCAGGGCTCAGGCAGTGTCAGGCAGAGCACGGATGCCCATGGCAACCCCGAGAATTGGAGTGCAGTAGAGCGGCGTGCAGGTGGATCCTAATTGGGTGTTTCTTGGTAGTCTCCTAGGGCAAAGTTTTTCTTCTGGTGGGAAGGCAGACTGCTGTATCGTGGCTCCAGAATTCCCAATCTGGAGGTCTTGGGGGCTAGGAATGTGAGGACGGAAGTCTGAGAACACAAGCTAGGGTGAGATTTCGGGCGAGGGCACTCTGCAGAGGCTGAAATGAGATCTCCTGCATCTGGAGACAGGGCGAAGATCCGACATTGGCTCAGGTTGGAGACTGTGTCCATGATGGCCCCATCAGTAGGTGGGGCCCTCCCGAAGCCTTGGAGGTTTTCCCATGCTGGGAGTTGTGAGATGCTCCAAACCGCAAGGATTCCTACTGTGGGACAGTCGAGTCCTGTGAGATGGCACCAGGACGCCCGATACAGAAAGACTGCAGTGCAGGGTGCTAAGGATGGATGCCTGGGCACCCCACCTCACATTCCAATTGTCTCCTAGCGACAAGGCAGGTTCCATTGCTGGCTCTGGGGGAGCTACGCAGGGCGTTGAGTGGAAATGGACTCTCCTGAGGATGTGTCATAATGTGGGTTTGTGTCCATGGAGACCTAGGAATGTGGCAGTGGCTCTGGGGCCCGGAAGGATTCTCCGAACTTTAGGATTGGACACAGCTCCAAAGAGTAAGTTTCCCCTGTGGAGATGAGAGGTGTTCTGATGGGTGCCTCAGGAAACCTCCGTTTTCTGGTATTGGAATCCAGGCCTCTGAGGAGAGACGCCTGGAAACCAACCCAAGGGTTCAGATGAAGGCCTAACAGACTGTCCGGTTCCAAGTTCTGTCTCTGGGGACATCCGTCTGCTTTTCTGAGTGGAGGCTGTTGCTCAGCTTGTGTCAGATCACCCCTGTGTGTCCAGGGCAGCCTAGACTCTTGGCATGGCCTCGGGGATCTTGGAGCCTTCTCCTAATCTGTAGGTTTGTGGCCAGTGGAATGGGCAGAGTTTCCTTGGAGAGGGCAGGCACAGTCGTGCGCTGTGGCCCCAGGGGCCCCAGCGTTGAGGGTGTGTGGGACAGGGCTGCGGGGCCTGAAGTCTGAAAAGACAAACTCGGCTTAGGTTTGGGGTCTAGGGTATGGCAGGCCCCATCTACCGACCGTGCTGGGAGCTGCTCTGGATTTGAATGAAGGGCTAGTGTGCGTCCTTTTCTCAGGCTTCTGTCTCTGGATTTTGTGAAAAGGAGAGCTGTGGAATGGAGGGGTGGCCTCCTTGGCCATGGATGAGCCTCCCTCTCTGGGGATTTGGCCTGGCTTCCAAGAGTTTCAGGTCATTCTGTGGGAAGGGAGGAGTCCTGTACTCTGCCTCAGGTGTCCCTCCCAAAGAGGGATTCCAGAGCAGAGCCCTGAGTACCGGCGACTGGAAAACCCAAACTCGGGTTAGGATGTCGGCCCAAGGGCGTGGGAAGCACCCTCTGCGGGCTCTTGGTCCAGCCACGAGAGACCTGATTTGAGCACGAGGCTTATGGTGAGGGTCACAATGCGTCTTTGGGCCCAAGGCGACCCTCAAGCATGGGCGTGGCCTCATGGGGCATGCAGGTTTCTCCTACCCTGAAGGTGGGACACCAGGCCAACAGCAAGGTTTCTTGGATGGGGATGGAGGAGTTCAGATTTCTGCATCAGGTTCCCTCCTGTCCAGTGATTGGAGATAAGGTCTAGGTTCTGAATCCTGAACACCCAGCTTGGTAAGAGATGACAGCCTAAGGTCATGGCCGGTCTGATGTGATGGGTGTCTGTCGGGATGTCAGGGCTCAGGCAGTGTCAGGCAGAGCACGGATGCCCATGGCAACCCCGAGAATTGGAGTGCAGTAGAGCGGCGTGCAGGTGGATCCTAATTGGGTGTTTCTGGGTAGTCGCCTAGGGCAAAGTTTTTCTTCTGGTGGGAAGGCAGACTGCTGTATTGTGGCTCCAGAATTCCCAATCTGGAGGTCTTGGTGGCCAGGAATGTGAGGACGGAAGTCTGAGAACACAAGCTAGGGTGAGATTTCGGGCGAGGGCACTCTGCAGAGGCTGAAATGAGATCTCCTGCATCTGGAGACAGGGCGAGGATCCGACATTGGCTCAGGTTGGAGACTGTGTCCATTATGGCCCCATCAGTAGGTGGGGGCCCTCCCGAAGCCTTGGAGGTTTTCCCATGCTGGGAGTTGTGAGATGCTCCAAACCGCAAGGATTCCTACTGTGGGACAGTCGAGTCCTGTGAGATGGCACCAGGACGCCCGATACAGAAAGACTGCTGTGCAGGGTACTAAGGATGGATGCCTGGGCATCCCACCTCACATTCCCATTGTCTCCTAGCGACAAGGCAGGTTCGATTGCTGGCTCTGGGGGAGCTACGCAGGGCGCTGAGTGGAAATGGACTCTCCTGAGGATGGGTCATAATGTAGGTTTGTGTCCATGGAGACCTAGGAATGTGGCAGTGCCTCTGAGGCCCGGAAGGATTCTCCGAACTTTAGGATTGGACACAGCTCCAAAGAGTAAGTTTCCCCTGTGGAGATGAGAGGTGTTCTGATGGGTGCCTCAGGAAACCTCCGTTTGCTGGTATTGGAATCCAGGCCTCTGAGGAGAGACGCCTGGAAACCAACCAAAGGGTTCAGAGGAAGGCCTAACAGACTGTCCGGTTCCATCTTGTGTCTCTGGGGACATCCGTCTGCTTTTCGGAGTGGAGGGAGTTGCTCAGCTTGTGTCAGATCACCCCTGTGTGTCCAGGGCAGCCTACACTCTTGGGATGGCCTCGGGGATCTTGGAGCCTTCTCCTAATCTGTAGGTTTGTGGCCAGTGGAATGGGCAGAGTTTCCTTGGAGAGGGCAGGCACAGTCCTGCGCTGTGGCCCCAGGGGCCCCAGCGTTGAGGGTGTGTGGGCCAGGGCTGCGGGGCCTGAAGTCTGAAAACTCAAACTCGGCTTAGGTTTGGGGTCGAGGATATGGCAGGCCCCATCTACCGACCGTGCTGGGAGCTGCTCTGGATTTGAATGAAGGGCGAGTGTGCGTCCTTTTCTCAGGCTTCTGTCTCTGGATTTGGTGTCAAGGAGGGCTATGGAATGGAGGGGTGGCCTCCTGGGCCATGGATGAGCCTCCCTCTCTGGGGATTTGGCCTGGCTTCCAAGAGTTTCAGGTCATTCTGCGGGAAGGGAGGAGTCCTGTACTCTGCCTCAGGTGTCCCTCCCAAAGAGGGATTCCAGAGCAGAGCCCTGAGTACCGGCGACTGGAAAACCGAAACTCGGGTTAGGATGGGGGTCTCAGGGGCGTGGGAAGCACCCTCTGCGGGCTCTTGGTCCAGCCACGGAGAGACCTGATTTGAGCACGACGCTTATGGTGAGGGTCACAATGCGTCATTGTGCCCAAGGCGACCCACAAGTATGCGCGTGGCCTCATGGGGCATGCAGGTTTCTCCTACCCTGAAGGTGGGACACCAGGCCAACAGCAAGGTTTCTTGGATGGGGATGGAGGAGTTCAGATTTCTGCATCAGGTTCCCTCCTGTCCAGTGATTGGAGATAAGGTCTAGGTTCTGAATCCTGAACACCCAGCTTGGGAAGAGATGACAGCCTAAGGTCATGGCCGGTCTGATGTGATGGGTGTCTGTCGGGATGTCAGGGCTCAGGCAGTGTCAGGCAGAGCACGGATGCCCATGGCAACCCCGAGAATTGGAGTGCAGTAGAGCGGCGTGCAGGTGGATCCTAATTGGGTGTTTCTGGGTAGTCGCCTAGGGCAAAGTTTTTCTTCTGGTGGGAAGGCAGACTGCTGTATTGTGGCTCCAGAATTCCCAATCTGGAGGTCTTGGTGGCCAGGAATGTGAGGACGGAAGTCTGAGAACACAAGCTAGGGTGAGATTTCGGGCGAGGGCACTCTGCAGAGGCTGAAATGAGATCTCCTGCATCTGGAGACAGGGCGAGGATCCGACATTGGCTCAGGTTGGAGACTGTGTCCATTATGGCCCCATCAGTAGGTGGGGGCCCTCCCGAAGCCTTGGAGGTTTTCCCATGCTGGGAGTTGTGAGATGCTCCAAACCGCAAGGATTCCTACTGTGGGACAGTCGAGTCCTGTGAGATGGCACCAGGACGCCCGATACAGAAAGACTGCTGTGCAGGGTACTAAGGATGGATGCCTGGGCATCCCACCTCACATTCCCATTGTCTCCTAGCGACAAGGCAGGTTCGATTGCTGGCTCTGGGGGAGCTACGCAGGGCGCTGAGTGGAAATGGACTCTCCTGAGGATGGGTCATAATGTAGGTTTGTGTCCATGGAGACCTAGGAATGTGGCAGTGCCTCTGAGGCCCGGAAGGATTCTCCGAACTTTAGGATTGGACACAGCTCCAAAGAGTAAGTTTACCCTGTGGAGATGAGAGGTGTTCTGATGGGTGCCTCAGGAAACCTCCGTTTGCTGGTATTGGAATCCAGGCCTCTGAGGAGAGACGCCTGGAAACCAACCAAAGGGTTCAGAGGAAGGCCTAACAGACTGTCCGGTTCCATCTTGTGTCTCTGGGGACATCCGTCTGCTTTTCGGAGTGGAGGGAGTTGCTCAGCTTGTGTCAGATCACCCCTGTGTGTCCAGGGCAGCCTACACTCTTGGGATGGCCTCGGGGATCTTGGAGCCTTCTCCTAATCTGTAGGTTTGTGGCCAGTGGAATGGGCAGAGTTTCCTTGGAGAGGGCAGGCACAGTCCTGCGCTGTGGCCCCAGGGGCCCCAGCGTTGAGGGTGTGTGTGAAAGGGCTGCGGGGCCTGAAGTCTGAAAACTCAAACTCGGCTTAGGTTTGGGGTCGAGGATATGGCAGGCCCCATCTACCGACCGTGCTGGGAGCTGCTCTGGATTTGAATGAAGGGCGAGTGTGCGTCCTTTTCTCAGGCTTCTGTCTCTGGATTTGGTGTCAAGGAGGGCTGTGGAATGGAGGGGTGGCCTCCTGGGCCATGGATGAGCCTCCCTCTCTGGGGATTTGGCCTGGCTTCCAAGAGTTTCAGGTCATTCTGCGGGAAGGGAGGAGTCCTGTACTCTGCCTCAGGTGTCCCTCCCAAAGAGGGATTCCAGAGCAGAGCCCTGAGTACCGGCGACTGGAAAACCGAAACTCGGGTTAGGATGGGGGTCCCAGGGGCGTGGGAAGCACCCTCTGCGGGCTCTTGGTGCAGCCACGGAGAGACCTGATTTGAGCACGAGGCTTATGGTGAGGGTCACAATGCGTCATTGCGCCCAAGGCGACCCACAAGCATGGGCGTGGCCTCATGGGGCATGCAGGTTTCTCCTACCCTGAAGGTGGGACACCAGGCCAACAGCAAGGTTTCTTGGATGGGGATGGAGGAGTTCAGATTTCTGCATCAGGTTCCCTCCTGTCCAGTGATTGGAGATAAGGTCTAGGTTCTGAATCCTGAACACCCAGCTTGGGAAGAGATGACAGCCTAAGGTCATGGCCGGTCTGATGTGATGGGTGTCGGTCGGGATGTCAAGGCTCAGCAGTGTCAGGCAGAGCACGGGTGCCCATGGCAACCTCGAGAATTGGAGTGCAGTAGAGCTGCGTGCAGGTCGATCTTAATTGGGTGTTTCTGGGTAGTCGCCTAGGGCAACGTTTTTCTTCTGGTGGGAAGGCAGACTGCTGTATTGTGGCTCCAGAATTCCCAATCTGGAGGTCTTGGGGGCTAGGAATGTGAGGACGGAAGTCTGAGAACACAAGCTAGGGTGAGATTTCGGGCGAGGGCACTCTGCAGAGGCTGAAATGAGATCTCCTGCATCTGGAGACAGGGCGAAGATCCGACATTGGCTCAGGTTGGAGACTGTGTCCATGATGGCCCCATCAGTAGGTGGGACCCTCCCGAAGCCTTGGAGGTTTTCCCATGCTGGGAGTTGTGAGATGCTCCAAACCGCAAGGATTCCTACTGTGGGACAGTCGAGTCCTGTGAGATGGCACCAGGACGCCCGATACAGAAAGACTGCAGTGCAGGGTGCTAAGGATGGATGCCTGGGCACCCCACCTCACATTCCAATTGTCTCCTAGCGACAAGGCAGGTTCGATTGCTGGCTCTGGGGGAGCTACGCAGGGCGTTGAGTGGAAATGGACTCTCCTGAGGATGTGTCATAATGTGGGTTTGTGTCCATGGAGACCTAGGAATGTGGCAGTGGCTCTGGGGCCCGGAAGGATTCTCCGAACTTTAGGATTGGACACAGCTCCAAAGAGTAAGTTTCCCCTGTGGAGATGAGAGGTGTTCTGATGGGTGCCTCAGGAAACCTCCTTTTGCTGGTATTGGAATCCAGGCCTCTGAGGAGAGACGCCTGGAAACCAACCCAAGGGTTCAGATGAAGGCCTAACAGACTGTCCGGTTCCAAGTTCTGTCTCTGGGGACATCCGTCTGCTTTTCTGAGTGGAGGGAGTTGCTCAGCTTGTGTCAGATCACCCCTGTGTGTCCAGGGCAGCCTAGACTCTTGGCATGGCCTCGGGGATCTTGGAGCCTTCTCCTAATCTGTAGGTTTGTGGCCAGTGGAATGGGCAGAGTTTCCTTGGAGAGGGCAGGCACAGTCGTGCGCTGTGGCCCCAGGGGCCCCAGCGTTGAGGGTGTGTGGGCCAGGGCTGCGGGGCCTGAAGTCTGAAAAGACAAACTCGGCTTAGATTTGGGGTCGAGGGTATGGCAGGCCCCATCTACCGACCGTGCTGGTAGCTGCTCTGGATTTGAATGAAGGGCTAGTGTGCGTCCTTTTCTCAGGCTTCTGTCTCTGTATTTTGTGAAAAGGAGAGCTGTGGAATGGAGGGGTGGCCTCTTGGGCCATGGATGAGCCTCCCTCTCTGGGGATTTGGCCTGGCTTCCAAGAGTTTCAGGTCATTCTGCGGGAAGGGAGGAGTCCTGTACTCTGCCTCTGGTGTCCCTCCTAAAGAGGGATTCCAGAGCAGAGCCCTGAGTACCGGCGACTGGAAAACCAAACTCGGGTTAGGATGGGGGCCCAAGGGGCGTGGGAAGCACCCTCTGCGGGCTCTTGGTCCAGCCACGGAGAGACCTGATTTGAGCACGAGGCTTATGGTGAGGGTCACAATGCATCTTTGGGCCCAAGGCGACCCTCAAGCAAGGGCGTGGTCTCATGGGCCATGCAGGTTTCTCCTACCCTGAAGGTGGGACACCAGGCCAACAGCAAGGTTTCTTGGATGGCGATGGAGTTGTTCAGATTTCTGCATCAGGTTCCCTCCTGTCCAGTGATTGGAGATAAGGTCTAGGTTCTGAATCCTCAACACCCAGCTTGGGAATAGATGACAGCCTAAGGTCATGGCCGGTCTGATGTGATGGGTGTCGGTCGGGATGTCAAGGCTCAGGCAGTGTCAGGCAGAGCACGGGTGCCCATGGCAACCTCGAGAAATGGAGTGCAGTAGAGGTGCGTGCAGGTAGATCCTAATTGGGTGTTTCTGGGTAGTCGCCTAGGGCAACGTTTTTCTTCTGGTGGGAAGGCAGACTGCTGTATTGTGGCTCCAGAATTCCCAATCTGGAGGTCTTGGGGGCTAGGAATGTGAGGACGGAAGTCTGAGAACACAAGCTAGGGTGAGATTTCGGGCGAGGGCACTCTGCAGAGGCTGAAATGATATCTCCTGCATCTGGAGACAGGGCGAGGATCCGACATTGGCTCAGGTTGGAGACTGTGTCCATTATGGCCCCATCAGGAAGTGGGGGCCCTCCCGAAGCCATGGAGGTTTTCCCATGCTGGGAGTTGTGAGATGCTCCAAACCGCAAGGATTCCTACTGTCGAGTCCTACTGGCAGAGTTTCCTTGGAGAGGGCAGGCACAGTCGTGCGCTGTGGCCCCAGGGGCCCCAGCGTTGAGGGTGTGTGGGACAGGGCTGCGGGGCCTGAAGTCTGAAAACTCAAACTCGGCTTAGGTTTGGGGTCGAGGGTATGGCAGGCCCCATCTACCGACCGTGCTGGGAGCTGCTCTGGATTTGACTGAAGGGCGAGTGTGCGTCCTTTTCTCAGGCTTCTGTCTCTGGATTTTGTGTCAAGGAGGGCTGTGAAATGGAGGGGTGGCCTCCTGGGCCATGGATGAGCCTCCCTCTCTGGGGATTTTGCCTGGCTTCCAAGAGTTTCAGGTCATTCTGCGGGAAGGGAGGAGTCCTGTACTCTGCCTCAGGTGTCCCTCCCAAAGAGGGATTCCAGAGCAGAGCCCTGAGTACCGGCGACTGGAAAACCCAAACTCGGGTTAGGATGTCGGCCCAAGGGGCGTGGGAAGCACCCTCTGCGGGCTCTTGGTCCAGCCACGAGAGACCTGATTTGAGCACGAGGCTTATGGTGAGGGTCACAATGCGTCTTTGGGCCCAAGGCGACCCTCAAGCATGGGCGTGGACTCATGGGGCATGCAGGTTTCTCCTACCCTGAAGGTGGGACACCAGGCCAGCAGCAAGGTTTCTTGGATGGGGATGGAGGAGTTCAGATTTCTGCATCAGGTTCCCTCCTGTCCAGTGATTGGAGATAAGGTCTAGGTTCTGAATCCTGAACACCCAGCTTGGGAAGAGATGACAGCCTAAGGTCATGGCCGGTCTGATGTGATGGGTGTCTGTCGGGATGTCAGGGCTCAAGCAGTGTCAGGCAGAGCACGGATGCCCATGGCAACCTCGAGAATTGGAGTGCAGTAGAGCTGCGTGCAGGTGGATCTTAATTGGGTGTTTCTGGGTAGTCGCCTAGGGCAACGTTTTTCTTCTGGTGGGAAGGCAGACTGCTGTATTGTGGCTCCAGAATTCCCAATCTGGAGGTCTTGGGGGCTAGGAATGTGAGGACGGAAGTCTGAGAACACAAGCTAGGGTGAGATTTCGGACGAGGGCACTCTGCAGAGGCTGAAATGAGATCTCCTGCATCTGGAGACAGGGCGAAGATCCGACATTGGCTCAGGTTGGAGACTGTGTCCATTATGGCCCCATCAGTAGGTGGGGCCCTCCCGCCATGGAGGTTTTCCAATGCTGGGAGTTGTGAGATGCTCCAAACCGCAAGGATTCCTACTGTGGGACAGTCGAGTCCTGTGAGATGGCACCAGGACGCCCGATCGAGAAAGACTGCTGTTCAGGGTACTAAGGATGGATGCCTGGGCATCCCACCTCACATTCCCATTGTCTCCTAGCGACAAGGCAGGTTCGATTGCTGGCTCTGGGGGAGCTACGCAGGGCGCTGAGTGGACATGGACTCTCCTGAGGATGGGTCATAATGTAGGTTTGTGTCCATGGAGACCTAGGAATGTGGCAGTGGCTCTGGGGCCCGGAAGGATTCTCCGAACTTTAGGATTGGACACAGCTCTAAAGAGTAAGTTTCCCCTGTGGAGATGAGAGGTGTTCTGATGGGTGCCTCAGGAAACGTCCGTTTGCTGGTATTGGTTTTCAGGCCTCTGAGGAGAGACGCCTGGAAACCAACCAAAGGGCTCAGATGAAGACCTAACAGACTGTCCGGTTCCATGTTCTGTCTCTGGGGACATCCGTCTGCTTCTCTGAGTGGAGGGAGTTGCTCAGCTTGTGTCAGATCACCCCTGTTTGTCCAGGGCAGCCTACACTCTTGGGATGGCCTCGGGGATCTTGGAGCCTTCTCCTAATCTGTAGGTTTGTGGCCAGTGGAATGGGCAGAGTTTCCTTGGAGAGGGCAGGCACAGTCCTGCGCTGAGGCCCCAGGGGCCCCAGCGTTGAGGGTGAGTGGGACAGGGCTGCGGGGCCTGAAGTCTGAAAACTCAAACTCGGCTTAGTTTTGGGGTCGAGGATATGGCAGGCCCCATCTACCGACCGTGCTGGGAGCTGCTCTGGATTTGAATGAAGGGCGAGTGTGCGTCCTTTTCTCAGGCTTCTGTCTCTGGATTTTGTGAAAAGGAGAGCTGTGGAATGGAGGGGTGGTCTCCTGGGCCATGGATGAGCCTCCCTCTCTGGGGATTTGCCCTGGCTTCCAAGAGTTTCAGGTCATTGTGCGGGAAGGGAGGAGTCCTGTACTCTGCCTCAGGTGTCCCTCCCAAAGAGGGATTCCAGAGCAGAGCCCTGAGTACCGGTGACTGGAAAACCGAAACTCGGTTTAGGATGGGGGTCCCAGGGGCGTGGGAAGAACCCTCTGCGGGCACTTGGTCCAGCCACGGAGAGACCTGATTTGAGCACGAGGCTTATGGTGAGGGTCACAATGCGTCATTGTGCCCAAGGCGACCCACAAGCATGGGCGTGGCCTCATGGGGCATGCAGGTTTCTCCTACCCTGAAGGTGGGACACCAGGCCAACAGCAAGGTTTCTTGGATGGGGATGGAGGAGTTCAGATTTCTGCATCAGGTTCCCTCCTGTCCAGTTATTGGAGATAAGGTCTAGGTTCTGAATCCTGAACACCCAGCTTGGGAAGAGATGACAGCCTAAGGTCATGGCCGGTCTGATGTGATGGGTGTCGGTCGGGATGTCAGGGCTCAGGCAGTGTCAGGCAGAGCACGGGTGCCCATGGCAACCTCGAGAATTGGAGTGCAGTAGGGTGGCGCGCAGGTGGATCCTCATTGGGTGTTTCTGGGTAGTCGCCTAGGGCAACGTTTTTCTTCTGGTGGGAAGGCAGACTGCTGTATTGTGGCTCCAGAATTCCCAATTTGGAGGGCTTGGGGGCCAGGAATGTGAGGACGGAAGTCTGAGAACACAAGCTAGGGTGAGATTTCGGGCGAGGGCACTCTGCAGAGGCTGAAATGGGATCTTCTGCATCTGGAGACAGGGCGAGGATCCGACATTGGCTCAGGTTGGAGACTGTGTCCATTATGGCCCCATCAGTAGGTGGGGCCCTCCCGAAGCCATGGAGGTTTTCCCATGCTGGGAGTTGTGAGATTCTCCAAACCGCAAGGATTCCTACTGTGGGACAGTCGAGTCCTGTGAGATGGCACCGGGACGCCCGATAGAGAAAGACTGCTGTGCAGGGTACTAAGGATGGATGCCTGGGCATCCCACCTCACATTCCCATTGTCTCCTAGCGACAAGGCAGGTTCGATTGCTGGCTCTGGGGGAGCTACGCAGGGTGTTGAGTGGAAATGGACTCTCCTGAGGATGGGTCATAATGTGGGTTTGTGTCCATGGAGACCTAGGAATGTGGTAGTGGCTCTGGGGCCCGGAAGGATTCTCCGAACTTTAGGATTGGACACAGTTCCAAAGAGTAAGTTTCCCCTGTGGAGATGAGAGGTGTTCTGATGGGTGCCTCAGGAAACCTCCGTTTGCTGGAATTGGAATCCAGGCCTCTGAGGAGAGACGCCTGGAAACCAACCAAAGGGTTCAGATGAAGGCCTAACAGACTGTCCGGTTCCAAGTTCTGTCTCTGGTGACATCCGTCTGCTTTTCTGAGGGGAGGCTGTTACTCAGCTTGTGTCAGATCACCCCTCTGTGTCCAGGGCATCCTAGACTCTTGGGATGGCCTCGGGGATCTTGGAGCCTTCTCCTATTCTGTAGGTTTGTGGCCAGTGGAATGGGCAGAGTCTCCTTGGAGAGGGCAGGCACAGTCGTGCGCTGGGGCCCAGGGGCCCCAGCGTTGAGGGTGTGTGGGACAGGGCTGCGGGGCCTGAAGTCTGAAAACTCAAACTCGGCTTAGGTTTGGGGTCGAGGGTATGGCAGGCCCCATCTACCGACCGAGCTGGGAGCTGCTCTGGATTTGAATGAAGGGCGAGTGTGCGTCCTTTTCTCAGGCTTCTGTGTCTGGATTTTTTGTCAAGGAGGGCTCTGGAATGGAGGGGTGGCCTCCTGGGCCATGAATGAGCCTCCTTCTCTGGGGATATGGCCTGGGTCCAAGAGTTTCAGGTCATTCTGCGGGAAGGGAGGAGTCCTGTACTCTGCCTCAGGTGTCCCTCCCAAAGAGGGATTCCAGAGCAGAGCCCTGAGTACCGGCGACTGGAAAACCCAAACTCGGGTTAGGATGGGGGCCCAAGGGGCGTGGGAAGCACCCTCTGCGGGCTCTTGGTCCAGCCACGGAGAGACCTGATTTGAGCACGAGGCTTATGGTGAGGGTCCCAATGCGTCTTTGGGCCCAAGGCGACCCTAAGCATGGGCGTGGCCTCATGGGCCATGCAGGTTTCTCCTACCCTGAATGTTGGACACCAGGCCAACAGCAAGTTTTCTTGGATGGGGATGGAGGAGTTCAGATTTCTACATCAGGTTCCCTCCTGTCCAGTGATTGGAGACAGGGTCTAGGTTCTGAATCCTGAACACCCAGCTTGGGAATAGATGACAGCCTAAGGTCATGGCCGGTCTGATGTGATGGGTGTCGGTCGGGATGTCAGGGCTCAGGCAGTGTCAGGCAGAGCACGGGTGCCCATGGCAACCTCGAGAATTGGAGTGCAGTAGGGTGGCGCCCAGGTGGATCCTCATTGGGTGTTTCTGGGTTGTCGCCTAGGGCAACGTTTTTCTTCTGGTGGGAAGGCAGACTGCTGTATGGTTGCTCCAGAATTCCCAATCTGGAGGGCTTGAGGGCCAGGAATGTGAGGACGGAAGTCTGAGAACACAAGCTAGGGTGAGATTTCGGGCGAGGGCACTCTGCAGAGGCTGAAATGAGATCTCCTGCATCTGGAGACAGGGCGAGGATCCGACATTGGCTCAGGTTGGAGACTGTGTCCATTATGGCCCAATCAGTAGTTGGGGGACCTCCCGAAGCCATGGAGGTTTTCCCATGCTGGGAGTTGTGAGATGCTCCAAACCGCAAGGATTCCTACTGTGGGACAGTCGAGTCCTGTGAGATGGCACCAGGACGCCCGATAGAGAAAGACTGCTGTGCAGGGTACTAAGGATGGATGCCTGTGCATCCCACCTCACATTCCCATTGTCTCCTAGCGACAAGGCAGGTTCGATTGCTGGCTCTGGGGGAGCTACGCAGGGCGTTGAGTGGAAATGGACTCTCTTGAGGATGGGTCATAATGTAGGTTTGTGTCCATGGAGACCTAGGAATGTGGCAGTGGCTCTGGGGCCCGGAATGATTCTCCAAACTTTAGGATTGGACACAGCTCCAAAGAGTAAGTTTCCCCTGTGGAGATGAGAGGTGTTCTGATGGGTGCCTCAGGAAACGTCCGTTTGCTGGTATTGGTTTTCAGGCCTCTGAGGAGAGACGCCTGGAAACCAAACAAAGGGTTCAGATGAAGGCCTAGAAGACTGTCCGGTTCCAAGTTCTGTCTCTGGGGACATCCGTCTGCTTTTCTGAGTGGAGGGAGTTGCTCAGCTTGTGTCAGATCACCCCTGTGTGTCCAGGGCAGCCTACATTCTTGGGATGGCCTCGGGGATCATGGAGCCTTCTCCTAATCTGTAGGTTTGTGGCCAGTGGAATGGGCAGAGTTTCCTTGGAGTGTGCAGGCACAGTCGTGCGCTGTGGCCCCAAGGACCCCAGCGTTGAGGGTGTGTGGGACAGGGCTGCGGGGCCTGAAGTCTGAAAACTCAAACTCGGCCTAGTTTTGGGGTCGAGGGTATGGCAGGCCCCATCTACCGACCGTGCTGGGAGCTGCCCTGGATTTGAATGAACGGCGAGTGTGCGTCCTTTTCTCAGGCTTCTGTGTCTGGATTTTTTGTCAAGGAGGGCTGTGGAATGGAGGGGTGGCCTCCTGGGCCATGGATGAGCCTCCCTCTCTGGGGATTTGGCCTGGCTTCCAAGAGTTTCAGGTCATTCTGCGGGAAGGGAGGAGTCCTGTACTCTGCCTCAGGTGTCCCTCCCAAAGAGGGATTCCAGAGCAGAGCCCTGAGTACCGGCGACTGGAAAACCCAAACTCGGGTTAGGATGTCGGCCCAAGGGGCGTGGGAAGCACCCTCTGCGGGCTCTTGGTCCAGCCACGAGAGACCTGATTTGAGCACGAGGCTTATGGTGAGGGTCACAATGCGTCTTTGGGCCCAAGGCGACCCTCAAGCATGGGCGTGGCCTCATGGGGCATGCAGGTTTCTCCTACCCTGAAGGTGGGACACCAGGCCAACAGCAAGGTTTCTTGGATGGGGATGGAGGAGTTCAGATTTCTGCATCAGGTTCCCTCCTGTCCAGTGATTGGAGATAAGGTCTAGGTTCTGAATCCTGAACACCCAGCTTGGGAAGAGATGACAGCCTAAGGTCATGGCCGGTCTGATGTGATGGGTGTCTGTCGGGATGTCAGGGCTCAAGCAGTGTCAGGCAGAGCACGGATGCCCATGGCAACCCCGAGAATTGGAGTGCAGTAGAGCGGCTTGCAGGTGGATCCTAATTGGGTGTTTCTGGGTAGTCGCCTAGGGCAACGTTTTTCTTCTGGTGGGAAGGCAGACTGCTGTATTGTGGCTCCAGAATTCCCAATCTGGAGGTCTTGGTGGCCAGGAATGTGAGGACGGAAGTCTGAGAACACAAGGTACGGTGAGATTTCGGGCGAGGGCACTCTCCAGAGGCTGAAATGAGATCTCCTGCATCTGGAGACAGGGCGAGGATCCGACATTGGCTCAGGTTGGAGACTGTGTCCATTATGGCCCCATCAGTAGGTGGAGGCCCTCCCGAAGCCATGGAGGTTTTCCCATGCTGGGAGTTGTGAGATGCTCCAAACCGCAAGGATTCCTACTGTGGGACAGTCGAGTCCTGTGAGATGGCACCAGGACGCCCGATACAGAAAGACTGCAGTGCAGGGTGCTAAGGATGGATGCCAGGGCATCCCACCTCACATTCCCATTGTCTCCTAGCGACAAGGCAGGTTCGATTGCTGGCTCTGGGGGAGCTACGCAGGGCGCTGAATGGACATGGACTCTCCTGAGGATGGGTCATAATGTAGGTTTGTGTCCATGGAGACCTAGGAATGTGGCAGTGGCTCGGGGGCCCGGAAGGATTTTCCGAACTTTAGAATTGGACACAGCTCCAAAGAGTAAGATTCCCCTGTGGAGATGAGAGGTGTTCTGATGGGTGCCTCAGGAAACCTCCGTTTGCCTGTATTGGTTTCCAGGCCTCTGAGGAGAGACGCCTGGAAACCAACCAAAGGGTTCAGATGAAGGCCTAACAGACTGTCCGGTTCCATTTCTGTCTCTGGGGACATCCGTCTGCTTTTCTGAGTGGAGGGAGTTGCTCAGCTTGTGTCAGATCACCCCTGTGTGTCCAGGGCAGCCTAGACTCTTGGGATGGCCTCGGGGATCATGGAGCCTTTTCCTAATCTGTAGGTTTGTGGCCAGTGGAATGGGCAGAGTTTCCTTGGAGAGGGCAGGCACAGTCGTGCGCTGTGGCCCCGAGGGCCCCAGCATTGAGTTTGTGTGGGACAGGGCTGCGGGGCGTGAAGTCTGAAAACACAAACTCGGCTTATGTTTGGGGTCGAGGGTATGGCAGGCCCCATCTACCGACCGTGCTGGGAGCTGCTCTGGATTTGACAGAAGGGCGAGTGTGCGTCCTTTTCTCAGGCTTCTGTCTCTGGATTTTGTGTCAAGGAAGGCTGTGGAATGGAGGGGTGGCCTCCTGGGCCATGGATGAGCCTCCCTCTCTGGGGATTTGGCCTGGCTTCCAAGAGTTTCAGGTCATTCTGCGGGAAGGGAGGAGTCCTGTACTCTGCCTCAGGGGTCCCTCCCAAAGAGGGATTCCAGAGCAGAGCCCTGAGTACCGGCGACTGGAAAACCCAAACTCGGGTTAGGATGGGGGCCCAAGGGGAGTGGGAAGCACCCTCTGCGGGCTCTTGGTCCAGCCACGGAGAGACCTGATTTGAGCACGAGGCTTATAGTGAGGGTCCCAATGCCACTTTGTGCCCAAGGCCACCCTCAAGCATGGGCGTGGCCTCATGGGCCATGCAGGGTTCTCCTACCCTGAATGTTGGACACCAGGCCAACAACAAGGTTTCTTGGATGGGGATGGAGGAGTTCAGATTTCTGCATCAGGTTCCCTCCTGTCCAGTGATTGGAGACAGGGTCTAGGTTCTGAATCCTGAACACCCAGCTTGGGAATAGATGACAGCCTAAGGTCATGGCCGGTCTGATGTGATGGGTGTCTGTCGGGATGTCAGGGCTCAGGCAGTGTCAGGCAGAGCACGGGTGCCCATGGCAACCTCGAGAATTGGAGTGCAGTAGGGTGGCGCGCAGGTGGATCCTCATTGGGTGTTTCTGGGTAGTCGCCTAGGGCAACGTTTTTCTTCTGGTGGGAAGGCAGACTGCTGTATTGTGGCTCCAGAATTCCCAATCTGGAGGGCTTGAGGGCCAGGAATGTGAGGACGGAAGTCTGAGAACACAAGCTAGGGTGAGATTTCGGGCGAGGGCACTCTGCAGAGGCTGAAATGAGATCTCCTGCATCTGGAGACAGGGCGAGGATCCGACATTGGCTCAGGTTGGAGACTGTGTCCATTATGGCCCAATCAGTAGTTGGGTGACCTCCCGAAGCCATGGAGGTTTTCCCATGCTGGGAGTTGTGAGATGCTCCAAACCGCAAGGATTCCTACTGTGGGACAGTCGAGTCCTGTGAGATGGCACCAGGACGCCCGATAGAGAAAGACTGCTGTGCAGGGTACTAAGGATGGATGCCTGTGCATCCCACCTCACATTCCCATTGTCTCCTAGCGACAAGGCAGGTTCGATTGCTGGCTCTGGGGGAGCTACGCAGGGCGTTGAGTGGAAATGGACTCTCCTGAGGATGGGTCATAATGTAGGTTTGTGTCCATGGAGACCTAGGAATGTGGCAGTGGCTCTGGGGCCCGGAAGGATTCTCCAAACTTTAGGATTGGACACAGCTCCAAAGAGTAAGTTTCCCCTGTGGAGATGAGAGGTGTTCTGATGGGTGCCTCAGGAAACGTCCGTTTGCTGGTATTGGTTTTCAGGCCTCTGAGGAGAGACGCCTGGAAACCAAACAAAGGGTTCAGATGAAGGCCTAACAGACTGTCCGGTTCCATGTTCTGTCTCTGGGGACATCCGTCTGCTTTTCTGAGTGGAGGGAGTTGCTCAGCTTGTGTCAGATCACCCCTGTGTGTCCAAGGCAGCCTACACTCTTGGGATGGCCTCGGGGATCTTGGAGCCTTCTCCTAATCTGTAGGTTTGTGGCCAGTGGAATGGGCAGAGTTTCCTTGGAGAGGGCAGGCACAGTCGTGCGCTGTGGCCCCAGGGGCCCCAGCGTTGAGGGTGTGTGGGACAGGGCTGCGGGGCCTGAAGTCTGAAAAGACAAACTCGGCTTAGGTTTGGGGTCTAGGGTATGGCAGGCCCCATCTACCGACCGTGCTGGGAGCTGCTCTGGATTTGAATGAAGGGCTAGTGTGCGTCCTTTTCTCAGGCTTCTGTCTCTGGATTTTGTGAAAAGGAGAGCTGTGGAATGGAGGGGTGGCCTCCTGGGCCATGGATGAGCCTCCCTCTCTGGGGATTTGGCCTGGCTTCCAAGAGTTTCAGGTCATTCTGCGGGAAGGGAGGAGTCCTGTACTCTGCCTCAGGTGTCCCTCCCAAAGAGGGATTCCAGAGCAGAGCCCTGAGTACCGGCGACTGGAAAACCCAAACTCGGGTTAGGATGTCGGCCCAAGGGGCGTGGGAAGCACCCTCTGCGGGCTCTTGGTCCAGCCACGAGAGACCTGATTTGAGCACGAGGCTTATGGTGAGGGTCACAATGCGTCTTTGGGCCCAAGGCGACCCTCAAGCATGGGCGTGGCCTCATGGGGCATGCAGGTTTCTCCTACCCTGAAGGTGGGACACCAGGCCAGCAGCAAGGTTTCTTGGATGGGGATGGAGGAGTTCAGATTTCTGCATCAGGTTCCCTCCTGTCCAGTGATTGGAGATAAGGTCTAGGTTCTGAATCCTGAACACCCAGCTTGGGAAGAGATGACAGCCTAAGGTCATGGCCGGTCTGATGTGATGGGTGTCTGTCGGGATGTCAGGGCTCAAGCAGTGTCAGGCAGAGCACGGATGCCCATGGCAAACCCGAGAATTGGAGTGCAGTAGAGCGGCTTGCAGGTGGATCCTAATTGGGTGTTTCTGGGTAGTCGCCTAGGGCAACGTTTTTCTTCTGGTGGGAAGGCAGACTGCTGTATTGTGGCTCCAGAATTCCCAATCTGGAGGTCTTGGTGGCCAGGAATGTGAGGACGGAAGTCTGAGAACTCAAGCTAGGGTGAGATTTCGGGCGAGGGCACTCTCCAGAGGCTGAAATGAGATCTCCTACATCTGGAGACAGGGCGAGGATCCGACATTGGCTCAGGTTGGAGACTGTGTCCATTATGGCCCCATCAGTAGGTGGGGGCCCTCCCGAAGCCTTGGAGGTTTTCCCATGCTGGGAGTTGTGAGATGCTCCAAACCGCAAGGATTCCTAGTGTGGGACAGTCGAGTCCTGTGAGATGGCACCAGGACAACCGATACAGAAAGACTGCTGTGCAGGGTACTAAGGATGGATGCCTGGGCATCCCACCTCACATTCCCATTGTCTCCTAGCGACAAGGCAGGTTCGATTGCTGGCTCTGGGGGAGCTACGCAGGGCGCTGAGTGGAAATGGACTCTCCTGAGGATGGGTCATAATGTAGGTTTGTGTCCATGGAGACCTAGGAATGTGGCAGTGCCTCTGAGGCCCGGAAGGATTCTCCGAACTTTAGGATTGGACACAGCTCCAAAGAGTAAGTTTCCCCTGTGGAGATGAGAGGTGTTCTGATGGGTGCCTCAGGAAACGTCCGTTTGCTGGTATTGGTTTTCAGGCCTCTGAGGAGAGACGCCTGGAAACCAACCAAAGGGTTCAGATGAAGGCCTAACAGACTGTCCGGTTCCATGTTCTGTCTCTGGGGACATCCGTCTGCTTTTCGGAGTGGAGGGAGTTGCTCAGCTTGTGTGAGATCACCCCTGTGTGTCCAGGGCAGCCTACACTCTTGGGATGGCCTCGGGGATCTTGGAGCCTTCTCCTAATCTGTAGGTTTGTGGCCAGTGGAATGGGCAGAGTTTCCTTGGAGAGGGCAGGCACAGTCGTGCGCTGTGGCCCCAGGGCCCCCAGCGTTGAGGGTGTGTGGGAAAGGGCTACGGGGCCTGAAGTCTGAAAACTCAAACTCGGCTTAGGTTTGGGGTCGAGGATATGGCAGGCCCCATCTACCGACCGTGCTGGGAGCTGCTCTGGATTTGAATGAAGGGCGAGTGTGCGTCCTTTTCTCAGGCTTCTGTCTCTGGATTTGGTGTCAAGGAGGGCTGTGGAATGGAGGGGTGGCCTCCTGGGCCATGGATGAGCCTCCCTCTCTGGGGATTTGGCCTGGCTTCCAAGAGTTTCAGGTCATTCTGCGGGAAGGGAGGAGTCCTGTACTCTGCCTCAGGTGTCCCTCCCAAAGAGGGATTCCAGAGCAGAGCCCTGAGTACCGGCGACTGGAAAACCGAAACTCGGGTTAGGATGGGGGTCCCAGGGGCGTGGGAAGCACCCTCTGTGGGCTCTTGGTCCAGCCACGGAGAGACCTGATTTGAGCACGAGGCTTATGGTGAGGGTCACAATGCGTCATTGTGCCCAAGGCTACCCACAAGCATGGGCGTGGCCTCATGGGGCATGCAGGTTTCTCCTACCCTGAAGGTGGGACACCAGGCCAACAGCAAGGTTTCTTGGATGGGGATGGAGGAGTTCAGATTTCTGCATCAGGTTAACTCCTGTCCAGTGATTGGAGATAAGGTCTAGGTTCTGAATCCTGAACACCGAGCTTGGGAAGAGATGACAGCCTAAGGTCATGGCCGGTCTGATGTGATGGGTGTCTGTCGGGATGTCAGGGCTCAGGCAGTGTCAGGCAGAGCACGGGTGCCCATGGCAACCTCGAGAATTGGAGTGCAGTAGAGGTGCGTGCAGGTAGATCCTAATTGGGTGTTTCTGGGTAGTCGCCTAGGGCAACGTTTTTCTTCTGGTGGGAAGGCAGACTGCTGTATTGTGGCTCCAGAATTCCCAATCTGGAGGTCTTGGGGGCTAGGAATGTGAGGACGGAAGTCTGAGAACACAAGCTAGGGTGAGATTTCGGGCGAGGGCACTCTGCAGAGGCTGAAATGAGATCTCCTGCATCTGGAGACAGGGCGAGGATCCGACATTGGCTCAGGTTGGAGACTGTGTCCATTATGGCCCCATCAGGAAGTGGGGGCCCTCCCGAAGCCATGGAGGTTTTCCCATGCTGGGAGTTGTGAGATGCTCCAAACCGCAAGGATTCCTACTGTCGAGTCCTACTGGCAGAGTTTCCTTGGAGAGGGCAGGCACAGTCGTGCGCTGTGGCCCCAGGGGCCCCAGCGTTGAGGGTGTGTGGGACAGGGCTGCGGGGCCTGAAGTCTGAAAACTCAAACTCGGCTTAGGTTTGGGGTCGAGGGTATGGCAGGCCCCATCTACCGACCGTGCTGGGAGCTGCTCTGGATTTGACTGAAGGGCGAGTGTGCGTCCTTTTCTCAGGCTTCTGTCTCTGGATTTTGTGTCAAGGAGGGCTGTGAAATGGAGGGGTGGCCTCCTGGGCCATGGATGAGCCTCCCTCTCTGGGGATTTTGCCTGGCTTCCAAGAGTTTCAGGTCATTCTGCGGGAAGGGAGGAGTCCTGTACTCTGCCTCAGGTGTCCCTCCCAAAGAGGGATTCCAGAGCAGAGCCCTGAGTACCGGCGACTGGAAAACCCAAACTCGGGTTAGGATGTCGGCCCAAGGGGCGTGGGAAGCACCCTCTGCGGGCTCTTGGTCCAGCCACGAGAGACCTGATTTGAGCACGAGGCTTATGGTGAGGGTCACAATGCGTCTTTGGGCCCAAGGCGACCCTCAAGCATGGGCGTGGACTCATGGGGCATGCAGGTTTCTCCTACCCTGAAGGTGGGACACCAGGCCAGCAGCAAGGTTTCTTGGATGGGGATGGAGGAGTTCAGATTTCTGCATCAGGTTCCCTCCTGTCCAGTGATTGGAGATAAGGTCTAGGTTCTGAATCCTGAACACCCAGCTTGGGAAGAGATGACAGCCTAAGGTCATGGCCGGTCTGATGTGATGGGTGTCTGTCGGGATGTCAGGGCTCAAGCAGTGTCAGGCAGAGCACGGATGCCCATGGCAACCTCGAGAATTGGAGTGCAGTAGAGCTGCGTGCAGGTGGATCTTAATTGGGTGTTTCTGGGTAGTCGCCTAGGGCAACGTTTTTCTTCTGGTGGGAAGGCAGACTGCTGTATTGTGGCTCCAGAATTCCCAATCTGGAGGTCTTGGGGGCTAGGAATGTGAGGACGGAAGTCTGAGAACACAAGCTAGGGTGAGATTTCGGACGAGGGCACTCTGCAGAGGCTGAAATGAGATCTCCTGCATCTGGAGACAGGGCGAAGATCCGACATTGGCTCAGGTTGGAGACTGTGTCCATTATGGCCCCATCAGTAGGTGGGGCCCTCCCGCCATGGAGGTTTTCCAATGCTGGGAGTTGTGAGATGCTCCAAACCGCAAGGATTCCTACTGTGGGACAGTCGAGTCCTGTGAGATGGCACCAGGACGCCCGATCGAGAAAGACTGCTGTTCAGGGTACTAAGGATGGATGCCTGGGCATCCCACCTCACATTCCCATTGTCTCCTAGCGACAAGGCAGGTTCGATTACTGGCTCTGGGGGAGCTACGCAGGGCGCTGAGTGGACATGGACTCTCCTGAGGATGGGTCATAATGTAGGTTTGTGTCCATGGAGACCTAGGAATGTGGCAGTGGCTCTGGGGCCCGGAAGGATTCTCCGAACTTTAGGATTGGACACAGCTCTAAAGAGTAAGTTTCCCCTGTGGAGATGAGAGGTGTTCTGATGGGTGCCTCAGGAAACGTCCGTTTGCTGGTATTGGTTTTCAGGCCTCTGAGGAGAGACGCCTGGAAACCAACCAAAGGGCTCAGATGAAGACCTAACAGACTGTCCGGTTCCATGTTCTGTCTCTGGGGACATCCGTCTGCTTTTCTGAGTGGAGGGAGTTGCTCAGCTTGTGTCAGATCACCCCTGTTTGTCCAGGGCAGCCTACACTCTTGGGATGGCCTCGGGGATCTTGGAGCCTTCTCCTAATCTGTAGGTTTGTGGCCAGTGGAATGGGCAGAGTTTCCTTGGAGAGGGCAGGCACAGTCCTGCGCTGAGGCCCCAGGGGCCCCAGCGTTGAGGGTGAGTGGGACAGGGCTGCGGGGCCTGAAGTCTGAAAACTCAAACTCGGCTTAGTTTTGGGGTCGAGGATATGGCAGGCCCCATCTACCGACCGTGCTGGGAGCTGCTCTGGATTTGAATGAAGGGCGAGTGTGCGTCCTTTTCTCAGGCTTCTGTCTCTGGATTTTGTGAAAAGGAGAGCTGTGGAATGGAGGGGTGGTCTCCTGGGCCATGGATGAGCCTCCCTCTCTGGGGATTTGCCCTGGCTTCCAAGAGTTTCAGGTCATTGTGCGGGAAGGGAGGAGTCCTGTACTCTGCCTCAGGTGTCCCTCCCAAAGAGGGATTCCAGAGCAGAGCCCTGAGTACCGGTGACTGGAAAACCGAAACTCGGTTTAGGATGGGGGTCCCAGGGGCGTGGGAAGAACCCTCTGCGGGCACTTGGTCCAGCCACGGAGAGACCTGATTTGAGCACGAGGCTTATGGTGAGGGTCACAATGCGTCTTTGGGCCCAAGGCGACCCACAAGCATGGGCGTGGCCTCATGGGGCATGCAGGTTTCTCCTACCCTGAAGGTGGGACACCAGGCCAACAGCAAGGTTTCTTGGATGGGGATGGAGGAGTTCAGATTTCTGCATCAGGTTCCCTCCTGTCCAGTTATTGGAGATAAGGTCTAGGTTCTGAATCCTGAACACCCAGCTTGGGAATAGATGACAGCCTAAGGTCATGGCCGGTCTGATGTGATGGGTGTCGGTCGGGATGTCAGGGCTCAGGCAGTGTCAGGCAGAGCACGGGTGCCCATGGCAACCTCGAGAATTGGAGTGCAGTAGGGTGGCGCGCAGGTGGATCCTCATTGGGTGTTTCTGGGTAGTCGCCTAGGGCAACGTTTTTCTTCTGGTGGGAAGGCAGACTGCTGTATTGTGGCTCCAGAATTCCCAATTTGGAGGGCTTGGGGGCCAGGAATGTGAGGACGGAAGTCTGAGAACACAAGCTAGGGTGAGATTTCGGGCGAGGGCACTCTGCAGAGGCTGAAATGGGATCTTCTGCATCTGGAGACAGGGCGAGGATCCGACATTGGCTCAGGTTGGAGACTGTGTCCATTATGGCCCCATCAGTAGGTGGGGCCCTCCCGAAGCCATGGAGGTTTTCCCATGCTGGGAGTTGTGAGATTCTCCAAACCGCAAGGATTCCTACTGTGGGACAGTCGAGTCCTGTGAGATGGCACCGGGACGCCCGATAGAGAAAGACTGCTGTGCAGGGTACTAAGGATGGATGCCTGGGCATCCCACCTCACATTCCCATTGTCTCCTAGCGACAAGGCAGGTTCGATTGCTGGCTCTGGGGGAGCTACGCAGGGTGTTGAGTGGAAATGGACTCTCCTGAGGATGGGTCATAATGTGGGTTTGTGTCCATGGAGACCTAGGAATGTGGCAGTGGCTCTGGGGCCCGGAAGGATTCTCCGAACTTTAGGATTGGACACAGTTCCAAAGAGTAAGTTTCCCCTGTGGAGATGAGAGGTGTTCTGATGGGTGCCTCAGGAAACCTCCGTTTGCTGGAATTGGAATCCAGGCCTCTGAGGAGAGACGCCTGGAAACCAACCAAAGGGTTCAGATGAAGGCCTAACAGACTGTCCGGTTCCAAGTTCTGTCTCTGGTGACATCCGTCTGCTTTTCTGAGGGGAGGCTGTTACTCAGCTTGTGTCAGATCACCCCTCTGTGTCCAGGGCATCCTAGACTCTTGGGATGGCCTCGGGGATCTTGGAGCCTTCTCCTATTCTGTAGGTTTGTGGCCAGTGGAATGGGCAGAGTCTCCTTGGAGAGGGCAGGCACAGTCGTGCGCTGGGGCCCAGGGGCCCCAGCGTTGAGGGTGTGTGGGACAGGGCTGCGGGGCCTGAAGTCTGAAAACTCAAACTCGGCTTAGGTTTGGGGTCGAGGGTATGGCAGGCCCCATCTACCGACCGAGCTGGGAGCTGCTCTGGATTTGAATGAAGGGCGAGTGTGCGTCCTTTTCTCAGGCTTCTGTGTCTGGATTTTTTGTCAAGGAGGGCTCTGGAATGGAGGGGTGGCCTCCTGGGCCATGAATGAGCCTCCTTCTCTGGGGATATGGCCTGGGTCCAAGAGTTTCAGGTCATTCTGCGGGAAGGGAGGAGTCCTGTACTCTGCCTCAGGTGTCCCTCCCAAAGAGGGATTCCAGAGCAGAGCCCTGAGTACCGGCGACTGGAAAACCCAAACTCGGGTTAGGATGGGGGCCCAAGGGGCGTGGGAAGCACCCTCTGCGGGCTCTTGGTCCAGCCACGGAGAGACCTGATTTGAGCACGAGGCTTATGGTGAGGGTCCCAATGCGTCTTTGGGCCCAAGGCGACCCTAAGCATGGGCGTGGCCTCATGGGCCATGCAGGTTTCTCCTACCCTGAATGTTGGACACCAGGCCAACAGCAAGTTTTCTTGGATGGGGATGGAGGAGTTCAGATTTCTACATCAGGTTCCCTCCTGTCCAGTGATTGGAGACAGGGTCTAGGTTCTGAATCCTGAACACCCAGCTTGGGAATAGATGACAGCCTAAGGTCATGGCCGGTCTGATGTGATGGGTGTCGGTCGGGATGTCAGGGCTCAGGCAGTGTCAGGCAGAGCACGGGTGCCCATGGCAACCTCGAGAATTGGAGTGCAGTAGGGTGGCGCCCAGGTGGATCCTCATTGGGTGTTTCTGGGTTGTCGCCTAGGGCAACGTTTTTCTTCTGGTGGGAAGGCAGACTGCTGTATGGTTGCTCCAGAATTCCCAATCTGGAGGGCTTGAGGGCCAGGAATGTGAGGACGGAAGTCTGAGAACACAAGCTAGGGTGAGATTTCGGGCGAGGGCACTCTGCAGAGGCTGAAATGAGATCTCCTGCATCTGGAGACAGGGCGAGGATCCGACATTGGCTCAGGTTGGAGACTGTGTCCATTATGGCCCAATCAGTAGTTGGGGGACCTCCCGAAGCCATGGAGGTTTTCCCATGCTGGGAGTTGTGAGATGCTCCAAACCGCAAGGATTCCTACTGTGGGACAGTCGAGTCCTGTGAGATGGCACCAGGACGCCCGATAGAGAAAGACTGCTGTGCAGGGTACTAAGGATGGATGCCTGTGCATCCCACCTCACATTCCCATTGTCTCCTAGCGACAAGGCAGGTTCGATTGCTGGCTCTGGGGGAGCTACGCAGGGCGTTGAGTGGAAATGGACTCTCTTGAGGATGGGTCATAATGTAGGTTTGTGTCCATGGAGACCTAGGAATGTGGCAGTGGCTCTGGGGCCCGGAATGATTCTCCAAACTTTAGGATTGGACACAGCTCCAAAGAGTAAGTTTCCCCTGTGGAGATGAGAGGTGTTCTGATGGGTGCCTCAGGAAACGTCCGTTTGCTGGTATTGGTTTTCAGGCCTCTGAGGAGAGACGCCTGGAAACCAAACAAAGGGTTCAGATGAAGGCCTAGCAGACTGTCCGGTTCCAAGTTCTGTCTCTGGGGACATCCGTCTGCTTTTCTGAGTGGAGGGAGTTGCTCAGCTTGTGTCAGATCACCCCTGTGTGTCCAGGGCAGCCTACATTCTTGGGATGGCCTCGGGGATCATGGAGCCTTCTCCTAATCTGTAGGTTTGTGGCCAGTGGAATGGGCAGAGTTTCCTTGGAGTGTGCAGGCACAGTCGTGCGCTGTGGCCCCAAGGACCCCAGCGTTGAGGGTGTGTGGGACAGGGCTGCGGGGCCTGAAGTCTGAAAACTCAAACTCGGCTTAGGTTTGGGGTCGAGGGTATGGCAGGCCCCATCTACCGACCGTGCTGGGAGCTGCCCTGGATTTGAATGAACGGCGAGTGTGCGTCCTTTTCTCAGGCTTCTGTGTCTGGATTTTTTGTCAAGGAGGGCTGTGGAATGGAGGGGTGGCCTCCTGGGCCATGGATGAGCCTCCCTCTCTGGGGATTTGGCCTGGCTTCCAAGAGTTTCAGGTCATTCTGCGGGAAGGGAGGAGTCCTGTACTCTGCCTCAGGTGTCCCTCCCAAAGAGGGATTCCAGAGCAGAGCCCTGAGTACCGGCGACTGGAAAACCCAAACTCGGGTTAGGATGTCGGCCCAAGGGGCGTGGGAAGCACCCTCTGCGGGCTCTTGGTCCAGCCACGAGAGACCTGATTTGAGCACGAGGCTTATGGTGAGGGTCACAATGCGTCTTTGGGCCCAAGGCGACCCTCAAGCATGGGCGTGGCCTCATGGGGCATGCAGGTTTCTCCTACCCTGAAGGTGGGACACCAGGCCAGCAGCAAGGTTTCTTGGATGGGGATGGAGGAGTTCAGATTTCTGCATCAGGTTCCCTCCTGTCCAGTGATTGGAGATAAGGTCTAGGTTCTGAATCCTGAACACCCAGCTTGGGAAGAGATGACAGCCTAAGGTCATGGCCGGTCTGATGTGATGGGTGTCTGTCGGGATGTCAGGGCTCAAGCAGTGTCAGGCAGAGCACGGATGCCCATGGCAACCCCGAGAATTGGAGTGCAGTAGAGCGGCTTGCAGGTGGATCCTAATTGGGTGTTTCTGGGTAGTCGCCTAGGGCAACGTTTTTCTTCTGGTGGGAAGGCAGACTGCTGTATTGTGGCTCCAGAATTCCCAATCTGGAGGTCTTGGTGGCCAGGAATGTGAGGACGGAAGTCTGGAACACAAGGTACGGTGAGATTTCGGGCGAGGGCACTCTCCAGAGGCTGAAATGAGATCTCCTGCATCTGGAGACAGGGCGAGGATCCGACATTGGCTCAGGTTGGAGACTGTGTCCATTATGGCCCCATCAGTAGGTGGAGGCCCTCCCGAAGCCATGGAGGTTTTCCCATGCTGGGAGTTGTGAGATGCTCCAAACCGCAAGGATTCCTACTGTGGGACAGTCGAGTCCTGTGAGATGGCACCAGGACGCCCGATACAGAAAGACTGCAGTGCAGGGTGCTAAGGATGGATGCCAGGGCATCCCACCTCACATTCCCATTGTCTCCTAGCGACAAGGCAGGTTCGATTGCTGGCTCTGGGGGAGCTACGCAGGGCGCTGAATGGACATGGACTCTCCTGAGGATGGGTCATAATGTAGGTTTGTGTCCATGGAGACCTAGGAATGTGGCAGTGGCTCGGGGGCCCGGAAGGATTTTCCGAACTTTAGAATTGGACACAGCTCCAAAGAGTAAGATTCCCCTGTGGAGATGAGAGGTGTTCTGATGGGTGCCTCAGGAAACCTCCGTTTGCCTGTATTGGTTTCCAGGCCTCTGAGGAGAGACGCCTGGAAACCAACCAAAGGGTTCAGATGAAGGCCTAACAGACTGTCCGGTTCCATTTCTGTCTCTGGGGACATCCGTCTGCTTTTCTGAGTGGAGGGAGTTGCTCAGCTTGTGTCAGATCACCCCTGTGTGTCCAGGGCAGCCTAGACTCTTGGGATGGCCTCGGGGATCATGGAGCCTTTTCCTAATCTGTAGGTTTGTGGCCAGTGGAATGGGCAGAGTTTCCTTGGAGAGGGCAGGCACAGTCGTGCGCTGTGGCCCCGAGGGCCCCAGCGTTGAGTTTGTGTGGGACAGGGCTGCGGGGCGTGAAGTCTGAAAACACAAACTCGGCTTATGTTTGGGGTCGAGGGTATGGCAGGCCCCATCTACCGACCGTGCTGGGAGCTGCTCTGGATTTGACAGAAGGGCGAGTGTGCGTCCTTTTCTCAGGCTTCTGTCTCTGGATTTTGTGTCAAGGAAGGCTGTGGAATGGAGGGGTGGCCTCCTGGGCCATGGATGAGCCTCCCTCTCTGGGGATTTGGCCTGGCTTCCAAGAGTTTCAGGTCATTCTGCGGGAAGGGAGGAGTCCTGTACTCTGCCTCAGGGGTCCCTCCCAAAGAGGGATTCCAGAGCAGAGCCCTGAGTACCGGCGACTGGAAAACCCAAACTCGGGTTAGGATGGGGGCCCAAGGGGCGTGGGAAGCACCCTCTGCGGGCTCTTGGTCCAGCCACGGAGAGACCTGATTTGAGCACGAGGCTTATGGTGAGGGTCCCAATGCGTCTTTGGGCCCAAGGCGACCCTAAGCATGGGCGTGGCCTCATGGGCCATGCAGGTTTCTCCTACACTGAATGTTGGACACCAGGCCAACAGCAAGTTTTCTTGGATGGGGATGGAGGAGTTCAGATTTCTACATCAGGTTCCCTCCTGTCCAGTGATTGGAGACAGGGTCTAGGTTCTGAATCCTGAACACCCAGCTTGGGAATAGATGACAGCCTAAGGTCATGGCCGGTCTGATGTGATGGGTGTCGGTCGGGATGTCAGGGCTCAGGCAGTGTCAGGCAGAGCACGGGTGCCCATGGCAACCTCGAGAATTGGAGTGCAGTAGGGTGGCGCCCAGGTGGATCCTCATTGGGTGTTTCTGGGTTGTCGCCTAGGGCAACGTTTTTCTTCTGGTGGGAAGGCAGACTGCTGTATGGTTGCTCCAGAATTCCCAATCTGGAGGGCTTGAGGGCCAGGAATGTGAGGACGGAAGTCTGAGAACACAAGCTAGGGTGAGATTTCGGGCGAGGGCACTCTGCAGAGGCTGAAATGAGATCTCCTGCATCTGGAGACAGGGCGAGGATCCGACATTGGCTCAGGTTGGAGACTGTGTCCATTATGGCCCAATCAGTAGTTGGGGGACCTCCCGAAGCCATGGAGGTTTTCCCATGCTGGGAGTTGTGAGATGCTCCAAACCGCAAGGATTCCTACTGTGGGACAGTCGAGTCCTGTGAGATGGCACCAGGACGCCCGATAGAGAAAGACTGCTGTGCAGGGTACTAAGGATGGATGCCTGTGCATCCCACCTCACATTCCCATTGTCTCCTAGCGACAAGGCAGGTTCGATTGCTGGCTCTGGGGGAGCTACGCAGGGCGTTGAGTGGAAATGGACTCTCTTGAGGATGGGTCATAATGTAGGTTTGTGTCCATGGAGACCTAGGAATGTGGCAGTGGCTCTGGGGCCCGGAATGATTCTCCAAACTTTAGGATTGGACACAGCTCCAAAGAGTAAGTTTCCCCTGTGGAGATGAGAGGTGTTCTGATGGGTGCCTCAGGAAACGTCCGTTTGCTGGTATTGGTTTTCAGGCCTCTGAGGAGAGACGCCTGGAAACCAAACAAAGGGTTCAGATGAAGGCCTAGCAGACTGTCCGGTTCCAAGTTCTGTCTCTGGGGACATCCGTCTGCTTTTCTGAGTGGAGGGAGTTGCTCAGCTTGTGTCAGATCACCCCTGTGTGTCCAGGGCAGCCTACATTCTTGGGATGGCCTCGGGGATCATGGAGCCTTCTCCTAATCTGTAGGTTTGTGGCCAGTGGAATGGGCAGAGTTTCCTTGGAGTGTGCAGGCACAGTCGTGCGCTGTGGCCCCAAGGACCCCAGCGTTGAGGGTGTGTGGGACAGGGCTGCGGGGCCTGAAGTCTGAAAACTCAAACTCGGCCTAGTTTTGGGGTCGAGGGTATGGCAGGCCCCATCTACCGACCGTGCTGGGAGCTGCCCTGGATTTGAATGAACGGCGAGTGTGCGTCCTTTTCTCAGGCTTCTGTGTCTGGATTTTTTGTCAAGGAGGGCTGTGGAATGGAGGGGTGGCCTCCTGGGCCATGGATGAGCCTCCCTCTCTGGGGATTTGGCCTGGCTTCCAAGAGTTTCAGGTCATTCTGCGGGAAGGGAGGAGTCCTGTACTCTGCCTCAGGTGTCCCTCCCAAAGAGGGATTCCAGAGCAGAGCCCTGAGTACCGGCGACTGGAAAACCCAAACTCGGGTTAGGATGTCGGCCCAAGGGGCGTGGGAAGCACCCTCTGCGGGCTCTTGGTCCAGCCACGAGAGACCTGATTTGAGCACGAGGCTTATGGTGAGGGTCACAATGCGTCTTTGGGCCCAAGGCGACCCTCAAGCATGGGCGTGGCCTCATGGGGCATGCAGGTTTCTCCTACCCTGAAGGTGGGACACCAGGCCAGCAGCAAGGTTTCTTGGATGGGGATGGAGGAGTTCAGATTTCTGCATCAGGTTCCCTCCTGTCCAGTGATTGGAGATAAGGTCTAGGTTCTGAATCCTGAACACCCAGCTTGGGAAGAGATGACAGCCTAAGGTCATGGCCGGTCTGATGTGATGGGTGTCTGTCGGGATGTCAGGGCTCAAGCAGTGTCAGGCAGAGCACGGATGCCCATGGCAACCCCGAGAATTGGAGTGCAGTAGAGCGGCTTGCAGGTGGATCCTAATTGGGTGTTTCTGGGTAGTCGCCTAGGGCAACGTTTTTCTTCTGGTGGGAAGGCAGACTGCTGTATTGTGGCTCCAGAATTCCCAATCTGGAGGTCTTGGTGGCCAGGAATGTGAGGACGGAAGTCTGGAACACAAGGTACGGTGAGATTTCGGGCGAGGGCACTCTCCAGAGGCTGAAATGAGATCTCCTGCATCTGGAGACAGGGCGAGGATCCGACATTGGCTCAGGTTGGAGACTGTGTCCATTATGGCCCCATCAGTAGGTGGAGGCCCTCCCGAAGCCATGGAGGTTTTCCCATGCTGGGAGTTGTGAGATGCTCCAAACCGCAAGGATTCCTACTGTGGGACAGTCGAGTCCTGTGAGATGGCACCAGGACGCCCGATACAGAAAGACTGCAGTGCAGGGTGCTAAGGATGGATGCCAGGGCATCCCACCTCACATTCCCATTGTCTCCTAGCGACAAGGCAGGTTCGATTGCTGGCTCTGGGGGAGCTACGCAGGGCGCTGAATGGACATGGACTCTCCTGAGGATGGGTCATAATGTAGGTTTGTGTCCATGGAGACCTAGGAATGTGGCAGTGGCTCGGGGGCCCGGAAGGATTTTCCGAACTTTAGAATTGGACACAGCTCCAAAGAGTAAGATTCCCCTGTGGAGATGAGAGGTGTTCTGATGGGTGCCTCAGGAAACCTCCGTTTGCCTGTATTGGTTTCCAGGCCTCTGAGGAGAGACGCCTGGAAACCAACCAAAGGGTTCAGATGAAGGCCTAACAGACTGTCCGGTTCCATTTCTGTCTCTGGGGACATCCGTCTGCTTTTCTGAGTGGAGGGAGTTGCTCAGCTTGTGTCAGATCACCCCTGTGTGTCCAGGGCAGCCTAGACTCTTGGGATGGCCTCGGGGATCATGGAGCCTTTTCCTAATCTGTAGGTTTGTGGCCAGTGGAATGGGCAGAGTTTCCTTGGAGAGGGCAGGCACAGTCGTGCGCTGTGGCCCCGAGGGCCCCAGCGTTGAGTTTGTGTGGGACAGGGCTGCGGGGCGTGAAGTCTGAAAACACAAACTCGGCTTATGTTTGGGGTCGAGGGTATGGCAGGCCCCATCTACCGACCGTGCTGGGAGCTGCTCTGGATTTGACAGAAGGGCGAGTGTGCGTCCTTTTCTCAGGCTTCTGTCTCTGGATTTTGTGTCAAGGAAGGCTGTGGAATGGAGGGGTGGCCTCCTGGGCCATGGATGAGCCTCCCTCTCTGGGGATTTGGCCTGGCTTCCAAGAGTTTCAGGTCATTCTGCGGGAAGGGAGGAGTCCTGTACTCTGCCTCAGGGGTCCCTCCCAAAGAGGGATTCCAGAGCAGAGCCCTGAGTACCGGCGACTGGAAAACCCAAACTCGGGTTAGGATGGGGGCCCAAGGGGCGTGGGAAGCACCCTCTGCGGGCTCTTGGTCCAGCCACGGAGAGACCTGATTTGAGCACGAGGCTTATAGTGAGGGTCCCAATGCCACTTTGTGCCCAAGGCCACCCTCAAGCATGGGCGTGGCCTCATGGGCCATGCAGGGTTCTCCTACCCTGAAGGTGGGACACCAGGCCAACAACAAGGTTTCTTGGATGGGGATGGAGGAGTTCAGATTTCTGCATCAGGTTCCCTCCTGTCCAGTGATTGGAGACAGGGTCTAGGTTCTGAATCCTGAACACCCAGCTTGGGAATAGATGACAGCCTAAGGTCATGGCCGGTCTGATGTGATGGGTGTCTGTCGGGATGTCAGGGCTCAGGCAGTGTCAGGCAGAGCACGGGTGCCCATGGCAACCTCGAGAATTGGAGTGCAGTAGGGTGGCGCCCAGGTGGATCCTCATTGGGTGTTTCTGGGTAGTCGCCTAGGGCAACGTTTTTCTTCTGGTGGGAAGGCAGACTGCTGTATTGTGGCTCCAGAATTCCCAATCTGGAGGGCTTGAGGGCCAGGAATGTGAGGACGGAAGTCTGAGAACACAAGCTAGGGTGAGATTTCGGGCGAGGGCACTCTGCAGAGGCTGAAATGAGATCTCCTGCATCTGGAGACAGGGCGAGGATCCGACATTGGCTCAGGTTGGAGACTGTGTCCATTATGGCCCAATCAGTAGTTGGGGGACCTCCCGAAGCCATGGAGGTTTTCCCATGCTGGGAGTTGTGAGATGCTCCAAACCGCAAGGATTCCTACTGTGGGACAGTCGAGTCCTGTGAGATGGCACCAGGACGCCCGATAGAGAAAGACTGCTGTGCAGGGTACTAAGGATGGATGCCTGTGCATCCCACCTCACATTCCCACTGTCTCCTAGCGACAAGGCAGGTTCGATTGCTGGCTCTGGGGGAGCTACGCAGGGCGTTGAGTGGAAATGGACTCTCCTGAGGATGGGTCATAATGTAGGTTTGTGTCCATGGAGACCTAGGAATGTGGCAGTGGCTCTGGGGCCCGGAAGGATTCTCCAAACTTTAGGATTGGACACAGCTCCAAAGAGTAAGTTTCCCCTGTGGAGATGAGAGGTGTTCTGATGGGTGCCTCAGGAAACGTCCGTTTGCTGGTATTGGTTTTCAGGCCTCTGAGGAGAGACGCCTGGAAACCAAACAAAGGGTTCAGATGAAGGCCTAACAGACTGTCCGGTTCCATGTTCTGTCTCTGGGGACATCCGTCTGCTTTTCTGAGTGGAGGGAGTTGCTCAGCTTGTGTCAGATCACCCCTGTGTGTCCAAGGCAGCCTACACTCTTGGGATGGCCTCGGGGATCTTGGAGCCTTCTCCTAATCTGTAGGTTTGTGGCCAGTGGAATGGGCAGAGTTTCCTTGGAGAGGGCAGGCACAGTCGTGCGCTGTGGCCCCAGGGGCCCCAGCGTTGAGGGTGTGTGGGACAGGGCTGCGGGGCCTGAAGTCTGAAAAGACAAACTCGGCTTAGGTTTGGGGTCTAGGGTATGGCAGGCCCCATCTACCGACCGTGCTGGGAGCTGCTCTGGATTTGAATGAAGGGCTAGTGTGCGTCCTTTTCTCAGGCTTCTGTCTCTGTATTTTGTGAAAAGGAGAGCTGTGGAATGGAGGGGTGGCCTCCTGGGCCATGGATGAGCCTCCCTCTCTGGGGATTTGGCCTGGCTTCCAAGAGTTTCAGGTCATTCTGCGGGAAGGGAGGAGTCCTGTACTCTGCCTCAGGTGTCCCTCCCAAAGAGGGATTCCAGAGCAGAGCCCTGAGTACCGGCGACTGGAAAACCCAAACTCGGGTTAGGATGTCGGCCCAAGGGGCGTGGGAAGCACCCTCTGCGGGCTCTTGGTCCAGCCACGAGAGACCTGATTTGAGCACGAGGCTTATGGTGAGGGTCACAATGCGTCTTTGGGCCCAAGGCGACCCTCAAGCATGGGCGTGGCCTCATGGGGCATGCAGGTTTCTCCTACCCTGAAGGTGGGACACCAGGCCAGCAGCAAGGTTTCTTGGATGGGGATGGAGGAGTTCAGATTTCTGCATCAGGTTCCCTCCTGTCCAGTGATTGGAGATAAGGTCTAGGTTCTGAATCCTGAACACCCAGCTTGGGAAGAGATGACAGCCTAAGGTCATGGCCGGTCTGATGTGATGGGTGTCTGTCGGGATGTCAGGGCTCAAGCAGTGTCAGGCAGAGCACGGATGCCCATGGCAACCCCGAGAATTGGAGTGCAGTAGAGCGGCTTGCAGGTGGATCCTAATTGGGTGTTTCTGGGTAGTCGCCTAGGGCAACGTTTTTCTTCTGGTGGGAAGGCAGACTGCTGTATTGTGGCTCCAGAATTCCCAATCTGGAGGTCTTGGTGGCCAGGAATGTGAGGACGGAAGTCTGAGAACTCAAGCTAGGGTGAGATTTCGGGCGAGGGCACTCTCCAGAGGCTGAAATGAGATCTCCTACATCTGGAGACAGGGCGAGGATCCGACATTGGCTCAGGTTGGAGACTGTGTCCATTATGGCCCCATCAGTAGGTGGGGGCCCTCCCGAAGCCTTGGAGGTTTTCCCATGCTGGGAGTTGTGAGATGCTCCAAACCGCAAGGATTCCTAGTGTGGGACAGTCGAGTCCTGTGAGATGGCACCAGGACAACCGATACAGAAAGACTGCTGTGCAGGGTACTAAGGATGGATGCCTGGGCATCCCACCTCACATTCCCATTGTCTCCTAGCGACAAGGCAGGTTCGATTGCTGGCTCTGGGGGAGCTACGCAGGGCGCTGAGTGGAAATGGACTCTCCTGAGGATGGGTCATAATGTAGGTTTGTGTCCATGGAGACCTAGGAATGTGGCAGTGCCTCTGGGGCCCGGAAGGATTCTCCAAACTTTAGGATTGGACACAGCTCCAAAGAGTAAGTTTCCCCTGTGGAGATGAGAGGTGTTCTGATGGGTGCCTCAGGAAACGTCCGTTTGCTGGTATTGGTTTTCAGGCCTCTGAGGAGAGACGCCTGGAAACCAACCAAAGGGTTCAGATGAAGGCCTAACAGACTGTCCGGTTCCATGTTCTGTCTCTGGGGACATCCGTCTGCTTTTCTGAGTGGAGGGAGTTGCTCAGCTTGTGTGAGATCACCCCTGTGTGTCCAGGGCAGCCTACACTCTTGGGATGGCCTCGGGGATCTTGGAGCCTTCTCCTAATCTGTAGGTTTGTGGCCAGTGGAATGGGCAGAGTTTCCTTGGAGAGGGCAGGCACAGTCGTGCGCTGTGGCCCCAGGGCCCCCAGCGTTGAGGGTGTGTGGGAAAGGGCTACGGGGCCTGAAGTCTGAAAACTCAAACTCGGCTTAGGTTTGGGGTCGAGGATATGGCAGGCCCCATCTACCGACCGTGCTGGGAGCTGCTCTGGATTTGAATGAAGGGCGAGTGTGCGTCCTTTTCTCAGGCTTCTGTCTCTGGATTTGGTGTCAAGGAGGGCTGTGGAATGGAGGGGTGGCCTCCTGGGCCATGGATGAGCCTCCCTCTCTGGGGATTTGGCCTGGCTTCCAAGAGTTTCAGGTCATTCTGCGGGAAGGGAGGAGTCCTGTACTCTGCCTCAGGTGTCCCTCCCAAAGAGGGATTCCAGAGCAGAGCCCTGAGTACCGGCGACTGGAAAACCGAAACTCGGGTTAGGATGGGGGTCCCAGGGGCGTGGGAAGCACCCTCTGTGGGCTCTTGGTCCAGCCACGGAGAGACCTGATTTGAGCACGAGGCTTATGGTGAGGGTCACAATGCGTCATTGTGCCCAAGGCTACCCACAAGCATGGGCGTGGCCTCATGGGGCATGCAGGTTTCTCCTACCCTGAAGGTGGGACACCAGGCCAACAGCAAGGTTTCTTGGATGGGGATGGAGGAGTTCAGATTTCTGCATCAGGTTAACTCCTGTCCAGTGATTGGAGATAAGGTCTAGGTTCTGAATCCTGAACACCGAGCTTGGGAAGAGATGACAGCCTAAGGTCATGGCCGGTCTGATGTGATGGGTGTCTGTCGGGATGTCAGGGCTCAGGCAGTGTCAGGCAGAGCACGGGTGCCCATGGCAACCTCGAGAATTGGAGTGCAGTAGAGCTGCGTGCAGTTGGATCTTAATTGGGTGTTTCTGGGTAGTCGCCTAGGGCAACGTTTTTCTTCTGGTGGGAAGGCAGACTGCTGTATTGTGGCTCCAGAATTCCCAATCTGGAGGTCTTGGGGGCTAGGAATGTGAGGACGGAAGTCTGAGAACACAAGGTACGGTGAGATTTAGGACGAGGGCACTCTGCAGAGGCTGAAATGAGATCTCCTGCATCTGGAGACAGGGCGAGGATCCGACATTGGCTCAGGTTGGAGACTGTGTCCATTATGGCCCCATCAGTAGGTGGGGCCCTCCCGAAGCCATGGAGGTTTTCCAATGCTGGGAGTTGTGAGATGCTCCAAACCGCAAGGATTCCTACTGTGGGACAGTCGAGTCCTGTGAGATGGCACCAGGACGCCCGATAGAGAAAGACTGCTGTTCAGGGTGCTAAGGATGGATGCCTGGGCATCCCACCTCACATTCCCATTGTCTCCTAGCGACAAGGCAGGTTCGATTGCTGGCTCTGGGGGAGCTACGCAGGGCGCTGAGTGGAAATGGACTCTCCTGAGGATGGGTCATAATGTAGGTTTGTGTCCATGGAGACCTAGGAATGTGGCAGTGGCTCTGGGGCCCGGAAGGTTTCTCCGAACTTTAGGATTGGACACAGCTCTGAAGAGTAAGTTTCCCCTGTGGAGATGAGAGGTGTTCTGATGGGTGCCTCAGGAAACGTCCGTTTGCTGGTATTGGTTTTCAGGCCTCTGAGGAGAGACGCCTGGAAACCAACCAAAGGGTTCAGATGAAGGCCTAACAGACTGTCCGGTTCCATGTTCTGTCTCTGGGGACATCCGTCTGCTTTTCTGAGTGGAGGGAGTTGCTCAGCTTGTGTCAGATCACCCCTGTTTGTCCAGCGCAGCCTACACTCTTGGGATGGCCTCGGGGATCTTGGAGCCTTCTCCTAATCTGTAGGTTTGTGGCCAGTGGAATGGGCAGAGTTTCCTTGGAGAGGGCAGGCACAGTCCTGCGCTGAGGCCCCAGGGGCCCCAGCGTTGAGGGTGAGTGGGACAGAGCTGCGGGGCCTGAAGTCTGAAAACTCAAACTCGGCTTAGGTTTGGGGTCGAGGGTATGGCAGGCCCCATCTACCGACCGTGCTGGGAGCTGCTCTGGATTTGAATGAAGGGCGAGTGTGCGTCCTTTTCTCAGGCTTCTGTCTCTGGATTTTATGAAAAGGAGAGCTGTGGAATGGAGGGGTGGCCTCCTGGGCCATGGATGAGCCTCCCTCTCTGGGGATTTGCCCTGGCTTCCAAGAGTTTCAGGTCATTGTGCGGGAAGGGAGGAGTCCTGTACTCTGCCTCAGGTGTCCCTCCCAAAGAGGGATTCCAGAGCAGAGCCCTGAGTACCGGTGACTGGAAAACCGAAACTCGGTTTAGGATGGGGGTTCCAAGGGCGTGGGAAGAACCCTCTGCGGGCACTTGGTCCAGCCACGGAGAGACCTGATTTGAGCACGAGGCTTATGGTGAGGGTCACAATGCGTCATTGTGCCCAAGCCGACCCACAAGCATGGGCGTGGCCTCATGGGGCATGCAGGTTTCTCCTACCCTGAAGGTGGGACAGCAGGCCAACAGCAAGGTTTCTTGGATGGCGATGGAGGAGTTCAGATTTCTGCATCAGGTTCCCTCCTGTCCAGTGATTGGAGATAAGGTCTAGGTTCTGAATCCTGAACACCCAGCTTGGGAAGAGATGACAGCCTAAGGTCATGGCCGGTCTGATGTGATGGGTGTCTGTCGGGATGTCAGGGCTCAGGCAGTGTCAGGCAGAGCACGGGTGCCCATGGCAACCTCGAGAATTGGAGTGCAGTAGGGTGGCGCGCAGGTGGATCCTCATTGGGTGTTTCTGGGTAGTCGCCTAGGGCAACGTTTTTCTTCTGGTGGGAAGGCAGACTGCTGTATTGTGGCTCCAGAATTCCCAATTTGGAGGGCTTGGGGGCCAGGAATGTGAGGACGGAAGTCTGAGAACACAAGCTAGGGTGAGATTTCGGGGGAGGGCACTCTCCAGAGGCTGAAATGGGATCTCCTGCATCTGGAGACAGGGCGAGGATCCGACATTGGCTCAGGTTGGAGACTGTGTCCATTATGGCCCCATCAGTAGGTGGGGCCCTACCGAAGCCATGGAGGTTTTCCCATGCTGGGAGTTTTGAGATTCTCCAAACCGCAAGGATTCCTACTGTGGGACAGTCGAGTCCTGTGAGATGGCACCGGGACGCCCGATAGAGAAAGACTGCTGTGCAGGGTACTAAGGATGGATGCCTGGGCATCGCACCTCACATTCCCATTGTCTCCTAGCGACAAGGCAGGTTCGATTGCTGGCTCTGGGGGAGCTACGCAGGGTGTTGAGTGGAAATGGACTCTCCTGAGGATGGGTCATAATGTGGGTTTGTGTCCATGGAGACCTAGGAATGTGGCAGTGGCTCTGGGGCCCGGAAGGATTCTCCGAACTTTAGGATTGGACACAGCTCCAAAGAGTAAGTTTCCCCTGTGGAGATGAGAGGTGTTCTGATGGGTGCCTCAGGAAACCTCTGTTTGCTGGTATTGGAATCCAGGCCTCTGAGGAGAGACGCCTGGAAACCAACCAAAGGGTTCAGATGAAGGCCTAACAGACTGTCCGGTTCCAAGTTCTGTCTCTGGTGACATCCGTCTGCTTTTCTGAGGGGAGGCTGTTACTCAGCTTGTGTCAGATCACCCCTCTGTGTCCAGGGCATCCTAGACTCTTGGGATGGCCTCGGGGATCTTGGAGAATTCTCCTATTCTGTAGGTTTGTGGCCAGTGGAATGGGCAGAGTCTCCTTGGAGAGGGCAGGCACAGTCGTGCGCTGGGGCCCAGGGGCCCCAGCGTTGAGGGTGTGTGGGACAGGGCTGCGGGGCCTGAAGTCTGAAAACTCAAACTCGGCTTAGGTTTGGGGTCGAGGGTATGGCAGGCCCCATCTACCGACCGAGCTGGGAGCTGCTCTGGATTTGAATGAAGGGCGAGTGTGCGTCCTTTTCTCAGGCTTCTGTGTCTGGATTTTTTGTCAAGGAGGGCTCTGGAATGGAGGGGTGGCCTCCTGGGCCATGAATGAGCCTCCTTCTCTGGGGATATGGCCTGGGTCCAAGAATTTCAGGTCATTCTGCGGGAAGGGAGGAGTCCTGTACTCTGCCTCAGGTGTCCCTCCCAAAGAGGGATTCCAGAGCAGAGCCCTGAGTACCGGCGACTGGAAAACCCAAACTCGGGTTAGGATGGGGGCCCAAGGGGCGTGGGAAGCACCCTCTGCGGGCTCTTGGTCCAGCCACGGAGAGACCTGATTT